>NC_089443.1:1235000-1852500 GCF_026210795.1 Rhizophagus irregularis | reverse complement strand
TAAAAAAAGATATTTTTTCACTAAAAATTAATTACTAAGTTTCATAATTATATATACGAAACTCTAATCAATTTCTCCTATATGTCCAAATAAACTTTAAAAAAAAGAAATTAATATATAAACTATAAAAAACTAAATAAAAATAAAAAGAAAACCTACTTAAAAGAGCGTATCTGAAGAGACAAAACTCATCTAAAATCACAAAAAATGAAATCATTAGATTAATATTTCGTTAAAATATAGAGTTTAAAAATATAAAAAAAAACATACTATAATCTTTTCCTATCAAATTTCCACGTGTTAAATATTTGAAAATTACAAAAAAGAGTAAATATTACTTTGCAGAAACCTTTGGTTTTTACAAAATATGTTAGCGATATTTTTAAAATATACCAGACATATGATATTCCTATTTATGTTATCTCTGTTTTAACTATATGCTGACAATATGTTGAACATATAATATAAAAATCTTATTTTTATATAGTAACTATATGTTAGAGACATGGTAAAATATTATTTTGAATGTTAAATTTATATGGTTATTATATGCCAAATATGTGTCAGAGATGTGATAAAAATATTATTTGAAATATTAATTTTATATAGCCATCATATGGTAAATATGTATCAATAATATAATAGAAATTCAATTTTATATAACAATCATATATTGAAAATATATCGAAGACAGAGTAATAATAATAAAATAATATAATAGCCATGTTTCAAAAATAATAAAATAATATAATGATTGTATGATAAAAATTTCGATTTAAATTAAAATTTCCTCCAATAAATTCATGTACGACTTGATTTTTGAAAGAATTTCTCTAGTGTAATATAATAATATAATGTTAGCAATATAGTTGTCTAGCTGATTAAACTGCAGTATAATAAAAACTATTTAAAACATAACTTCAATTAGCCTCATCATGCTTGGTGCTACATGTACTTTTATATTCGTGAATAAAGTGAATTTGAGACGTGATCAATAAAATTGATTGGAAAGATTCAAAACTAACGTGATTCTTCCAGCTTCTGAATATTATAAAGTGGACATCTTGATATAAAATCAACATAGTTCGTCACCTGAAATTAAATAAAAAATAGTGTAAAATTTGACCATTGTTTGCTTTATAGCATATGCGACACCTTTAAATTCTTCATTTAGATCTACAATATCGCCAATATGAAGTTTTAATCGTACAGGTTCTTGATTGTCTTTAATAACCATGTATGAAATTGAACTATAAAATTCTATGTTTTGTTCAATATTGCTGCACTTTAATTTAAATAATCTGCATAAGCTCTATAGAGATTTCGATAAAATGGATGATTATCAGCCAACTTTCTTGATACGTCTTTACACTTAACTTTTTTGGCACTCCATTGATCTTTAATAGCCACCTCTATTTCCAGAAAGAATCAGCAAAACCTAAAAGAGAAAAACCAAAGAATAAACTGTTAATAAGTTGTTAAAATAAAATTATTAAGAAAAAAATTAAAATTACTTACCAAAATTTCATATCCAAAGATTTGAGAGAACGCCTTAAAAAACATAAAATGAACAGTTAGAAACCATTTGTTAAAAGGCGAAAAAAATTTTGAAAAGTGAAAACATATACTTACCAAAATCCAATATCTTAAGAAATCCGAAAAACTGTCTAAAAAAAAAAAGAAATGTATTAGAAACTGTTCGTTGAAAGATGGAAAAGTTAAATAAAAAAATAGTCAAAAACTTACCAGAATGTAACCTCTAAAAAAACCTGAAAGAACCATCTAAAAAAAAGAAAAAACGAACAGTTAGTAACTATTTATTAAACTAAAAAAGAAAAAAATAAAAATTTTACTTGCCGAATTCCCACGTCCAAAGAGACTCAAAGAATTACCTAAAAAAAAAGAACTAAAACTGTTAATAATAGTTCGTTAAAATATTAAAAAAAAAGAATGAAAAATATATTTACCGAAATCTGGTTTCTTAAAAAATAAGTTTTGCAAAAATTGCGAAACTTTCTATATTCAGAAAAAAAAATGGAACCTACAAAGAAATGAGAAAAGTTAGTAACTTTTCTCAAAAAAAAAAGTAAAAATTTGTTCGTAAAAACTTACTATATCAAAATCGAACCCAAAAAGGAAAAAGCTTATTTTTAGTTTAAATAAATAACTGCGGCTGTGGCTGCGGTTATATTAATATTGTATCACATGATTCATGTATAAAATAGTATAAATAGGAGGCTTCCCCGAAATAAAATTTTTTTTTTTTATATTTTTAATGATATTTATATGTGCTCATATATATACACACATATATATATCTAATATAAATAATATAAATAATGATATGTATTCGTCAGAGAATACATTATCAGTTATACTAAATATAATATCAAGTCTATTAAGAAGCTTAATAACGTTGCCTTGAGACTTTCATTAGATTAGAATGAATAAACCATATACTTTAATTAATTAACTCATTTTATTCTTTATGGACTCTGTATAATATTATATATTTAATACATTTTAAATGTTTATTTTACATATTCTTTACAATTATATCTTATACACTTTTAGATTGAACAATTATATTTTATTATTCTTTAAATCATTTCATCTCTTTTTTAAAAAAAGTATTTAAAGCTAATCTTTGACGAGATTAGACAGGAACCACTAGAGTAAGAAGCTTAAAGTTTTTGGATTTCCGATGAATATTTGCTCTTTAGATGGATCTAGATGCGTAAAATTTGGTTGATAATTGATATATTGATGATCATATGGCTGTAATTTTTCCGGGATTGTCTGTACAAGTCTGAAGTGTGAACTGTTATCTCAATTGATAACATGTGATTATAAACAAAATGAAAGTATTTTATTTTTTTTTATTTTAATTTGATGAATGTTTACTAATTGCTCATTTAATTTTTTTCTTTTTAGGGATTCTTTGAAGTACCTTAACTATACTTATACTTTTTATTAGTGGTGCAAACAGTCTGGGTTTATTAGTATAACAGATTTGAGGTTAAAGGTCATAAGCTATCCCACCAGCTGGCAAAGTGTATGAAATTTCTTTAATTCACAAAGAAAGCCTTGCTAAAGTCATCTTTAGTGTAGGTCTAGTAATACATTGCCTTAATTGAGCGTGGCTACGAAGTTTATGATTCTTAAGTAAGCTCCAACTATATATATATATCAAAATATCTTATGTTTAATTACACAATTTATTGACTACCATTTAAATTTAACATGTGTATAAAAGTCACAATTTGTTATTATACATTTTTGCTATATATCAATAAATTAACAACTATTACTTTTTAACATTAGGTAAATTTGAACACAATTTTATTTCAGATAATATTTTCGTTAATGGATTAATAAAAAAAATTGTTGTATTAACATTCTTATTGCCGAGTTGAAGTGAAAGGACAAAAAGGATAAAATCTATAATTTAAATTTTTTTTTTAAAAAAAATATAATTGTATTATTTAAAATTAAAAAAAATTAAGGTTTCATAGTACTGCCTTCATATAGCCAATATAGGACAGCCGAGACGAAAAAAAATGCCACTAGCGATCGACCTTATAGTCATATGATAGTCACATGCTAGAAGCGTTGTTATTCATATATCAACAACATATTCAAAATATATTATTCGTATTTTTACTTCAAATTGGTTTTTCTGAAACATAAAAATAAAAATATATTATTCGTATATCAACAACAGCATTCAAAATATGTTATTCATATAACAACAGCATATTTGAAATATATTAACAATGTATTCAAAATATTCACTATATCATTAGTTTGAGTACATATTTTAACATACTTTGAAAATATTGTAAAATTATTTTATTCATATTACAAAATTATTTACTACATTAGTTTAAATTTCAACATATATTAAAAATATTATAACATTATTTTATTAATATTACAAACATATTACGTATATTAAAATATGTAGAACATATATATACCATCTGTTAATAACATGTAGTGATTATGTCTAACATATTTTGTGAAAATCAGAGGTTTCTGCAAAGTAGTAATTGTTTTGTCAAAAGAAATAATAATAGATGGTAAGAAAAACCTTACCTACTGAATTTTTCATGTCTAAATATTGTATTTCGTCTACAAAAGAAAAAAAATTTTAATTGTTTCATTAAAAAATTAAAGAAAAAAAGGTAAAATAAAAAGCCTAAAAAAAGAAAGGAATGAAACAACTTGAAAAGAGAAACTTACAAATTCATGTTTAGGGAGATTTGAAGCAGTTGTAAAAAAAAAGTGAAAAAAAGAAACAGGGAAAAGGGAAAGGGAGAAAGGGAAAAAGGAGCTAATAAAAAAAAAATAAGCTTAAAAAAGCTTAGTCTTTAATAATCAAACTGCAATCTGCGGATCATCGGTTCTTTCATCATCTGCCGCAGTAGTTTTAACAAAGCAATTAATACATAAATAATGAGAGTGTTAATATTTACAATCAAAAAATATTTAGTTTTTTAATATATTTTTTGATATACTGTGACAATACCTACAGTAGTGGCGGAAAATAATGATAATATCATGTGATTTGATCAGCATTGTTCATCATTTTCTTTTCAATAACAAAAATATTTTTTTTTACGTGATTTTTAACCTAATACGTGAGCTACAAAATAAATAAACAAAAAGTCATAAGATCAGCTAAAAAAATTTTTTTATCCATCTTTTTTTTTAATAATACCGGAAAAACTAACCTTTGATGAAAAACGTTCATTTGTAAGCAATTTGTGGCCAATGGAATCCGTAATATACCCGAATTACATAAAATAACACATATTCCGAAGTCTACTTTATATAGATATGTCCAAAACTCAAAAATTCTGGTACTATTAAATCAAAACCACGTCCAGGAAGGCCTAAACTCTTACCCCAAAAAAACATATTCAACTCAGAAAATTAGCCAGGAGAGCTTTATCATGATAATTTAACTAAAAATTTTTTTCTAATGCTACAAGAATACTTGGAAGAAGGTGGACATTCCAATGACCCTAAGCATAGGGCAAAGTTGACAACAATTCTTCTTCAAAAAAGGTGTCCACGTGTGTTGGATTGGTCATCCTATTCTCCCGACCTTAATCCCATAGAAAATCTATGGGCAATAATGAAGAAAAGGTAGAAAAGAGGGTAAATCAACATATTGCACAAAAAAAACTGGTTGGATTAGATGATTTTTTTGTCAATTATTCAGTCAGAATGCGATAATCTTAATCCAGAACTCTTATCGAATTTATGTGCATGCATGAAAAAACATTTAGAAGAAGTTATTGAAAGGAGGGTCGTATAATTAATCATTAAAATTTTAGTTTTATTAACTTGTGGTATTATACTAAATGTCATTAAAGTTTTATGTAAATAAAATAAAAATTGGCCAAAAAATTTATAACTTTAAAATTATCATTATTTTCCACCACTACTGTATAATACGAATGTTGGAACAATTTGTTAAAAAAAAAGTATCATCACATTTAATTATAATTTACGTGTATTTTAATAATAAAGTAATGATACCTTGCAAAAATTCAAGGTTTCTGCAGATATTTTGAATAAGACATGTCATTGATATAAAAATAATATGAATTTGAGCTTAAATTTAAACTGAATCTTAATTTGCTAATAAAAGTATGCAAAAAATATCATTATCATTAGCTTATAAATATCATTACTATATATTACATCTTTGGTTCATAACCTGACGCTCACAAACTTGCAAATCATAATCCTGAACATTATTTTAAATTTTTCAATAAACAGACTAATATATGAATATACAGTTGTCTTATTTTAATGATGGTTACTTTGCAAAAAAAATAGAATTATGATATTTACTATTGGTTTAACTATTCATCAAACTTGCTATTTATGCATGTAATAATACTTAGTTCAAGAGTTCTCGTACTGGCAATGATTCAACTACCCCAAGCTTTGTTGGTATTTTTAAATCAATCGTATGTTCATCATATTTTTTGATAATAGGTTGGGTGTCTCTACTGTTTTTTTGTGCTATAATAACTGCTTTGACGACCTGCTGCATAAAGATACCAAGTTTCGTGATTATTGCTTCATCTTTTTTCAGTTTTTGTTGATCTGTAGCTTTTAAATGCATACAGAGAACTCGTCGCCAAACATCTTCAGTGATGAATTCATTTAATTCATCATATGGTTCTACAGCACTATTTTTAATAATGAGTTAATTTTAATAATTAAAAGTACTAATTAAATAAAAACTTTATAATAATACATACTTCTCATGTGTTACAATAAAATCATCTGCAAGTTTCACAACAGCAACATGAAATTTGCAACGATATGTATTATACCATCCACCTACATCTTTGAGTAACGCACCAATTCTAGAATCAGTCTTAGATATTTTGCATACACGTGAAATTAATTCTTCATATAATTCTTGTGTATTGTTTCTAGTACGAATGAAGAGTGCCTTGCATTCTTCTTGTAACTGAAATTTCTTATGCTAAATTTGAAATAAAGTAATAAATATTAAATATACAGTACATGAAATTATTGTTATATTATTTTGTTACCTGATCAATTTCAACAGGTGTTGATAAAAGCTCATAAGAAAATTGTTGTGATGGTAAAGCTGAATCATCACCTTCATCAGTTCTGGTCATCATTCCATTTCTAATATTTGCTGCTAAGTCTAAAATTCTTTTATGGTGTGCAAGCCAATATGCGATCTCGAACTCATTTTGAAATTGAGTTGGAATCGCAACATTTCCTATTTCTTGTCGTACTTCTTCAGGTTTTTTTTGTAATAGTGATTCTTGATTTTGTAAAACTTGCATTTCTATAGAAGAATGTAAAGTACTATTTGTTGATGTCATTTCATGTTGTGATGCAATTGGTATATGATTTTTGGGGCTTGCTAAATTTGTAACATCAGGATTTTGACTTGTAGTTTCATCTTCTGATAAAATATTTGGTGATGATAATCGTGTTGTTTTTGTTGGAATTGAATTTATAATTTCAACATCACTTGATGAATATTCCTCTAATGGTTCTTGTGAATTTCTTTTTTGTATTGTTTTTGTATGATGGTTTAAATCTTTTGATTGTTCCTGCTGACTTTGCAACTTTTTAGTTGAACTTCGAGTTCTTCTTGGATTAGTATCACGTTTTTGTACTTTCTTTTTCTTTGTTGAAGGCGAATTTATAACAGTTTCATCATTTAAAGAATCTGCAAGCAAAATAATATTAATAAAAATTGTGTTGCTATCAGAACCAAATGTCAATAATGTACTAGTACTACCTGATTGTATTTTTGTTGTTGTAATATCTTTAGGTACTATTAATCCTATAATAAAAGTCTGTTAAAACAAATAAATAATATAGAATACTAGAAATTATTAACTTACTAAATCTTTTTTTAGACATGATATAATCAAATAGTGTAAAGAAAGAAATGATTATTGATATGGAATTTATTAAAAGAATTTAGTTTTCTTCGTAAAATAACTTATACTGTATATATATAAAAATTTAGATTTAATCATAAAGGATTTTAAATCTATTTATATTTTTTAATATGAGCAGAATGGTCTATTAGTAATCATATTGTAAATTAATTGAATAATAAATATTTTGTTATTGTATATATTTTAATAAAGGATGGCGTCAAGCATATTGTAATTGCATGAGTTATTTCAAAACTTTTATTGATTTTTAGTATAAACGGAATTTAAAAAATTAGATAATATGATAACATTAATTAATTATGGTGTAATTTAATTTTAATATTTCCTGATTTAGGTATGAAGGATTATTATTGAAGATTTAGCTTACTTTTAACTACTAATACCAATAGTTTATCGTATATAAAAGTTTATTAAAGTTTAAAATATCTTGCTAATTTTTATCTTAATTTTTACAAAATAAAAATAATTGTTTTTTAAAAAAAAATCAAAAAATAATTAATGAACCGCTCAAAAAGAATTACTCGTGTATATGCATCAATCCCAAAGCTACGTGTTAGAGCAACTAATAAACAGCGTGATGATGAATATGGAATATCTTCTATATCTAATAATGTTTTAGCATATAGTAGGCCGGAAAATGCTAATTTGCTTTCTGAAGAATCAACAGTTAGCCACATTCCATTATTAAATGATGAGGTTAGTATAAGGTATTATATTATCTACAAAATAATATTAATGCATTAATAAACACTTTTCAATTGTAAAAATCATTTCACTAAACAGCAGATACAATTACTTAATGATGTAGAAGTTGCTTCAGTAAATTATAATAATGAAGTTTTAAATGATGGTGATAATGAAATTTTGGTTAATAATGGTAATGACGTTTTGGATAATAGTGAACCAATATTTAATGCTATGGACGAAGAATTTGTAGGTAATGGTGAACCATTACTTGATATTGTAGAAGATTCGGAACCAGAAGAAGATCCATTAATAAATGCCGAAATTTTAGAAGAATCTTCCAACTTTAAGGGTTTTGATGGTGAATATGGCCCATACTTCCCAAACTTCACATCAGCAATGCTTTTTATCTGGATTACCAAACACATGATTTGTAAGTGATATTATTAATAAATTATTTTAGATAAAAAACTATGCAAGTAAAATTCTTAATATACTGGTTTTTTGTAGCAACAAGTGCATATGAGGATCTTGCAAAGATCCTCATACATCCCAAATATCAAAAAGAAGATGTTACTACAAATATCCGACAAATTCGCAAATGGAGAAACAGATTACCTTTGGCTAAAGTATGCCAGCATGATGTACCTCTCCATATGCAACGGATACCATCTACATATGAATCTATTAGAAAGGCATTTACCATCTCACCTTTAACACACCTGGAACGCATTTTAAACAACCCAATACTCATGTCAAATATGTATTTTGGTCCAGGAGTAGTCACAAATGAAAGGCGAGAATTTTGGCATGGAGAATTTTGGCAGGATTCACCTATGTTTGGAGAAAATGAAATAAGAAGCAACAATAAAGGTTGGTAATAATTTAACTGTTATTTATTAAAAAAAATTGTTCAGTTTAATGACTTTAATATAAATTATAATAAAAAAAACTAATCAGCTTTTTTTTTAGTATACAAAGCAGGTGATTATTTAGTATATTATAAACAGTCATCAACATATATGTGTCGAGTTCGTGGTGTAGTAGTTGATGAAACAGATGGTAATATGCTAAAATTAAAGGTTGATCAACTCTTCTCACATGAAAATCTTCCAAATTGTCGCTCTACTGATAATCGGCATATTCGTGGAAATGGTAAGGAGTTGTGGTTAGTTGAAGGTGAAGCAAAATTTATTAATCCACAAAATATAGAACGACACATTACTGTTTGGTTACGTGATATGCCAGAACCAGAAGAATATGATTATTATATTCAAGAAATTGTATATTTCTTCAATGGCAAATGGAAATATCGTAATATTATAATGAGACACCACTTACCATATGAATATATTACAATTACACAACCACCACCATCTCAACGGCATTTGCCTATCATGAAAATTTTTCTTGATATTTATGTTGATGATTTTGGTACATTTAGGAATGTTTACCACTCACTAGGTGGTGTGTATTTGCAAATTGGTAATATGCTACAATCACATCGGAAGTCACTTAAAAATCATTTTTTAATTGGTTTTGTTCCATTTGGAGCAAATTTTGAAGATTTCATTAAACCAATACTTCAAGATATAAAACGTCTAGAAAGTGGCTTGGTTATGAAAACAATAAATGGTGATGTCTGGATAATTGGTGGACTTGGATGTGTCACAGCAGATCTCCCTCAGGGAAATGATATAGCAGGTATAAAACGTCATGGAGCAAATCATGGTTGCCGAACATGTAATGTTTCACATGATCAGCTTACTAGCCTAAATTATAACTATATAGAGAATGCACGTTTTAATCAACAGACAGAAGAACGTCTTATAGAAATCAAAAATCAATATGCAAAAACAAGAAAGGAGCAACTATCTACTGAATATGGTATATCAAACCCTGGGTCTTTTAATGTACTAAAATGGGATCGACACATTCAAACACCACAAGATGCATACCATTCTATGGCTGGAAAAGCACGAACACTTTTAGAGGCAACATTCAATGTCTTTAACGCAATTGGCGAAAAGGAATTTTTAAAACATTGGAAATATATTGAAAAACCCACTAATTGGAGTCGAATGCCAAATCCAATACAACATCGGCAAAGTTTCATGTTTTCTGATGTATTAAGAATTACAATGTTGATGCCATTTATACTTAGACGTTTTTTAAAATCTCATCATATAAAAACAGAAGCTTTGAATAATTGGCATGAAAAACTTGGAATAAGGCAAAATTCAGCTGTACTGAAATTATGTTCTTGTTGGGCAATTGAAGCTAAATTATTAAAACTTGCATTTTCAGTTACTATAACAAATAATATACAACAAGAATTTCAAAGATTGCTTAAAGAAGAGCATGAAATACTCATTCAGGCAAGACAAAATTATTTTTTTCTTCATATTTTTAATAAAATAGTACTAAGCTAATAACTTTTTTTTATGAATTTCCATATTTCTTATTAGTTATTTCCAAATATTTTCACAAACTTACCCAATTTGCACATAAATGTTCATCTTTTACAACATATGTGCAATTTTGCCACCCTTGTAAACACTGCAGTTGGCATAAAAGAAATGGTGCATCGCATATTCAAGGCAATGGTTCCACATATAAACTGTAAAGTAGTTGAACTTGATCTTACCCGAAGATATAATACAGTGCAGGCACTACGACATCTCATTGATGGTTGGATAGATCCTCGCTTTAGTATAGAAACTAATGCATTAAACAATCTTACTAAAGATCCAATACTTTACTCAATATTATCAGACTGGTATGCTACAGAAAGTTCATTCACATTTACAAGTATTCAGAATAATGACAATGAAAGTGATGGTAAATATATTTAGTTATTTTATTATTGGAAAAATTTATTTGCTAATTTAAAACTAATTTTTATAGATATTACATTTGGAGTAAGCAACTTTAAAAATATTATTGATATTTCGCTTAAAGATCAATGGAGTGCCAAAAAAGTTGAGTGTAAAGGCATATCAAAAAAGTTGGATGATAATCATCCATTTTATCGAGATCTCTATAGAGCTTATGCAGATTATTTAAATTCAAGTGCGGCAATATTGAACAAAAATATGGAATTTTATAGTTCAATTTCATATACAGTTATTAAAGACAATCAAGAACCTGTACGATTAAAACTTCATATTGGCGATATTGTAGATCTAAATGAAGAATCTGAAGGTGTCGCATATGCTAAAATTGAATTCATTATTCAACATAAAGCAAACAATGGTCAATATTACACTTTTTTTTTATTTAATTGGTTTCAGGCAACGAACTATGTTGATTCTATATCAAGATGCCCACTTTATAATATTCAGAAGCCAGAAGAATCACAATGGTTTCAAATTTTTCCAATCAATTTTATTGATCACGTGCCTCAAGTTCACTTTATTCACGATTGTAAAAGTACATGTAACAGTTGTAACACCAAGCATGATGAGGCTAATCGAAGTTATATTTTAAATAGTTTTTATTACACTGCAGTTTAGTCATTATATTGCTAACATTATTTTATATTACACTAGAGAAAAAATTCTTTCAAAAATCAAGTCGTACATGAATTTATTGGAGGAAATTTTTAATTTAAATTGAAATTTTTATCATACAATAATTATATTATTTTATTATTTTTGACACATGACTATTATATTATTTTGCTATTATTATTCTGTCTTTGATATATTTTCAATATATGATTGTTATATAAAATTGAATTTCTATTATATTATTGATACATATTTACCATATGATGGCTATATAAAATTAATATTTTGAATAATATTTTTATCATATTTCTGTCACGTATTTGGCATATAATAGCCATATAAATTTAACATTCATAATAATATTTTTACCATGTCTCTAACATATAGTTACTATATTAAAATAAGATTTTTATATTATATGTTCAACATATTGTTATCATATAGTTAAAACAAAGATAACATAAATATGAATATCATATGTCTGGTATATTTTAAAAATATCGTTAACATATTTTTTATATTGATAGGGTTTCTGCAAAGTACCATACATTCCATGTATAGAAATCATACCATACATGACTCTTTTTGTAAAAGAAAATCTAAATTATACTATACATAAAAAAAAAAAAATTTTTTTTTTATATAATAGTTCTCCATTTTTGAAGAAAAACAAAATATTCGAAACTTCTTTATATGAAATTTATAATTTAATAGTAAGGTTTTTGGAGAATATTGAATAACAAAAACAACATGCACTTTTAAAGGTGTCTTTAATTCTTTTTGAAAAAAAAAATGGAAGCACCACCAGTCACTCATTTTGGTTTTACCCAACCTGTTAATTATCTCGGTCAAATTCATAAACAGAACGATGCTAAAGTTATTTCCTCTCATAAAGAGGTTTGCAAACAACTCGATGTTTGTCAAATGATAATACGTGAAGAATATGAACAAAAGGGACAAGAGAGACTTAATAAAAGTTCTTCATTTTCTAAACAACTTTCTCAAAAAGTTGCTCAACAATTACAAAAATATCAACGTGAAAGAAATAACATTCACTGTAAGAAAACAAACTTGCTTCTCCAAAGACTTCAGAATGGTAAGCTTTAAGAAAAGAAGATAAAAATCTTTTTAGTGAATTATTTCTCTTTTTAATTTTTGGTCATTAACTTCTCTATTTCTATTAGTTCTATGTATCAAAGAAAAGATATACTATATTCTAAGCAGACTCCTATGATCACCTTATTATCCTATATAAATCTTAAACGAAGAAATCGACGACTACGACGGCTAAGACAAATAAGACATGTCAATACTCTAAATCATATTAGCCAATTATCAACTACAAAACACAAATCAGTACAGATTTTTAAATCGGTCCCCGCAAAAAACTTTACGGAGAATAAAAAAAATTCTTTATAGGGTCTTAAACGAAGAAATTGACTTGGATGGTAATAAATTGTATTAGCCAATTATCACAAATCAAAAACGATAATTAGAGGCCCGGACCTGAAACTCGGGTCAGGTTCAGGCCGGGAAAGGTCCGAACTGGCTTCGCAGTTTGGATGATATTTTAACCACCATACACAATAACAGTTATCATGCAGACTAAGATCATGTTCCATATAAAAATAATAAATGAACTTTATAAGCTTATCTATGTATTTTTACCTATAGAAATCTAAATAACGTAATTCGCTGAAAATATCAAAGATATTATGCAATAATAATTTATTTAAAAAAATATCAGTATGTTGAAAATGACATGATCCTATTTGGCTGCATAATAACAATAATAATTCGAAATCGTTGTTTATTTTCATAACTCAAATATCGCTAGAAATTCTACCTTCGAAGTTCAATAAATAAAAAGCTTAAAAGCTTTCCAATTAAAAAAATAAAAATATTAAAGTTTATAATATTGATTCTTGAAATTAGTTTATAAATAATCTATATCATTAATATTTACAGTTAATTCTTTATTGAATAAATGATAGAAAAGAAAAATAAAATGATATAAAGTGAATTATTAAACTACATAATACGCCTATTGTAGCTTATCTGTTACAATCAAATATCATTCAAATATATTTTTAAAGAAAAATTTCTTGTTACGTCATAAATGGACAAGTAAACTTTTTTTGGCAACATTTTCTTTCTTTTTTTTATGAAAATTCTACAAAATTTTCCTTTTTTGGTAATTTCCTTATGATAATAAACATCCTAATTAATTGATTTATTTTATTCTAGTAAGACAGATAAAAATCAATTTACTTTAATATTCTAACAATTTTTTATATGCAATTAGAAACTCTGGTATTTATTTATACACTGTACAATCTGTACATATTAGTATTTTTAATGACATGGAAAAAAAGACGATCAAATAAAGATTTGATAAATAAGCCCAAAATGTCATTCAAAGCCATTTTTGATTTAATGACATTTTTTTAAAGTTTACACATTAATTAAAAATTTTTTTTCGCGGAATCTTTTGTTATAAGATCATGCGATTCATTTGAAACGCTCGTGCATATTGAAAAATTTTTTATATTTCGAAAAAAAGAAAAATTACAACTATTTGGGAGTCATTAAATAAGAAGTTTTAGTTTTATGCAAAACGTTATAATAAAAAAAGAAACTCTTAAATAATCTTCCAAATAAAAAAAATTATAAAGATTTTTATCTTACAGGAGAACCATTTTTTTAATTGTCTTTTCCTATCTAACGAGCTTCTTTATTTACTATTTATTACCTAGTATACAAATATAATATTATTCCACCTTCAGTCAAGCAATTTTTAATTCGTTCATGATTTTTAAAGTTTTTATTTAGGAACAATTTTGGAATTTCTTGATTATCAAACGCCGACATGTATTATTAAATTCCTTGCCTTACTCCTTTTATGTTGGCTTCTTTGTAAAAAAAAAAAAAGTGCTTTTTGGAGTAAAAAGATACTTTTATTTACCGGAGATAATAAACCGCGATGAATATTTATCCAAAATTAGAATTGTTTCACGAACCATTCCCTAAAGAAATTATTATTGTCATCACAATACAGCTAGCCGGTAACATTTATTAAAACCCTCGGTGTTGCTACTTTTTACGGGGTATTATTTTACGTAGTACACATTAAAAGAAGTTTATTGTTTTTTTCGAAATGAAAAATTATCTATCATAATTATATTTTAAATAAGATAAAATATGAAAAACTGACAACTTTATTTTTATAAAGAGAAAAAAAATCAGCCATATACTGTAGGCTTTTTTTTATGGATATACAGTAGATACAAAATAAATCTTTGAATTTTATTTATATTATAGTTTCCATATAGAAAATATTTATTATACTTTATTATTATAAAATATTATATAATATCTCAAGTAGTCAAGTTGAAACTAAAACTAAGACACCTAAAAACTAAAACGATTCTGTATATCTGATATATTCAGTTATTTATAAATTACGTGATAGATTTTAATTTGTAAATAAATACTGTCTAACCACAAGTTTAAAATGAACGATTAAGTCGAATAGATTAAAACTTATAAATATATACATACGCCTAAATGGTGTTATTCATTATTTAGTTTGATTTGATTTTTTAAATTTCAATGATCATAAATTAGTATTTCTATAATAAAAGAAATTAATTAATCACTCAATTAAAATAAAAGTTTTAAGAAAGCTTTTTCATTGAACATTTTTTATTTTTAGAATTTGAACTATCGTTAAATAACCGTACAATTTATCATTTACTGTAATACTTAATAATTCTTCGCTTACAATACGTAAAAAATTTCAATATTCTAAACACACGTAAAATAATAAAAAGCAATTATTTTTATACTAACAATATTTATAACTATGGATAAATATGATCTGGAACATAATAAATTTACAACGCCCGGTTTAAACTAATCAATCAATGTCAAAAAATTAATTTTTTTGGTTCACTAATTAGTTACTATGTCTAAAAGACAACCATATAATTTAAATATTAGTTTAATAAAATGGTTAATTTGCTATAGCAACTGATATTCTGAGAATATTAATTCTTTTCCATGATTAATTTTATGAGAAACTTTTAATTTAGGTCAATATATCAATCAGATATTACTGACAAATTTATTTTTCTTTTATTAATTAACTTACACTAAATTTAACCAAATTTATTTATTTTTTTGAACGTAAAAACATAACGATAGATCTGTAGATCGCCGCAGGTTATGTGACTTTTTTTGTACAACCTTTTTGTATGCTGTACGACATTACCAAAAATTTAATATATAACTAGCCAGTATTTTTTTTTTTTCAGTACCCACCACAGAACACGGGACTGACGGGGACAAATTCGAGCGTATTAATTAATAGCATCACGGGATCAATGATCAGGGATCGGAGCATATTATTTTTTAATATTAAAATAATTAAAGATCGTAAATTTTAGAAATGTAAGAATGCATTTGTTTATACGAGATTATCATAAATGTTGTAAATCATCATTAGAATAATGAAGAAAAATAAATTGTTTCATTTGATGTATTGTTTTAATTTTATTTATTATTTAAAAAAAAATACAATAAATTAAAAATTAATGTGAAAAATTTTATATATTTAATAAAGGAAAATAAGTTTAATGCAATCTCCGATACCTTTTTTGTTTATTATTAACTTTTTTATGCTCAGCAATTATATGGTTAAAAATATATATATATATATTTTTTTAAAAAAGAATAAGAAAATAAATTTTATTATTTAAGTTTCACTAGAGGTTTCGTTTTGGGTCATGGTTGGAAGGGGGTTTTCTTGTAATGCGGATGCTAGTGATTGGCTTCGAGTCTTCCTGGTGGAAGATAGTTGTGAAAGTGTAACACGACCTCTTTTTAAACGTGGTGTACTTTGCAGAAACCCTATCAATATAAAAAATATGTTAACGATATTTTTAAAATATACCAGACATATGATATTCATATTTATGTTATCTTTGTTTTAACTATATGATAACAATATGTTGAACATATAATATAAAAATCTTATTTTAATATAGTAACTATATGTTAGAGACATGGTAAAAATATTATTATGAATGTTAAATTTATATGGCTATTATATGCCAAATACGTGACAGAAATATGATAAAAATATTATTCAAAATATTAATTTTATATAGCCATCATATGGTAAATATGTATCAATAATATAATAGAAATTCAATTTTATATAACAATCATATATTGAAAATATATCAAAGACAGAATAATAATAGCAAAATAATATAATAGTCATGTGTCAAAAATAATAAAATAATATAATTATTGTATGATAAAAATTTCAATTTAAATTAAAAATTTCCTCCAATAAATTCATGTACGACTTGATTTTTGAAAGAATTTTTTCTCTAGTGTAATATAAAATAATGTTAGCAATATAATGACTAAACTGCAGTGTAATAAAAACTATTTAAAATATAACTTCGATTAGCCTCATCATGCTTGGTGTTACAACTGTTACATGTACTTTTACAATCGTGAATAAAGTGAACTTGAGGCACGTGATCAATAAAATTGATTGGAAAAATTTGAAACCATTGTGATTCTTCTGGCTTCTGAATATTATAAAGTGGGCATCTTGATATAGAATCAACATAGTTCGTTGCCTGAAACCAATTAAATAAAAAAAAGTGTAATATTGACCATTGTTTGCTTTATGTTGAATAATGAATTCAATTTTAGCATATGCGACACCTTCAGATTCTTCATTTAGATCTACAATATCGCCAATATGAAGTTTTAATCGTACAGGTTCTTGATTGTCTTTAATAACTGTATATGAAATTGAACTATAAAATTCCATATTTTTGTTCAATATTGCCGCACTTGAATTTAAATAATCTGCATAAGCTCTATAGAGATCTCGATAAAATGGATGATTATCATCCAACTTTTTTGATATGCCTTTACACTCAACTTTTTTGGCACTCCATTGATCTTTAAGCGAAATATCAATAATATTTTTAAAGTTGCTTACTCCAAATGTAATATCTATAAAAATTAGTTTTAAATTAGCAAATAAATTTTTCCAATAATAAAATAACTAAATATATTTACCATCACTTTCATTGTCATTATTCTGAATACTTGTAAATGTGAATGAACTTTCTGTAGCATACCAGTCTGATAATATTGAGTAAAGTATTGGATCTTTAGTAAGATTGTTTAATGCATTAGTTTCTATACTAAAGCGAGGATCTATCCAACCATCAATGAGATGTCGTAGTGCCTGCACTGTATTATATCTTCGGGTAAGATCAAGTTCAACTACTTTACAGTTTATATGTGGAACCATTGCCTTGAATATGCGATGCACCATTTCTTTTATGCCAACTGCAGTGTTTACAAGGGTGGCAAAATTGCACATATGTTGTAAAAGATGAACATTTATGTGCAAATTGGGTAAGTTTGTGAAAATATTTGGAAATAACTAATAAGAAATATGGAAATTCATAAAAAAAAGTTATTAGCTTAGTACTATTTTATTAAAAATATGAAGAAAAAAATAATTTTGTCTTGCCTGAATGAGTATTTCATGCTCTTCTTTAAGCAATCTTTGAAATTCTTGTTGTATATTATTTGTTATAGTAACTGAAAATGCAAGTTTTAATAATTTAGCTTCAATTGCCCAACAAGAACATAATTTCAGTACAGCTGAATTTTGCCTTATTCCAAGTTTTTCATGCCAATTATTCAAAGCTTCTGTTTTTATATGATGAGATTTTAAAAAACGTCTAAGTATAAATGGCATCAACATTGTAATTCTTAATACATCAGAAAACATGAAACTTTGCCGATGTTGTATTGGATTTGGCATTCGACTCCAATTAGTGGGTTTTTCAATATATTTCCAATGTTTTAAAAATTCCTTTTCGCCAATTGCGTTAAAGACATTGAATGTTGCCTCTAAAAGTGTTCGTGCTTTTCCAGCCATAGAATGGTATGCATCTTGTGGTGTTTGAATGTGTCGATCCCATTTTAGTACATTAAAAGACCCAGGGTTTGATATACCATATTCAGTAGATAGTTGCTCCTTTCTTGTTTTTGCATATTGATTTTTGATTTCTATAAGACGTTCTTCTGTCTGTTGATTAAAACGTGCATTCTCTATATAGTTATAATTTAGGCTAGTAAGCTGATCATGTGAAACATTACATGTTCGGCAACCATGATTTGCTCCATGACGTTTTATACCTGCTATATCATTTCCCTGAGGGAGATCTGCTGTGACACATCCAAGTCCACCAATTATCCAGACATCACCATTTATTGTTTTCATAACCAAGCCACTTTCTAGACGTTTTATATCTTGAAGTATTGGTTTAATGAAATCTTCAAAATTTGCTCCAAATGGAACAAAACCAATTAAAAAATGATTTTTAAGTGACTTCCGATGTGATTGTAGCATATTACCAATTTGCAAATACACACCACCTAGTGAGTGGTAAACATTCCTAAATGTACCAAAATCATCAACATAAATATCAAGAAAAATTTTCATGATAGGCAAATGCCGTTGAGATGGTGGTGGTTGTGTAATTGTAATATATTCATATGGTAAGTGGTGTCTCATTATAATATTACGATATTTCCATTTGCCATTGAAGAAATATACAATTTCTTGAATATAATAATCATATTCTTCTGGTTCTGGCATATCACGTAACCAAACAGTAATGTGTCGTTCTATATTTTGTGGATTAATAAATTTTGCTTCACCTTCAACTAACCACAACTCCTTACCATTTCCACGAATATGCCGATTATCAGTAGAGCGACAATTTGGAAGATTTTCATGTGAGAAGAGTTGATCAACCTTTAATTTTAGCATATTACCATCTGTTTCATCAACTACTACACCACGAACTCGACACATATATGTTGATGACTGTTTATAATATACTAAATAATCACCTGCTTTGTATACTAAAAAAAAGCTGATTAGTTTTTTTTATTATAATTTATATTAAAGTCATTAAACTGAACAATTTTTTTTAATAAATAACAGTTAAATTATTACCAACCTTTATTGTTGCTTCTTATTTCATTTTCTCCAAACATAGGTGAATCCTGCCAAAATTCTCCATGCCAAAATTCTCGCCTTTCATTTGTGACTACTCCTGGACCAAAATACATATTTGACATGAGTATTGGGTTGTTTAAAATGCGTTCCAGGTGTGTTAAAGGTGAGATGGTAAATGCCTTTCTAATAGATTCATATGTAGATGGTATCCGTTGCATATGGAGAGGTACATCATGCTGGCATACTTTAGCCAAAGGTAATCTGTTTCTCCATTTGCGAATTTGTCGGATATTTGTAGTAACATCTTCTTTTTGATATTTGGGATGTATGAGGATCTTTGCAAGATCCTCATATGCACTTGTTGCTACAAAAAACCAGTATATTAAGAATTTTACTTGCATAGTTTTTTATCTAAAATAATTTATTAATAATATCACTTACAAATCATGTGTTTGGTAATCCAGATAAAAAGCATTGCTGATGTGAAGTTTGGGAAGTATGGGCCATATTCACCATCAAAACCCTTAAAGTTGGAAGATTCTTCTAAAATTTCGGCATTTATTAATGGATCTTCTTCTGGTTCCGAATCTTCTACAATATCAAGTAATGGTTCACCATTACCTACAAATTCTTCGTCCATAGCATTAAATATTGGTTCACTATTATCCAAAACGTCATTACCATTATTAACCAAAATTTCATTATCACCATCATTTAAAACTTCATTATTATAATTTACTGAAGCAACTTCTACATCATTAAGTAATTGTATCTGCTGTTTAGTGAAATGATTTTTACAATTGAAAAGTGTTTATTAATGCATTAATATTATTTTGTAGATAATATAATACCTTATACTAACCTCATCATTTAATAATGGAATGTGGCTAACTGTTGATTCTTCAGAAAGCAAATTAGCATTTTCCGGCCTACTATATGCTAAAACATTATTAGATATAGAAGATATTCCATATTCATCATCACGCTGTTTATTAGTTGCTCTAACACGTAGCTTTGGGATTGATGCATATACACGAGTAATTCTTTTTGAGCGGTTCATTAATTATTTTTTGATTTTTTTTTAAAAAACAATTATTTTTATTTTGTAAAAATTAAGATAAAAATTAGCAAGATATTTTAAACTTTAATAAACTTTTATATACGATAAACTATTGGTATTAGTAGTTAAAAGTAAGCTAAATCTTCAATGATAATCCTTCATACCTAAATCAGGAAATATTAAAATTAAATTACACCATAATTAATTAATGTTATCATATTATCTAATTTTTTAAATTCCGTTTATACTAAAAATCAATAAAAGTTTTGAAATAACTCATGCAATTACAATATGCTTGACGCCATCCTTTATTAAAATATATACAATAACAAAATATTTATTATTCAATTAGGCCGCACCAATTCAATTTTTCGTTTAACATAACCCCCTCCCCCCTGTTTTTGGATTTTTTATGTAAAAAAAATACATGTAATTTAGGCCGGAATTATACAAATCTTTAAGTATTGGCCGGAATTATCATCCAAAATTTTTGCTCACTCTTTTGGTCAAAATTTTGGCCAATATTAATGGTAATTCTGGTTATGTATTGTATTTTATATATTATTTTTTGTCCTCCCCTCCCCCCTAGATTGGGGCCCCTATGTTATGTTAAACAAAGAATTGGCTTGGAGCAGCCTTAATTTACAATATGATTACTAATAGACCATTCTGCTCATATTAAAAAATATAAATAGATTTAAAATCCTTTATGATTAAATCTAAATTTTTATATATATACAGTATAAGTTATTTTACGAAGAAAACTAAATTCTTTTAATAAATTCCATATCAATAATCATTTCTTTCTTTACACTATTTGATTATATCATGTCTAAAAAAAGATTTAGTAAGTTAATAATTTCTAGTATTCTATATTATTTATTTGTTTTAACAGACTTTTATTATAGGATTAATAGTACCTAAAGATATTACAACAACAAAAATACAATCAGGTAGTACTAGTACATTATTGACATTTGGTTCTGATAGCAACACAATTTTTATTAATATTATTTTGCTTGCAGATTCTTTAAATGATGAAACTGTTATAAATTCGCCTTCAACAAAGAAAAAGAAAGTACAAAAACGTGATACTAATCCAAGAAGAACTCGAAGTTCAACTAAAAAGTTGCAAAGTCAGCAGGAACAATCAAAAGATTTAAACCATCATACAAAAACAATACAAAAAAGAAATTCACAAGAACCATTAGAGGAATATTCATCAAGTGATGTTGAAATTATAAATTCAATTCCAACAAAAACAACACGATTATCATCACCAAATATTTTATCAGAAGATGAAACTACAAGTCAAAATCCTGATGTTACAAATTTAGCAAGCCCCAAAAATCATATACCAATTGCATCACAACATGAAATGACATCAACAAATAGTACTTTACATTCTTCTATAGAAATGCAAGTATTACAAAATCAAGAATCACTATTACAAAAAAAACCTGAAGAAGTACGACAAGAAATAGGAAATGTTGCGATTCCAACTCAATTTCAAAATGAGTTCGAGATCGCATATTGGCTTGCACACCATAAAAGAATTTTAGACTTAGCAGCAAATATTAGAAATGGAATGATGACCAGAACTGATGAAGGTGATGATTCAGCTTTACCATCACAACAATTTTCTTATGAGCTTTTATCAACACCTGTTGAAATTGATCAGGTAACAAAATAATATAACAATAATTTCATGTACTGTATATTTAATATTTATTACTTTATTTCAAATTTAGCATAAGAAATTTCAGTTACAAGAAGAATGCAAGGCACTCTTCATTCGTACTAGAAACAATACACAAGAATTATATGAAGAATTAATTTCACGTGTATGCAAAATATCTAAGACTGATTCTAGAATTGGTGCGTTACTCAAAGATGTAGGTGGATGGTATAATACATATCGTTGCAAATTTCATGTTGCTGTTGTGAAACTTGCAGATGATTTTATTGTAACACATGAGAAGTATGTATTATTATAAAGTTTTTATTTAATTAGTACTTTTAATTATTAAAATTAACTCATTATTAAAAATAGTGCTGTAGAACCATATGATGAATTAAATGAATTCATCACTGAAGATGTTTGGCGACGAGTTCTCTGTATGCATTTAAAAGCTACAGATCAACAAAAACTGAAAAAAGATGAAGCAATAATCACGAAACTTGGTATCTTTATGCAGCAGGTCGTCAAAGCAGTTATTATAGCACAAAAAAACAGTAGAGACACCCAACCTATTATCAAAAAATATGATGAACATACGATTGATTTAAAAATACCAACAAAGCTTGGAGTAGTTGAATCATTGCCAGTACGAGAACTCTTGAACTAAGTATTATTACATGCATAAATAGCAAGTTTGATGAATAGTTAAACCAATAGTAAATATCATAATTCTATTTTTTTTGCAAAGTAACCATCATTAAAATAAGACAACTGTATATTCATATATTAGTCTGTTTATTGAAAAATTTAAAATAATGTTCAGGATTATGATTTGCAAGTTTGTGAGCGTCAGGTTATGAACCAAAGATGTAATATATAGTAATGATATTTATAAGCTAATGATAATGATATTTTTTGCATACTTTTATTAGCAAATTAAGATTCAGTTTAAATTTAAGCTCAAATTCATATTATTTTTATATCAATGACATGTCTTATTCAAAATATCTGCAGAAACCTTGAATTTTTGCAAGGTATCATTACTTTATTATTAAAATACACGTAAATTATAATTAAATGTGATGATACTTTTTTTTTAACAAATTGTTCCAACATTCGTATTATACAGTAGTGGTGGAAAATAATGATAATTTTAAAGTTATAAATTTTTTGGCCAATTTTTATTTTATTTACATAAAACTTTAATGACATTTAGTATAATACCACAAGTTAATAAAACTAAAATTTTAATGATTAATTATACGACCCTCCTTTCAATAACTTCTTCTAAATGTTTTTTCATGCATGCACATAAATTCGATAAGAGTTCTGGATTAAGATTATCGCATTCTGACTGAATAATTGACAAAAAAATCATCTAATCCAACCAGTTTTTTTTGTGCAATATGTTGATTTACCCTCTTTTCTACCTTTTCTTCATTATTGCCCATAGATTTTCTATGGGGTTAAGGTCGGGAGAATAGGATGACCAATCCAACACACGTGGACACCTTTTTTGAAGAAGAATTGTTGTCAACTTTGCCCTATGCTTAGGGTCATTGGAATGTCCACCTTCTTCCAAGTATTCTTGTAGCATTAGAAAAAAATTTTTAGTTAAATTATCATGATAAAGCTCTCCTGGCTAATTTTCTGAGTTGAATATGTTTTTTTGGGGTAAGAGTTTAGGCCTTCCTGGACGTGGTTTTGATTTAATAGTACCAGAATTTTTGAGTTTTGGACATATCTATATAAAGTAGACTTCGGAATATGTGTTATTTTATGTAATTCGGGTATATTACGGATTCCATTGGCCACAAATTGCTTACAAATGAACGTTTTTCATCAAAGGTTAGTTTTTCCGGTATTATTAAAAAAAAAATGGATAAAAAAATTTTTTTAGCTGATCTTATGACTTTTTGTTTATTTATTTTGTAGCTCACGTATTAGGTTAAAAATTACGTAAAAAAAAATATTTTTGTTATTGAAAAGAAAATGATGAACAATGCTGATCAAATCACATGATATTATCATTATTTTCCGCCACTACTGTAGGTATTGTCACAGTATATCAAAAAATATATTAAAAAACTAAATATTTTTTGATTGTAAATATTAACACTCTCATTATTTATGTATTAATTGCTTTGTTAAAACTACTGCGGCAGATGATGAAAGAACCGATGATCCGCAGATTGCAGTTTGATTATTAAAGACTAAGCTTTTTTAAGCTTATTTTTTTTATTAGCTCCTTTTTCCCTTTCTCCCTTTCCCTTTTCCCTGTTTCTTTTTTTCACTTTTTTTTTACAACTGCTTCAAATCTCCCTAAACATGAATTTGTAAGTTTCTCTTTTCAAGTTGTTTCATTCCTTTCTTTTTTTAGGCTTTTTATTTTACCTTTTTTTCTTTAATTTTTTAATGAAACAATTAAAATTTTTTTTCTTTTGTAGACGAAATACAATATTTAGACATGAAAAATTCAGTAGGTAAGGTTTTTCTTACCATCTATTATTATTTCTTTTGACAAAACAATTACTAATATTTACTCTTTTTTGTAATTTTCAAATATTTAACACGTGGAAATTTGATAGGAAAAGATTATAGTATGTTTTTTTTTATATTTTTAAACTCTATATTTTAACGAAATATTAATCTAATGATTTCATTTTTTGTGATTTTAGATGAGTTTTGTCTCTTCAGATACGCTCTTTTAAGTAGGTTTTCTTTTTATTTTTATTTAGTTTTTTATAGTTTATATATTAATTTCTTTTTTTTTAAAGTTTATTTGGACATATAGGAGAAATTGATTAGAGTTTCGTATATATAATTATGAAACTTAGTAATTAATTTTTAGTGAAAAAATATCTTTTTTTATTTTAACGATGTCAGATGATACCATTATCCAAATCAAATTCCCACCTTGTTATAGTTGTGTCACCAGGGGCGCTATGTCAACGGAAATTTAGTACGTTGATCGCTTAAAAATCCGTGGCTATCCAATTATAACAAGAGGAAGTTAAGTAATACAGTTAGCGTAAATCATCAGCATTTTTGAAGTCCATATCATAGTATAGATAATTTTACATTAGATAATATATTTTATAATATAATGTATTTTATATATTAAATATACATGTTAATAAATTAATATTGCAATTATGATAACAATATATTGTGACATTAATTCAATGTGATGTTTTTAATATTTGTGTAATAAAGTGATAATATTGTAATGATACTCCATTATTTTTACCCGTTAAGTGTCTCGTGACATATCATTATATGAGATACCGTATCAGCATGGTCATATTAACATCGGAAAAAATTTTATAGTTTCTGAAAAGATGTTATTCATATATCAGCAACATATTCAAAATATATTTTTAATATATCAACAACATATTCAAAATATATTATTCGTATATCAACAACAAGTATTCAAAATATGTTATTCATATATCAACAATATATTTGAAATATATTAACAACATATTCAAAATATTCACTATATCATTAGTTTAAGTACATGTTTTAACATACTTTAAAAATATTGTAAAATTATTTTATTCATATTACAAAAATATTTACTACATTATATTAGTTTAAGTTTGAATTTTAAAATATATTAAAAATATTATAACATTATTTTATTAATATTACAAACATATTGCGTGTATTGAAATGTGTAGAACATATATATACCATCAGTTGGTAATATGTAGTGATTATATCTAACATATTTTGTGAAAACCAGAGGTTTCTGCAAAGTATATACGGATGCATGTATGGACTATAGCATAGTGGTATGAAGTGATACTGTGCCAACAATTAGAACAATTAGATTTTATAAACCTTTTATTATTATATAAAAAAAACAACAAAATACAAATATCAAAATGGGTTTTATAAGAAAATTATTTTAAAAACCATAAATAGTTTAAGTCGATTATTCGTACCATATAATTTCAATAACTACTTTATAGAAATCTATATTTTTCAACAAAAATAGAAACGAAATAGTGATAAAATGGTATAACTTTTAGTCAAAAATTTGCATTAGTCTATACAGTTACTATTGAAGCTGTAAATATTATTAAATATTCATGTTTTCAATATTTTATAAACTCAACAAATACATTATAAAGAATTAATAAATTGCATCTCGTTTAATTTGTGAGATTGGTAGTCATTCAGCAAAAATTAATAATTGAATATCCGCAAACTTACATCTCGATTGAACAAAGTCAGGCACTTGGCATGCATAATTAGTCATTAAATGATTAAAGCTTGTATTTCATTGCAATCAGTCATGTTATATGATATAAATTAAATAAGAAATACTTGTTACAAGCCATTTTTTAAAAAAAACTCAATTAAAGTTTCGAATCCAAAACTTACCCAGCTCATCCATTCCATTCTAACAAGTTGACTTATTCTATGTTGAAATATTCTATTGTTGTAATGTAAACCTAAATCCTGCAAAAAAGTAAAGAAATGGCTACAAAGGTAATCATTTTTACCCTCGAAACTTATCAGTAAACAAAGTTTCTACAAAATAACATTTCTTAGTTAACAAAAAAAACTAAGAAGAGCAAAAAAAACTGTTTCGATACTTACGAAACTTAGTCCTTCATTTTTTCAGAAGTCCCAGTCCCTACTAAATTTTAGAGAAACGTTAATATAATGTTTCTTTTTTTTTAAAAAAATAAACTTAAGTTTTGTGCAAAACTTAGCGCTTTTTTTTTATTTTTTCCCAGAAGCCCATCCTGAAACCTAAGAAAAGAAAGTAGGTGAAACGTTTAATAAACCATTCCTTCAATTAAAATCAAAGTTCGAGTAAGTAATTTTAAACTTACCACGCACATCCTTCAACATTTCCAAAGGGGAAACGTGCAAAGAAAAAAAATATGAAACATTAGCTAATGTTTCATTAAAGAAAATAATAAATTAAAGAAAAAAAGAAATTTAACTAAATACCACATTCAAAGAGCTGAAATGCCATCTAAAAAAAGAACTGTTAGAAAGAAAAAGAAAGAGTTCCTTTTTTTTTGGAAATCAAAAAGTTGCTAGTTCGGTCCAACTTTTTAATTCCATCACTGCCAATTTTTCTGCATAAGTAACAAAATCTTGCTTTCTAAAAAACTTTATACCGAATATTTCCTGCGCTTTATTATTAAATTTTTGAAACGTGGATAAATTATTTTTAAGCTGATTTTTTAATTTTGAGATGTCATATGTACAAGCCCGATTTTCATTTTTTGTCCCTATCTGAGTTTGGGGCATTTTTTCTTTTTTTCTCCCCAACTTTAGCTATGGGGTACGTTATTTTTTTCTCCCCAATTTAACTGGGGAGTTAACTTTTTTTTTTTCTCCCCAACTTTAACTTAGAGTACTACATTTTTTTCGCCCCAAAGTTAAAACTGGGGAAGAAACCTTTATTTCTCCCCAACTTTAGCTATGGGGTACGTTATCTTTTTTCTCCCCAATTTAACTGGGAAGTTAACTTTTTTTTTTCTCCCAACTTTAACTTAGAGTACTACATTTTTTTTGCCCCAAAGTTAAAACTGGGGAAGAAGCCCTTTTCGTTCTCCCCAACTTTAACTTTGGGGCATGACAATTTTTTCACTCCCCTCCTTCGTTTATTGCTATCAAAAATGAAAGTATACCCTGTGTGTTGCTGAGGCTCAGCAACACACATGTCCACCTTGATTTGCTTTCATATTATAATAGCCTCTATGCCTACATATCACATGGTTACTCCCCTTCTTCGTTTATTGTTTTATAAAAAAATGAAAGCATCTTTGCAATGTTGCCGCAAGTAACACGCCCTCCCCTACTTTTTTGCTTTCATATAATAAAAACATTATTGTGCATGCATTGCTAATAAAAATGAAAGCATACCCTGTGTGTTGCTGAGGCTCAGCAACGCACATGTCCACCACTCATATGCTTTAATATTATAATATCGTTTTTATACCCACTCACGCCTGTCCACGTATGCCTGCTTAGATTACTCTGTTTACTCATACTCATCTTTCAGTCGGAGACTGCTTATTGCGGTTTTCAGAAATGTTGGCATTGATAGATTTTCAATATATTGTATATTTTGTGTTTTTGTGTTTTTCCGGACATTTTTGATGACAAATTCCGGACAATTTCCAGATATTTTCTGGACAGAAAAAAACAAACAAAATATAATTTTTTTCCGGACATTTTCGATGACAATTTCTGGACATTGCCTGGACATTTTCCAGATATTTTCCGGATATTTTACAGACAAAATATTGTATTTGTGTTTTGTATTTTGTGTTCTTTTTTGTCCGGAAAATATCTGGAAAATGTCCAGAAATTGTCATCAAAAATGTCCGGAAAAACACAAAAACACAAAATATACAATATATGGAAAATCTATCAATGCCAACATTTCTGAAAACCGCAATAAAGGCACATCCAGTCTTATGTTAGTTTTTTTTCATGTTAGTAATTATGCTAGTTTTTTTACACAGGATTTGTGTTAGTTTTTTGTGTTAGTTTTGTGTTAGTTTTTTTTTGTTAGTTTTTGTGTGTGTTTTTTATGTGGTATTTTTTGTAACGAGGAAATGACTAAAATATATGATGATTAGGTTTTGTGTGACAAAATACTATGATAACATGATTCTTACTTCGTAGATGATCCACATGATACCCTGAACTGAGTATCACGTAAGAAACGAGACAATAATGCGAAATTGAAATTGTACTCTAATATATAAGGTTAAAACACTATAATAAAGACTGGCAATATACCATGCCATTGGCTAGTAAAAGGAACAAAAGAATATTGTACCCGACCCACAAAAAATCAATACTGCAGAAAGCATGCATTTGTGTTAAGAAAAGGGTCTACACTACCAATGCCATATAAAAATTGTGGTAATGGGACAAATTCTGTATTACAAATTTGCATCCCCTGCGGTCAGTACAGGCTAGCTTCAAAGCTCTGGCATGAAAGAAAAATAACGGAAGCAATTAATTAAAAATACAAAAAAAATTTTTTGAATTGAATATAGAAAGGATACTAGATACAACCTACAAGATAAAGTAGCAATGATTCCTCCATGTGAAAGATGTGGAAAAACATTCAGAGATATGAGGGCATGAACAAGCCATGTGAATATGAAAGGGAAAAGGCAATACAGACCAGTCGGAGACTGCCCAAGGGCACAGGCAGAACAACAACTTTGCAGAAACCTGGTATTTTGTTACTAAGTCGTCACATGAACGACTCTGATTCGTAAGAAATTCGTATCGATCACGTTACTGCATGTTATCATAACGAAATCATCACGAATCGTAGCAAATTCGGTTGAGAATTAGTAGCAAAGCTGTGACAAATTATAATTATCATTTTTAAGAAATTGTTCTTAGCGTTTAAAATTAGCCGAATAAATTAATCTGAAACTTTTTTACAATGTATTGGCGAATATTCAACGATGGAATGACTAATTTTTTTAGATATATTTTTTATTGAAAAACATGAAAAAAATTAAATAAAAATTTACAATGTATTGGCGAATATTCAACGATGGATGACTAATTTTTTTTAGATATATTTTTTATTGAAAAACATGAGAAAATTAAATAAAAAGAGCAAATTAATAATATTTTTTTTTAAGTATAAAAGCGAAATTAAATGTTTACAAATATAAAAAATAATAGTTAAAAATTAAATTAATAAATATGCCAATGAATAATAACTGAAAATAATTAAATTTTCAAGTTGCTCGCGAAATTATTGCCATTTCGTGATGGTACGGCAATTTTTTGCGTTAATATATCTAGGGCTTTGGTAGCGTCAGTATCTCTGGATACATAATTGACAACAAATGCCTTCCGAATAAACTGGCGCAAAATGTTTAGAGAGTTTTTTGAGCGTAACTCATCTATCTTTGTGGCATTCAACCACCTCTGCAAGACGTTCATTACAACAGTATCATCAATGAACGCACTTATTTCCTCCTTTTGCGGCAGACGATCACTATAAAAAATTGTTAAAACTGATTAGAAAACTATTGTAAGATTACACACAACTTCTATAAGCATTTTCTAAATAGTACTAACCTTTCCAATCTTTCCTTAAAGGAATTGATTAATCTTTCTATCCCATCAATAAATTTGTTGCGAAAATCGCCAAAATTCCTATTGGCTAACCGAAGCCATTCGATACCATCAGCCGAATTAAGATCACATTTGACGATTTTTCGCACTAATTCTTCAAGTGCACTTTTTGGAGGATCACGGACCCGAAGGAAGAGGCATTTTAATTCCTCCAAAAAGTCACGGCCAATTTTTGTCTGTAATTTAAAATAAAAATGTGGGTTAATTAAAAATTTAAAATAAAATAAACTGAAAAAATCAATTTGAATAGAATCTATTAAAATATTACTTTGTCTTGAGCTTGTTCTTGTTGCAATTGTGGTGGCGCAGATACACATGGTACAAATGATGAACTGTTTGCGACTGGCGTTTGCATCGATAAATACAAGCTGTAAGCAAATTGTAAGACACTCGGATTAGCACATAACTATAGACAGAGTTGGTGGATAGTGCCCATTTCACGAAAAGGTGTTGGAAGTTCGGGATCAATAGATCCAGGCATACTATTGACAGCTCCAGATGCATTGTTTGACATATCACGAAATGGAGTGAATATGTTACTAGTATTCATGTTTTTTGTTATTGACGTAAGAGTTCTTGGAGGTGAACTAACTGGAGATAATGATAATTGAAATGTAGCATCTTTGCGTCTGATGTCTACATTATCATTACAATCATTGCCTCGATTTTCATCTAAAGGAGAAATTGTGAATAAAATATAATAAGCTTTACTAATCAATCGATTGAAGAAACTTACCCGTGAGATCATCATCACTACTGTATAAAAGTTCATTAACTGAACTTGAAGGAATAACGGTTTTCTGTTGTTTTTTTTGACCACGCTTATTAGGACTTTCGTTAACTGGTTCTGGAACTAAAGGAAGGAAAAAAGCATGAACAATATATTCGCAAGCCTTCAGTTATCAATTAAAGCAAACATTAACATGAAAGATGATCGTCATCGCTAATAATTAATGGTTCATTAGTAAGTTCCTTCTGCTTTTCCTTTTGACCACGTTTAACAGGAGTTTTGGCAACTGGTACTTGGATTTCAGTATTTAGAACTAAATAAAAAGGCATGAATAAAGTGATTACAAGCCTTATCTATTAAAGCAAAAAATACCCCAAAAAAATACCAAAAGGTCCATTATTTGGCTCCTCCTGCTGCTTTCTCTTTCGACCACGTTTAACAGGAGTTTTGGTAACTGGTACTTGGATTTCAGTTTCAAAAGGCGTAAACAAAATAATCACAAGCCTTGCCGATTAAAGCAAAGATACCCAAAAGAAAATTACCAGAAGGTTCATTATTTGGTCCCTCCTGCTGCTTTTTCTTTCGACCACGTTTAATAGTAGTTTTATCCGCCATAGAAGATTAATTTGTAAAATAAAAATAACGGTTGTAATTTAAAGAAGGAAACTGATACAATTATATTTATTAATAAAATATTATTATTTATAATGTAAAAAAAAAGAAAACCAGACTTTATTAATTAACCTTTTATTATATAATAGTTTAAATAATAATTAAAAAATAAATTGCTATGAAAAACGCGTAATTAAGCTAAAATAGTTTGTCGCGTAAATTTTTGCTTATCATATAATAGTCTAATAATAGTTAAAAAATAAATTGCTATGAAAAACGCGTAATTAAGCTAAAATAGTTTGTCGCGTAAATTTTTGCTTATCATATAATAGTCTAATAATAGTTAAAAAATAAATTGCTATGAAAAACGCGTAATTAAGCTAAAATAGTTTGTCGCGTAAATTTTTGCTTATCATATAATAGTCTAATAATAGTTAAATAAATTACTATAAAAATGTTAACGCGTAATTAAGCTAAAATAATATAAGTTAAACTAATATATAAATAAGCTTTATTTAAACTAAATGCGAAAACAAGTTGAAATATTTGAATGTCCATTTTCTCTTTTTTTTCTTTTTTTTCATTCTGATAAAATTATGTTTCGCAATCGCTATATTTCCTTTAATAAACAACGCAATTATATTAGACAACGTTATGTGTTTAATGCATCTTCACAATTTTCTACTAAAGAAAGATATACTGAAGTGGATGGTGAGTATTATTTAATTTTAAAATTGATATGTATTAGCAGTATTTTAATATATTGATATTTCAATTCTAGGAGATGATAATATGTCCACTACTAGTAATAATGGTTTCATTCAAATGGATATATATAATGACGAGAAGATAAATGAAAAGTTAAGTAAAAAAAATTCTGAAGTCACAAGTGAAGAAAATTCTGAAACCACAAGTGATGATGAAGATGAAGTCACAAGCGAAGATCTTGAAACTGCAAGTGACGATGAAGATGAAACCACAAGTGAAGAAGATCCTGATGAAAATGAAGTCACAAATGAAGAAGATTTTGATGATGAAATAAATGTTGATAAGTCTTTCAGTACTGAACAAATGCCACGAAATTTTGGTGATTTTGCACCATACTTTAGCAATATTACAGAAGTATTATTTTTTTGCTGGATGCAAAAACATAACATCTGTAAGTTGAATTTTTTTATTAATTTTGAATAATAATTTGACTCATAATAGTTTTTATTAGCCACCCGTGCATACGATGAATTAGTGGATATAATTCGTCATCCACAGTTCAGGAGTGAAGATGTCATACCAAACAGTCGACGGTTTAGAAAGTACAGACAACGATTGCCGTTACTTCCAATCAAATCTCGTAGAGTTCACATTTCTGACAAGAAGACTCCATCCACGTCTAAGAAGATTGGAAGAGCATATTCTTTATCTATATCTGACATTATTTGTCAAATTCTAAACAATCCTTCATTATTTAACAAGATGTATTTTGGACCAGGCCAAGAAGTTGCAAATAATAAAGAACTTTGGCATGGAAACATCTGGAAGGAATCATCAAGATTTGGGCAATCATCTATTATAATTGCTAATGGTAATGTCCTACTATTGATGATAAATTTTCTTTGTAAAGTCATTTGTTGTTAGTTTGTACTTAATTAATTTCTTTCATAGTAACATATCACTCTGGGGATTTCGTAATATATAAAGAATCTAATGAAAGAAGATTTGGTCGTGTATTAGCCATTATCCAGCAAGATAACAGGCTAAAGATCAAGATCCAACGTATCTTAAGATACGAAGAGTTGCCAAAAAATCTGCAAAGTAATAGCCGAAAAGAGCGATCACGAGAAGGCGAGGTCTGGTTTTTTGACAGAGAAATGGATAATGCAATTGCAATTGTAGAATTACAAGCAATAGTTAAACTTGTATTGATCAGTATTCTTTATGATAATGTTAGCAATGGACATTCAATTAAAATTCGCGAAATTCTTTACAAATATAATGACCACTGGAAATTAAGAGATGTTAAATACTCTTATCAGCATCCTTCTGAATTTGCACTATTAGAAGAACCAGTAACAAATCGTCCAGTTTATAAGCTATTCATTGACCTGTATTATGATGACTTTGGGACGTTCCGTAACGTCTATCATTCACTAGGGGGTGTCTACATACAGGTCGGAAATATGCCATTTTACGAAAGAAGATACCTTAAGAATCACTTTGTTCTTGGCTTTGTGCCTTTTGGTGGTTCTTTTGATGAATTTATAAAGCCTTTCATTGCAGAAATGAAAGTATTAGAGAAAGGCAAGATTATGAATATCCAAGGAAAAGAGTGTCTTGTGATCGCGAGTTTAGGTGATATCACTAGCGATTTGGTACAAGGCAATGATTTGGCTGGTGTGAAACGGCATGGTGCAAATAGAGGTTGCCGCACCTGCAATGCAACAAAAGATTCTTTAACATCTGATGTTGACTTGCAACTTATCTCTCGTTATCATCAACAATCAGATAAACAATTTGAGGAAATATGTGCAGCATCAACATTGTCAGAATGTAAAAATCTTGCTACTGAATATGGTTTACATCTGCAACCACCAATACTCAGTCAATTGCAATGGGAAAGGCACTTGCAATCACCTCAAGATGCTTATCATGCCACTGCTGGAAAAGTTCTGAGGTTTCTTAAAATAACAATTGATGCTCTTTTGCCAGAAGGAAAGTCAAAATTTATCATAACTTGGAAAAATTTTGAGTATCCAAGAACCTGGCATAAATTGCCAAATCCAATTTCCCACATAGATAGTTTTATGATGTCTGATTGTTTGCGATTGGCTATGGTGATTCCATTTATACTTAATAGATTCTTAAAACCTCAGCATTTCAAACAATCCGAAATTGAGAAGTTTCAGATGCGAATGGATGTTTCTCGCAGTAATTTGGCAATAAAACTCTGGGTGAAGTGTTGGATATTAGTTTCAAAAACAATGGCTATGGTATTTAAAAGTTCCTTTACAGAAGAAGATTATGCTGAACTGCGTAAATGCTTGGATAATGAACGAAAACTCTTATCACAGGTATATTATATGACTAAAATTGTTTGATATATATTTATTGTAATCTCATTACTATGATTTGTTAAATTTCACATTATAATTTATTAGTAAAACATTTCATACAAAGTGTATAATACTAATTATTGAATTAATTAGGCGTTTAAAGACTTTGAAAATCTTCCGAATCTACACGTCAATTTTCACCTTATGCAACATGCAAAAAGTTATGCAACACTATTGAATACTAGCGTTGAAACAAAGGAGATGATGCATCGGATATTAAAAAGTGCTGTGCCACGAACAAACCTAAAAAATGTGAGTCTGGATCTATTAAAACACTATACTACATTATTTGCAGTGCGTCATTTACTAGATGGTGGTATAGATATGCGCTTTTCCACATCAAACCATGGTTTTATGAATCTTCCACACCACTTGCAGCGCATGATGAGTGACTGGTTCATCATAAAAGGTGAAGTTAATATTGAAGATGATGCAGACGAAGGTAAGATGAATAAACAATTTGTATTCATATTGAAATAAATATTTTTACTAAACTGTGTTTAAAGTTTATTTAAAAAAGCGTATTGTTCGAAGACATGTTGATGCATCACTATTGTTAAATTTTCAAGCGGAATTGGCGTTAGCATATGAAGATTTAGAGGATTATTCTATGAACCAAAACAGTTCACCTGTATTCTTCGAATATGCAAGATTTTATATAAAAGAAAATGATGATATTGTTCAATGCCGTTTGCATGTTGGAGATATTGTCACAATCAATACCGAAGAATTTGGAGGTAGTTTCGCGGTTATACGAGCAATATTTTATCATCAAAAGAATAATTTCCGTTTTACTTTCATTATCATCGATTGGTTTGAAGATATGAACCGTACAAAACTTGGCTGCCCAGTATATCGATTGCAAACGGCAAATAATTGGCGAAGAATCTTTTCTATTTCTCTAGTTAATGCAGTCAATACTGTACATTTCGTTCATGATTGCAAAGATGGTGAATGTGCTGGGGGAAACCACGACTTTAGAAACAATTTGTATATGAGAAATTTGTATTTGTTTAATGCTGTTTAATTGTTTATTAATTCTAAAGGTTCGAAAATGAAATAATAATGATCTAATGCTAATAATTTAATATTACTTTACTAATTCTTTAACACTTCGACAATAAGATATTAATAAAAATTTATTAATTCTTTATGATTTCGATAATACAAATATGTTAATAATTTACATTCTCGTGAATATTAATTTATTGATAATTCACAATTACGAAAATATTAATTTACAATTTCGAAAATATTAATTTACAATTTCGAAAATATTAATTTACAATTTCGAAAATATTAATTTACAATTTCGAAAATATTAATTTACAATTTCGAAAATATTAATTTACAATTTCGAAAATATTAATTTACAATTTCGAAAATATTAATTTACAATTTCGAAAATATTAATTTACAATTTCGAAAATATTAATTTACACTTTCGAAAATAATAATTCATAATTTCGAAAATATTAATTTATTAATTATTTACAACTTCGAGAATATTAATTTATTAATTATTTACGGTCTTGCAATGAATTTGGTAACGGTTTTCTTAATATGCAGTAACTGTTTGTAGACGAATTAATTGGCAAATTCTTTTTTAAATTTAATCAAGTTATTACCGAATACTTGTCGTTCAGGATGCGATTTTGTTACGATCCGCTTGCGATTTAGAATATTTCTGCAAAGAACTTGTGCAACAGCCTGCGCCACAGTCTATACCACAAAGTTCAACACAAAGGACACTAAATAATTTTTAGCAAGTTAAGACTATCCAGTGAGTACGAAATAGAGTACAAAATATAGCATTTGTAGTGCAGAGGGGTATGTGTAAAAAATGTAAAAATCCTATTATTGAAAAAAAGTATGTCAGTATTGGTATGCAAACTGAGAGATACCACTGCCAAGAAAAATGTGGAAACACAAGGTGAAGAGGTAATAACTTCAGCAAAGCTGGGTCAAAGCAGTGTCAAAGCCCAATGCAATTAGTCCCAAAGAAACAAGTGACTGAAAATACACTTATTTTCAAGAATAATAACAATAGTACATATGATTTTTACAATGGAAAAACAAGTTGGAACGGAAGTAATAATACTTTCAGAGAATTATCACATCAATATTTGTTTATTCCTGTAAAAAGAAATGAGACTTTAGAAGAGGCATATGCCCGCATTACAGTAGAGTCAGAAGAATTGATGGAAAAGTCAAATGGAGAGATTAATATGAAAATAACAGAAAATTATTTGAAAACAACATTAGAACTTTTTTGTAAAAAATCAAAGGCCACTAATTATAAATAAATAATAGGTAATAAAGAAAGTAAATAAATAATGAAGGCATCAACTGGTGGGATAATATGGTCTGAAAAATATGAAGGTCCTGCCCAGGAATTAGATTACGAAAATATGTACAAATTCCTCGCGTGATATTGGTCCTTTCAGGGATCCTTAAAATGATATACTGCAAGTTATAAACGAAATGATAGCTTGGATCCTATCCCATAAATAATGTGTAGATCTTTTAGCTCTGGACGTTTTCTAACCGCAAATTTACATCATTAATGTCTGGGAGAAGGGATTTTCTTGCCAATTACTCATCGATGTTGTTTACAGACTTGATATCGAATGATGCATATATAGAAGATTTTTATTGAAGAGAGGAGAACAAAAAATATAGGAAAAAGCATTAAAATGTATTATTATTTCAGTAGAGTAAAATATTACGCTAAAAAATTAAAATTATATAAACTAGCATTAAAATGTATTATTATTTCAGTAAAGTAAAATATTACGCTAAAAAATTAAAATTATATAAACTAGCATTAAAATGTATTATTATTATTATTATTTCAGTAGTTACGCTAAAAAATTAAAATTATATAAACTAGCATTAAAATGTATTATTATTTCAGTAGATTGTTATAAATTTTTTGGAAGTAAAATATTACGTTAAAATTAAAATTATATAAACTAATTCATCGATATTTTTTTGCTAATTCTTCTATTTCCATTGTCGCCTCAGGATATACATCTGAAAGAAAGTGTAAAAATTAGTCAAAGTAATATTATCAATACACAATGCTGCCATAATAATTTTTTGCATATAGTACGTACATTGAGGTTTCCTAACATACTCGCGTACAACTCCATTCTCTACGAACCATGCTAACTCATCCCCATCAGTTGAATATTTTTGCGCTTCCTCGGGAGAATCCCCAAGTGGCCATAGAAATTGACTCTCATCATCTAACTGAAAAACCCGGCCATAACAATCTAAAAAAATCATTCCATAATCTGTCTCTCCAACAATGATTATATGATCAAAGCCGTATTCGGCAACACAAGATATATAATACATTAATTCCTTTGGATCAGTATCAAGAACCTTAAAACTAATAAAGTCCGCAATGCGAGATTTGTCCTTGAATTTTTCAACTAAGGTTGATATGGGAGTATCGTTGCAGCTTCGTTGTGAAGCATCTTTTCTATTATATACGTGCACTTGCAACATGGCGCTTTGGCTATCAATTCTGACTGATCCTTCTTCCTGGGCAAGGCGAGAGTATGCGTGTACAAAACGACAGGTTCGACACGTTTTCTCAAGTGTTGGAAATTCCCACGCATCGCCTCGAAAGGCACCGATTCCGCACAATTCCCCAAATTGTGTCTGCAATTCCTCCTTTTTTCGCTGGTTATGGCATCCGAAGCATTCGACGCACACTTTAACGCCGCCATGTTCTCTACCCTTGACTTCGCTGCCTGATCGTTCACTGGTGGTATACAACGGATCGATGCACCAAACATGCATCGTATCACTGTTCCTTTCCGGTTTGATAATATTTGGTGCGGGGAAAATGTCACGTTGACTGTTGATGGGCGCAGAATTTGAACCGGCTGTATTATCATTAGGCTTTTCGCCAACAATTCCAGGCTTCTTATCATATAATTTATTTGTTCCTCTGACGTCATCTTTTTCGCAACTCGTCTCGAAGGCCGATGTACGTAAGCCCAGAGAAGACTCCACGCATCCCAAATTGTGATGATGATTACCGGGTTGAATTTGTATGGTTCTACTTTCCTCCCCGTCGGACCGAAGGGAGTCATTGTTCCGTCCTTTCTACATAAAAATGGTCGTTAGCTTAAAAAGTAATTAACAAATAAAAACTAAGATTTTTTTTTTCTACCAAAATTAGAGTATCTCCATAATATCACGATTATTAAATAGAATTTCATTCAAGCATTTTTTTTTCTGTACCCTCATTTCTTACCTGAAAGGCTCCACAAATTCCGTAATCAATTTTTTCTGCCATGCTTCTTTTAGATTTCCTAACCACTTATACGCACTTAAGAGATTTATTTATTTATTTATTTGTTTTATACGCACTTAAGAGAGAAAAGAGGGAGATTATTAACTTGCGAAACAGGTTAGGTTTCACTTACTTTATTTGCTCTATGGTTTCAAAAGTGGCCATTTATATAAGATGTACGACTGAATAAGGATTAACATGCTTTGGACGTTGATTAATAATCAAGCCTTTAGAAAAAAGCGGTAATTTTTACGCCTATATTACATCATATTTGTATATGGCGTAGTGAATTACGACAAGTGTTGACACCCCGATTAATAATCAAAGCTTTTGACCTGCGTCTATATTATATCATATTTGACTATTTGTGTATAGGCGCTATGCCTAATTCTATTATCTGTTATGATGCAAATTTTACGATTTTTCTCTGATTCTGATTCATCAAAATCAATGTCTTAATTTTTCTACTTCATTGTCTTTAAAACCACAACGTCTTAAAATTTTCGGCAAGATTAAATCCGTCATCCGGGTTACACAAAAAAATCCGGATGAAAATTAAAATCTAGAAAAAAAAATAATTATTTCGAAAATTTACATCAAGGACTATTAAACAAGCCATTAATTGTTAAATCTGATCATTGGTTTCGGAAAAGTTTTAAGTTATCGAAATCTGACAATCCGGATGAATCCGTGCACGAATCGAAGCACTATGCCCTCCACTCTAACTCCACATTCTGAGCATTCTCTGCCTCAAGCTCAGTGATGCGCTATCTCAATAATTTAAGCTTAGATAGTAATATTTTTTTTTTCACGATGGAATTATTTAATGTTATATTGCGAATGTAAACATATCGGCGGATTTGTTCTATTCGGAATTATGAAGATTAAATAAAATCAAATCAATCGTACCCAAAAATTATGCCGTAACACTAAAAATCAGCTGATGGTTAGTCATCTGACTAAATGATCAGCTGAGGTAAAAAAAAATTGCGTCGCGAAATAAAATTATTAGGCAAAACAGAGCCGCGAAAAACCCATTTCTCACTTTTTACTTAAATAATAGGCCACTATTCTGAAAAATAAGTTTTTTTTGAATATACTTGTGTAAGAATAGCAATTTTATAAAATATTCTTTTAAAAAAATATTTTAAGAAAAAGCGGGCTCATGGCCAAATGGAAAAGTATATTTTGATAAAAAAAAAAAGGATATTCGAATTAAAAGTTGTACATAACTCTCATTTATTATTTAGATAATAACAACATTCAAGGATAATGGCTTATACCTCCTACACCAATTTCTCCAATTACCGTTAAATCCAAGCGTGGTTTAAGCCAACATGATACTATAATACGCAGATATAATATTTTTCGTAAAGACTTCTATAAACTACCAAAAAAATTCATAAATGAATCTAAAAAGACATTTGTTCTCTTAATTCACCGCCAGTTCTTGTCATTTTAATACTGGTGTAATACTATTTTCATATGAATCTTCGAGGTGTAATATATTTCACCATTACGCCACCTTAATGCCGAATTATCTGAAATAATTACGCCCACATGTATGGCCGTGCGGCTGATGTGCATTGGAAGCTTCCAATTGGCTTGGAATTGGAATAATTGGAAGAATTGGAAGATTCCAATAGCTCCCAATCTTCCAATGCACCCTAAATGATTTTTATATTAAATTTAAAGCTAAAAAAAATTTTTTATTTGCAAAAAAAAAGACCGATCGGCCTTAAAAAGACTGAAGACCGACGATCTCCCTTTTTTAACAAGTTGTAACCCGGATTAAAATAAACTTTCTTAAGTAACTGCGCCACAAATAAACAAGATACAATCGGAGTTTGTGGAATATTTGTTCCGTTGTTCAGTTTTCTTGATTAGGAAAATCTATTTTTCATTGTATATACCTTTTATATCTTTTTAAATGAAGAATAATTTTCTTTCTTTTTTTTAAAAAAATAAAAATAAAAATACCCTTTCGTTATTTTTTTTTTAAAAAAAAAGAAACATAGAAAACGTAAATATAAACGAATAAATAAATAATCACAATGTCAAAAAATAATAATAAAAAGATCAACCTATCAATTACTACCACCACCAAAAACGCTAAAGACACCACCACCACTATTATTATTAATTCAAAGGGTGAAATTTTCTTAAAAAAAATTTTAAAAGATTTTCATAATAAAATTATTCAAACGAAAGATTTCAATAATTTTGAAAAATTTTTGGTTGAATGGATGAAACTTAAATTTGAAATTAATAAAAATGATCCAAAAAAAATTTTTAATTTAATGAAGAATTTGAAATTTTATTATGATAATAATAATAATAATAAAAGAAATAATAATAATAATTTTATTTGGTTTACAAGTTTAATGGGATTCTTTTATCAATTTGGTATAGGTTGTATTATGAATGAAAAAATTGCTTTGGATTTATACTTTTTATCCGTTAATAAAAAAAATCATGACGACGATGATGATGATTATGATAACGAAATACCTCCACTTACTTTAAATGATGATTTTAATAATAAATTATATTTAACTGAAGAAAATAGAAATGAATTTAATTTATTAAAGAATAATAATATAATTATTGGAAAATATTTATTATCATTATATTATTATAAAGATATTATTATTATCAATACAGTCAATACGATGATATTAAAAGTTAATGAATTTACTATTGATAAACAAATGGAACTACAAGAACAACCTATATGTAATGATAATAATATTATTCAAGATAGTATTAAAAAGTTAAAATCACAAGAAAATAAAGAAAATACAAATAATAATACAAATAATTCAATTATGAATAAGAAAAAAATAAGTAAAGAAGAGTTTGAAAATATTAAGCGATCCGCTTTAAAAGGTAATTCGGAGGCACAATATAATTTAGCAATTTGTTATATGGATGGAATAGAAACAACAAAAAGTAAATTAAAAGCTGCTGAATGGTTTTTATAATCTGAAAATAAATATTTAAATAAAAATGAAGAATTTAATTTAAATTTAAAATTAGCTGTGTCAAATAACGCTGATGCACAAAATAATTTAGCTGATTATTATGAAAATGGTAAAATATTAAATAAAAATGAAAAGAAAGCATTTGAATGGTATTTTAAATCCGCTAAAAATGGAAGTTCTTTGGCTCAAAATAATTTGGCAACTTTTTACCTAAATGGTATTGGAATAGATAAAAATGAAAAGAAAGCATTTGAATGGTACTTGAAATCTGCCGAAAATGGAAATTCTTTGGCTCAAAATAATTTAGCGGCAATCTGTTATTTAATTGGTATAGGAATAGATCAAAATGGAAAGTTAGCATTTGATTGGTTTTCAAAATCTGCTTCTCAAGAAAATGATTTAGCACAATTTAATTTGGCATATTGTTATTTAAATGGTATTGGTACAACTCAAAGTTACAAAAATGCTTTCAAATTGTATTTAAAATTGGATAATTTAGGACATAAAGATGCTCAAAATAATTTAGGTGGTTGTTATTATTATGGTGTAGGAACACATCATCATAAGCCACATTATATAAATGCGTATAATTTGTTTTTTAAATCAGCAAGTAAAGGTTGTGATGCAGGTAAATTTAATTTAGGTTATTGTCTTAAGCATGGTATAGGTATAGAAAAAGATGAAAAGTATGCATTTAAATCGTATCTGGAAGCTGCTGAATCAGGAAATTCAGCGGCTCAAAATAATTTAGGTTATTGTTATTATTATGGTATAGGAACAAATAAAAATGAAAAGAAAGCATTTGAATGGTATTTAAAATCAACAAAATCAGAAAATTTAATCGGACAACATAATTTGGGAATCTGTTATCTAAAAGGTATAGGAATTGATAAAGATGAAATGAAGGCTTTTGACTTATATTCAAAATCTGCTCATGCAGGAAATGGTTTGACACAAAATTTCTTAGCAACTTTTTATTTATATGGTATTGGAATAAATATTAAAGATGAAAAAAAAGCTTTTGAATGGTACTTAAAATCTGCCCTTACAAAATGTGATAAAGGACAATATAATTTAGGTTATTGTTATGAAAATGGTATTGGAACTTGTAAAGATGAAAAAAAAGCAGCTGAATTATATTTAATATCTGCTAAAGCAGGAAATTTAATGGCACAAAATAAAATAGCAAATTGTTACTTAAATGGTATTGGAATAAATAAAGATAGTTATAAAGCATTTAAATGGTATAAAACATCTGCTGAAAAAGGTTGCATTTTAGGTCAATATAATTTGGGTCATTGTTATGAAAATGGTATTGGAACACATAAAAGTCAAAAGAAATCATTTGAATGGTACTTTAAATCTGCTGAAGGTGGAAATCTGAAAGCACAAAGTAATTTAGCAAATTGTTATCATTATGGTATAGGAACGGATAAAAATGAAAAGGAAGCATTTGAATGGTATATGAAATCAGAAATTGCAGGATGTACAAATTACTTAGGTTATTATTATTTTAATGGAATATGTACCAATGTAAATTATGAGAAAGCATTTGAATTGTTTTTAAAAGCTGCTGAATTAGGAAATGCAAATGCACAGCATAATTTGGCAGTCTGTTATCAGTATGGTAAAGGAGTAAATTTAGATTATAAAAAGGCATTCGAATGGTATACAAAATCATCAAACAATGAATATGCAGATAGTTATTTTAATTTATGTGAATGTTATTATAATGGTATCGGAATTGATAAAAATCTTGAGGAAGCAATTATTTGGTATAAGACAGCCTTAAATAATGGAATAAAAAATGCAGAAATTAAATTAAATAATATTTATTTTCTTTATAACTAAACTTACAATTGAAAAAATTGAAAGAATAGAAACATCCTAAATTCTTTAAAGACCTTTAATACTACTTATATAGATGTTTAAATTTTTTTATTATTATTTTATTTCTGTTTTTCTATTTCAATAAAGAATGTTTAAAATTTTTTTTATTATTATTCTATTTTTGTTTTTCTATTTTTAATAAAGAATATAAGATGTTTTAGGAACCTGGGCAGCTGATATACTACTATACTGATTTCACCCAATTCCCGCCATCTTATTTTTTGCATTATATACCTTAAGACAGCTTTATTTGATATTTTAAAGCATTCCCGCTATGTAATAAGACTAGGAAACGGGAACCATTATAAGTTCAGAGCGAAATCTAAAATTTGCGATTTCATTAGATGATGATCACATGGCGGACAGAGAAATTCACATGATCAATTTTTTTTGACATATATTGTCCTTCACTTCACTCCGGACAATTAGTATTACAGGGCTTTGTTACCGTGTCAGAATCATTTTTAGGGTATCATAAAATTTATGCTATGTCAGATTGCATTTATAAGTGCCAAGGGTATGAAGAACACGAAATGCCTGTAATGCCTTTGGCACGATTCAGAAATCCTTTATAGCATATTATTTTTTATAATACCTTAATAGCGATTCATTTGGTAAATAAATCAGTTAAAAGTATAACCTCTAAAGCATAGTAGGATTGGTTTAAAATCCATGTTGTCCATTTCTAAGATTGCTATTAAGGTGACAGTACGCCCAGACGTACACCTTGATGTAAATTTTACATCCAGACTGGGACACTATTGGGCAAGATCAAAAAAAATTACACCTAAAAGGTAAGAAAATTTTTACCTACCGGATATACTTTTTTGGTTGACATATTTAAATGCCATGCTGCTAAGTTTGCCTAGTTATTAAATTAAAATTAATATTTAGAACTATTTGGGGGAGTCGTAAAAATGGATAGAATCTAACCTATTAAGTCGAACAATTAGATTAGCATATATGATATTTTGGAAAAATCAACAAAAAAGAATTTTTCTCTGCAAAAATTTTTTGAAAAAAAAGAAAAGAATTATTCAAATGTACTCTGAAAGATAGCTTGCCCATTTATTAATAATAAATTCACGGTTCCATCTTCCTCTCATGTTAATAACGAAACACTAATCAATCAGTGATGTTGATTCAGCTGTTAAAGCTGCAACAGATGCTTTACATTTAACATTATGGATATCATTAAGCGGAACTGACAGAAGAAATATTTTACTAAAAATAGCTGTTGGTATTGATAAAAATTTGAAAGAAGCCAAACAATTAAAGATTTTAAACTTGAAGTATCCAATTTGCAGAATGATTTAGGTATCATTAAAAATTACTTAAATTCAAATTTCTATTAAAAATGCATTATAGTTTTCTAATTACAATTTTCAATAGATTTTTTTGCAGGATACATGGACAAATTAGTTGATCACACTACCCTTTGTATAAACAAGCTACACTCATACCATTAGAAACCTGTTGAATATGTGAATTGATAAAAAGCTTTATTTTTTATTATTAGCATCATGAAAATTAGCACCAAGTTTAGCTTGTGGGAATGCAATTATATTTAAACCAGCACACAAATTCAATTAATTACTTCAATATTAGCAAACACAATTTCTGCTGAAAAAATATTACCTCCAGGTATAATTAACGTAATACCAGGATATGAAGTAGTTGGAAGGAGGATTACCAATCATAGAGAAGTAGTAAACGTAGTTTACAGTATCAGAAGAAAAGACTCTTCATCAAGTAACTTGAAAAAGGTTACACTTGAATTAGGAGGTAAAAACAATGATTGTTTTTCTGATATACTCTAAAAAAATTGTAAGTATGCAAGAGCTACATCATATTTTTATAATCAGTAATTTATGAGTTATTAATATAAACAATTCTCAAATTAATTTTTGCATATAATATATACATAGTAATAATATTTATCCATACGAAAGTAATTGATTTCATTTTATCTTAAATTTAAGTTTCTAGAATTCCAAATTACAAAAAGTCAACTAGCGCTACCACAAAAAATATGTCGTCAACTAGCACTTTTAGTACTCAAATGAAGGGGCAATGTCTATTATGCTCAAAACTATTCATATTCTAATTCAAAGTTAGGAAGAAAAATTACGATATGTTACATCAAGATTAATATCTACTTGTAAAGCTAGAAAGTATCTTTCAAAATAAACTTGAAGAAAGAGGAAAGGTTCCATTATCTCTTATTGGTCCAGGAATAGGTGATAAAAAAGATCAGTAATTAGTGTTGTGATTCCTCAAGTATGTTTATTGGCCACATTTAAAGGTACTGTATCTAGTGCTTATTAATACAAACTAGCTTTTAGTCTTTAAGCTCATTATATTAGAAATCTAGTAAGTGAAAAGAAACCTCTCTTCAAGGGAACTGTGCAAAATCAGTTCCCATCAAAACGATGCGTGGAATATTCAACCCCATCAAACCCGTCATTTGTACATACATGCGTACCCTCACCATACCCAAGACTAAGAATTACAATCAAGATCAAATAGATAGATATGACTACAGCTTACTGAGTATAACTTTCAGGATAATTTCTATTTACCTTAGAATATTTAAGCCCAGTATTAGCATTTGATGTTCAATACATTCACATTATTAGGCAAAGAAATTATACTTACTTTTGGGAATTGAAGCTGTATAAGTTTGTTTTTTCTATAATTCACTAAAACGCACATTTTTGAAAATTAATTATACAAGTTCCTGTGGTAAAGTAACCTACAAATTCGATGGTATTTGTAATATTATTAATTATTATTTTTGTGAAGTTGATGACTTGATAAGGTATCAGTAGATGATTATCAGCAGTAGATGATTTAAGCAATCTTAAACTACTATTATTCATAATTGCATAGCGATGACAGAACATTTATGAGTTATAACCAAAAGAGTAGAAATGCATATTCTTTTGCACCAATGATCTTCTTGTTTCTAGTGTTGGTTGTCCATTTGGTAAGTTGGTATATATATTAAAAGCAATGCCTTCCTATTCTTATTAAAATTTCAGTTATTTATGTATGTTGAACTGAGTGATGCTTTTATTATCATACTATTATCTACTATACCTAAACGCAAACTGTGTATTTACTTATACAGTATTTGTTCCTTTCGTTTGGTTTACTTAGGTTTGGCTGTTTTTGATGACAATGGGAAATACTGTGGATTTGATCCTCCATACCATTTTATTATTCCTATACATTTAATATTAAATGATGTTCAAACAATAATTTCAAACTTATTATTCAGTTAATTCTGATTTTGAATAGTATGGTAGCAATAATAATGATGATTTCATACATCACACTTAAATAATAATGAATACAGAACAAGTATTATACCAAAATAATGAGGAAGCAAGCAAATTATCTAAATAGTTATTATTACATAGTGTGTAATTGTACCTATATATTAATAATGTTCTTCTAAAACCTCCTGATAGTATCTATATAAGGCAATTTTTTTTTAGCTGTGCTTCTCACATTCTTTATGATATCTAGCCTGAAACTTATTTATTAATTAAAAAAGACATATTGTAGATAATATAATAAAAGAAATTTTGTGAAAAAAATTTTCTTATTAAAAAAGTATTGCATAATAGTATATGTTTTTATATAATCTTCAAATGTATTGGAATAGTTCTTTGTAAAATTCCTAAAACAGTAAACTAAACAATATCATGTTGTTTATTTTTGGTATAAAATGGAGGTTGACTGTTAGAAATCTCCTGGAAATTTTAGTATATAAAAATGTAGATTTTATCAATCATATCGTACTATTTTAATGGAAAATACATTTAAAATTTTTGCGCCAGAGATCGTACGTCGAATTGTACCAAATCACGTGAATTTTGCGTAAACTAATTTTATATATCATTTTGGGTTAAGTATAATTAACAAAAACAATCAACTTTTATTAAAGTTAAAAGGTTGATTATTCAGTTAGATTTTTTTGTCATTTTTGAATTTTTATTAGTATAAACTAGCAGTCACCCGTTAATGAGTTTGTTTAAATAGAAAAATTTAGTATCATAATGTAATACTAATTAAATTAAAGATGGTTACGGTAGTTTTTTTGTTTAAAATTAGGAATTTGTAATAATTAGTTAACAAAAAATAATAAAATAATTTATCCCCTGATCGGCACCATTTACACGATTATGCAAATGTAGTTATACCTACTGGATAGCAAATTTTATATGTATTTATTTATCCGTTTCTAGGAAATTTTGCGGTAAAAATTAACTATTGATTATACTATAATGGACTGATTTGAAAATTTGAGTAATTTGGAAAGATTTGCATTTTCCAAATGAGAAAAACTTTCTTTTAATTTATTTGTAATCTCAATATTATTTTTCAAGTGTATTAGTAATAGTTCCGAAGCTTTTTAAAATTCAATTATTTTTTAAAATCTTTTAAAATGAAAAAAAAAACCAAGTGAAAGAAAAATAAGATACAACAATAAAATAAACTATATTAAACTCACGATATACTATAAAACACTTACTATTGTGTAAATGGCAGGGGATAAATCAATTATCTCCTGGCTAATTGGAATAGTAAAATTTTACTTAGAATCGGAACATGATCAGCCTTCGGCCGATCATTTATCCAATCCTAGTAAAATTTTACTTATTCCTAATTAGCCAGGAGATAAGTAATACATGTATTAAATTATATTTATAAAGAATGATATAAATTATATTTACAATAATGTAGTTATTTATATTAATGATTTGACGTTTGAGTGTAGAATGAAATTCGGATTAATTAAGGAATTGTGAAAAAATAATTATCAATAAAATTGATTAATTTTTTAAAAGTATTCTCGAAAAGAATTTTTCTAACTATCATTAGGGGTGATGATCACCGGTGACTGAAATTATGATAATCAACCAGCATTAAAAAACTATAGTGCCGGTAAAAATTGATAATTCTGGCCAACGGTGATGATCACCCCCGGTGATTTGAAGTAAAAACCTTTCGAGAATCGAAAAAACTTTAATATTATGAAAATATTACAAATATTTTTATTAATTACTAATTATAAATTTTTATAATTATTTCTTATTATTTATATTACGTCAATCTTATAACTAACTTAGGAAAAATATTTGAACAATTAATTGCCGATCCGCTTAAAATCGGCACTGTAATGCCGTAGTATACCTAGTAAATTTATTAATTGTGAGGCGCAGTATTACATTTAGTCTTAGTGTATAAAATTTTAACTTATTTTTATTTTTATTTTAATTGGACCGAAAAGTCGTTAAACTATTAGTCATGAGAATCAAGGATAATTGGACCGAGAAGTCGTTAAACTAATAATCACATGGATTAAGGTAATTGGTCCGTGATGACCTTAAACTATTAGTCACGAGATTTAAGGATAAATGAAGATCCGAAAGATACTAAATTGAATGAAATCAAGTGATCTGAGATGTCAAGTGAGTAATTTGTTGATCACTACGTTAATATTATAAATCATAATTCAGGAGTTTATGATGATCAAATGGATACAAAATTAAGATAATGGAAATACTTTAAAACAATGGAAATACTTTAATAATTTAAATCCATGAATTGAAATTATGAATTTAGTTACACAAAAACAAACATAAAAGGGCGTGAAGATCACCTTTTGGGAGAAAAAATTAGACGAATTTTGTTATGAATTATTTATTTTGTTATTTAATGTTATTAAACCAAGCATATTATTGTATATATTTATATTATTAATAAAGAGTCATTTTGTTAATACCTGAGGTGGCAAACATAATTCTCTATGGGCTCAGGTGTTACAAGTGGTGCATGCTCCGAGAAAGGAAAAGTGATCATCCTCACATGATCACTACAGGTTATAAGTACAGGATCTCTGAGAAAAGAAAATGATCACCCCCACGTGATCATTAGAAGTTACAAATAAAGGATCGACGAAGTTAAGGAATTATAAAAGTAAAAGTTCTAAGTCTTGGTTAAAAAGAATTTAAGGTGTATTAACGTTAAATTTTAATAAAATAAAGTTAAATATTTTAAAGGATACGTGAAAATAATGGTTACCAAGGTAAAAGGTATTAATTTGGGTGAGTATGACCATAAATGTATAAAGAGATAATGTTAAAAATTAAATTTTTGATCTAACTTGACCACCGGCTGATAAGTCAATGAAAAATTATTATTATAATAATTTTCGTACATATGAACCAAATATGTATGGTAGTAATTGATTATCAAGGGAAATGCGAGGCTAATCAAGTTAGAAGGGGTTTTAATAGAATATTGTAAATAAGTTCCATGAATTAAGGATTAAAAATAATTTTATAAATAATTGAGGTTAAGTTAAGGATAAAAAGTGTACCCAAAAACCGACACTATAAATACGATGGTAGGGTAATTCTGTGTGAACTCAATTGAGGTTTTCTGTGTGATCAATTGAGAATAGTTCTGTGTGAGCTTTTTCTGTGTGAACTCAATTGAGGTATTCTGTGTGATCAATTGAGAATAGTTCTGTGTGAACTTCCAAAAACAATTCTGTGTGAGGGTACCCAAGAAAAATCATGATTAACGTTAACAAAAATTAAAATAATGTTTGCTGGACAAATATATCTAAGGAAAGTTATTAAAAATTAATAAGGATATAAATGATAAGAGATTTTGTAGCGTAGTAAAATTATATAAAATGTCAATACAGGTGTCGAGATTATTAATTAAAGATTATCAAAGCACAGTAAATTTTAGGATATAATAGAATTAGAGGCGTAGTAGAAGTATATGAAAGAGGGAGATTTGAATCTCCCACTTATTAAAATTGTTGACACCGAGGAAAGATACATCAGTCTTGGAAATACAACAAATAATCGGACAAATCAAATATGGATTCACACTTCAACCTTAGGTTGGAAAATTTTATGGAATATAAATTTATTTGTACAAACCTGTAAACTACCATACTCAGTAACGAACAAATGAGGTAAAGGCAAGCCCAGTATAGGTCAAATAAAATATAAAAGTAGGATAAAAAGTAAAAGACGCGAAAATTTTTAGAGAATTTTATTAAAAATGGAATGGTACCATGTTTGGAACGCTGAATATATAAACCATAAACAAGAACATGACCTAGGAGTGATAGAACCAGAGGAATGTTTAGCATGTGAAATATGTAATCCAATAGAAAGAGAAGTATCAGCAGCATTCAAGAAATTTTGGGATGCTTTATTTAAATTTGAGGATACAATACTAATGTACAATAATGTGACACATAAAGAATTATTGAATTTATTAAGTATGGACAATAGAGAAAGGGAGGATACAATACATAAGGGAAAATGTAGGAATATAGTAGATAGAATAATTGAATCAATAAGGTACAGACAACAACCAAAAATGAAGGAAAAAGGATTGAGAATAATAATTGTAGTAATTGTAAGGGATTGTATTGAAGGAAACTTGGAAAATGAAGTATTTGATCGATTAATAGGATGTCCAGAAATAATGAAACATGGATACATTTTAGAAGATTGGGATGTTGAAAATAGATTTCAAAAATTTTGGGATTGGTATAACACGATATTGGAAAATGAAATGAAAGCAATACATGTTAAGAAGTTAGCAATGAAGTTATTCAGGGATCTATTATATGAAGAAACAGAAGATCTGTTGAGGAAAGAAGAGGTAATTGAATTATTACTCCAGATAGAATATCAGAATAGATGTGAGACAGACACGCAAGAAGGAGGTGATGCATGGATAAGATATGTATCAAAAGTAAGACAAAGATTTATTGATACCAAACAATTTACAAGGGAACCTGAGGACCCAGAAAGTGATAGTCCTGAAAGTTATGAACTAGAGGACAGTGAGGGTAGTATACATTATGAAATAAAAATAGAGGATGATGTCGAATGGACAGTGGAATCATTAAAAAGAAAAATTGAAGAAATGGGTGGAAGGTTCACTGACAAGGATATACAAAGAATGTGGGACCTAAGGATAAGGATAGAATTGATATTAACAGAAGACTTTTTAGGTACATTTTTCGAATTAATGAGACTAAGTGATGAAAAATTAAAAGATGAAATAAATGAATGGTTAACAAAAGAAACATTGAGATGTGGAAATTGTAGAAATAGAAAGTTACCTGATATGATAGCAGACATTGGACAATGTAAAAATTGTGAACAAAAAGAATTATTAGAATTAAAGGATGACTTAGAAAAATTAGGATACGAATTAAATGTGTCAGAAATAGAAAGAATGAGAAAATTCAGGATAAGCAATAGTATAATATTAACAATGGAATTTATGGAAAAATATTTCCAGGAAATTGATACGAATGACAAAGAATTAAGGATAAAATTATATGAATGGATAAATGAAAATACCACATTTTGTAATGAATGTGGAATAAGATGGATAAACAATAAATTTGACGAAGGAAAAACCAAGTGTAGGGATTGTGAGAATGACGAAAATGAAATTGATATCAGGGTCAAAAGATTAAAACAAATATGTGATGATAATAAAATAGAAATAACTAATGGAGAGTTATTAAGGTTAATCAGTATGGGATATACTGATGGAGAAATATTGGATCAAGAATTTATTGAAATATTCCAAGGAAATAAAAATGAATTGGAGAAAAATTTAAGGCGGATATTAAATAAATTTCTGAAACAGCAAGCTGGAATTGAGGATAGTGAAAGTAGTGGAAATAAATCTGATGATGAAGAATCGAATGGATCTGAAAAAGAATCAGATGGATCTGAAAAAAATGGAGAAATTTTAAATCCAAATGATACCGATAGCAATGAAAATTTTGAAGAACCTTATGAAGAAAACATTATAAATAGACCTGGTTTTGACTCAAGTGAAAGTTCAGAATCAAACTCTGAAGATAAAAGTGAAATATCTGATTATAATATAGAAAATTTATTTGAAACACCTTTAACACCACCGATACCACCAATCCTACCAATAGTACCAATAATTATGGGAGCAACAAGAGCTGAAGTAAGGGAAGATTTTAGAGCGGCTTTACTAGCAGCAACAGGACATGATATAGGAGGTAATTGGGCTGGATTAGTCGCAGCCAACCCATTAGCAAATGCAATTGAGGATGCAGGAAATGTAGCTGGAGGAATAATTAGTATGCCACAATTTTATGGAAGGGAAGAAGAAGACATAAACGATTGGGTAAGACAATTTGAAACAGCATTTACTGCTATAGGAAAAGCAGCAGGAGTAAATGGAGCTAGACAAGCAGCAATGGCAGCTACCTGTTTGAAAGGTGCAGCAGCACAATGGTATAATGAAAAGAAGGAAGCAAACAATGGTCATTTGGTAAATTGGCAAGATAACGATAATGATAATGATTTAAAACATAGGATTAAACAAAGATTTACCAGGGAAGATGTTAGAAAAAGGAAAATGTTAGAATTAAGGAAAATAACACAAGGAGTAAATGAAAATGTTGAGGCATATACGATAAGGTTTAGACAAATATTAAGGATAGCTACCAGAGGCCATGCATTAGATGATGAATTACAAGTGGATAATTATATCGAAGGATTAACACCAACATTGGGATATCAAGTCAGAAGACAAAACCCAGCAAATTTAAATGATGCAGTGAATACAGCAAGAAGAGAGGAGGAAGCTACTAATGAATTAATAAGAAAGACACGTGGTATATCAGTTAGTACCCAAAGAAAAGGAATCGATATACAAGATGACAAGCCAAAGAATATATTTGAAAAACCATTGGAGAAAAATTATGAGGATGACCTTGCCGACATGTTTAAAAAATTAGAGGTAAAACTAGTAAATCAACTTGGAGGGCAAAAGAGACCACCAAACAATAACAATAGACAAGGACCACCACCTCGAGCATGTTATAATTGTAAACAACCAGGACATTATGCAAATGAATGTAGGGTAAATAATGGTCAAAGAAACTATGGAAGACCAAATAATCAAAATTATAATAGAAGATCAAATAACTATAATGGAAGACCAAATAACTATAACAGACCACCAAACCACCAAAACAATAATCGAGGATTCAATGTAGTGGAATATGATAATTATAATGACCAATATGACCAATATGATTATGATAGTCAGGATTATCAGGATAATTATGACCAAGGATATAGTTATGACGACCCGTATTATCAAGATAATGATGTAACATTTAACCATGTTGATCAAGATTTTTATATTGGTGAAAGACAAACGAGAAGTAACATAAAAAATAGGTCAAGTAATCGAGATATAAATATGGAAATTGATCAAGAACAAACACGAAGAAGGAATGATAAATATGCAAGCCAAGAGGAAAGGGCAGCAGCATTACCAAAAAGAGGATTCACTGACGAAAGTCTGAGGAAAGCACAAGAAGCAAGGAGAAATAATAATACATGTGGAAATTGTGGACAAAGAGGTCACTATGCAAAACAATGTAAAAATGAACGTGTTGAAGGTATTCATAGGACAAGCGCATTTCAAAGAAATATACCAAAATATAACGTATTAGAGGATATGAAAAGTACCAGAGCAAATGCAACTTTTTCACAAATTATAGATATGAGCCCAGAACAAAGAAAAATATATTATGATGGTATGAGAAGGTATCCACAAACAGATTGACTACAAGAATCAATGAACAACATTGAAGCAGAACACTTAACTGCATTAAGGGGTAAATTAATAATAAACCAAGAATTAAAGGACGTAATGTTTGATACAGGAGCAGCAGTAAATGTAATAACTAGTCAGATAATGGATGAAATGGACCTAAAAATTGAGGAACCGAGTACAGTAAGATGTGTGATGATAAATGAGGATAAATTAGCATCTAGGGGTACCACAACAATATACATACAATTTGGGGATAAGGAAATACCCATTAAGGTTGAAGTAATTGATTCAGGAAAAAACGAAATTGTGTTAGGAAATGGAGTATTAGATATGTTCAAAGCAAATATAGATTACACAGATAAAACAATAATAATTAGAATGAATGATGAAACTATGGATATACCAGTAAAATACACACAAAGGACCATTAAAGGGTTTGAAGAAACATTTGATGAAGAGGAAATATTAGAAGAATTATACCAGGATGAATTGTATAACATATATGAAGATGACCATGAAGGTCAGGAAGATGAAAATTTTAAAGTATAAGTCTTGGTCAGAATGATACTGAAGAGACGATAAAGAAGCACAAAAGTGACCATGGAAAATTTACTGAAAAATTTAAAGTAGGGGACATAACCAATGAACAAAAAGGTAAATTAAAAGTATTAGTAGAAAAATATAAGGATATATTTGAGTACGATGGTGAAAAATATAATAGGACAAACCTAGTAAAACATGAAATCAGATTAAAAGGGGGTACTGAACCAATAGCCCAAAAGAGGTACAAAGAAAATGATGAAAAAGGTAAATTCATCAGAAAAGAGGTTGACGAGATGTTAAAATTGGGAAAAATTAGAGAATCTAGAAGTCCATGGTCTTCACCAGTGACTTTAGCAGGGAAAAAGTCGGGAAATTATAGATTTTGCATCGACTATAGAAAATTAAATAAAGTTACAATAACAGATGCATATCCATTACCGAGGATTGATGAGCAATTAGAAAGGATAAGTTCAGGAAAATGGTTTACCAGTCTAGATTTAGCATCAGGGTTTAATCAGATAGAAATGGCTGAGGAAGATATTGAGAAAACAGCATTCATATGCTCAGCAGGATTATATGAATATAATGTCATGCCATTTGGGTTAACAAATGCACCTGCAAGTTTTCAAAGGTTAATGGATAAAGTATTAAAAGAGTACCTAAATGAATTTGTGATAGTATACATTGATGATATAATGATATATTCGGAAAATTTTGAAGACCACCTAAAACACATAAAGTTAGTGTTAGAAAAATTAAAGGAAGCCAGTTTAATACTAAAGTTAAAGAAATGTATATTTGGGAAAACAGAAATAGAATTTTTAGGACATGTAGTTGGTAAGAATGGATTAAAACCAAGTCCAGGAAAGGTTGAAAAGATACAAAAATTAACAGCACCTATAAATATAAAAGGTGTAAGGTCAATATTAGGGTTATGTACGTACTATAGAAAATTTATTAAAGATTTTTCAAAAATAGTAAAACCAATAACATCTTTATTGAGAAAAGATGAAAAGTTTGAATGGGGCATCAAACAACATGAAGCATTAGAACTATTAAAAAGGAAATTAACCGAAGAACCGGTGTTAAGACAACCAGATTGGTTAAGGAAATTTATATTAATTACAGATGCTTCGGGAATAGGATTAGGGGCAGTGTTAGCTCAAAAAGATGATAAAGGTCAAGAATACGTAATAGAATATGCCAGTAAAAGTTTAAACAGGACAGAACAAAGATGGCCAATAACCGAACAAGAATGTTATGCAATTGTATGGGGAATACAACATTTCCATAAATACTTGATCAATAGAAAATTTGAGGTAGTAACAGACCATGCAGCTTTGAAGGGATTAATGACTGCAAAAGTACCAAAAGGAAAGAGATCAAGATGGGTCATGGAATTGGAACAGTATGATTTTGAAATAACCCATAGACCAGGAAAAGAAAATAAAAATGCAGATGCCTTATCAAGAATAATATAAATAGATGGGTAAAAGAGTTACTTTTCAAAAATAAAAATGGAACAAGTGGTAAGAAATACAAATCACAAAATAAAGGATATAATCAAAAATTTAGAAGGTATAACAAAGGAATTAAACAGGATAAATTATAACTATAAATTCAAAACCAAAAATTTTGAAGATAGTGAAGAAAGACCATTAATATTGGAAACTCAAGAGGAAATATTACAAATAGAGGTAATATTAAGTAAAGTAAACGAGCTAAAATTATCAGAATTATATAAAAATGGGACCTAAAATAATAATCATATGTGGAGTTGATGGTACTGGGAAAACATTCATTGTAAATGAACTTATAAAAGAATTTGAAAAAGTAGGACAAAGTGTGAGGTTTAACACCTTTAAAAGGAGAAGAGAGGACAATGATAAGTATAAAATACCAAAGAAAGGTATAGAATGGGAATTCAGGAAGGAAGTTGTCGAACAAATCAACAGGAGAATGGAAGAACATGATAATGAGGATTGGTTAATATTAGATAAAAGTCCCTATAGTGAGTACTTTTATCAACAAACACCATCATTCGACAGAGGATACATAACAAGATATGAGAACCACCTATTAGAAAAGGAAGTATTTAGGAACAAAAGGATAATTGATAAATCAATAGTGATATTTTTAGAAAATGAAAAATGTTGGGAAAATTACAAAGGTAGAGAATATTTGAAAAAGGATCAAGGACATAAAACATCATATCCATTATTAGATGAAGAAAGATATATGGAGATGGTGAAATCATTTAAAGAATGTCAAGATATTTACGAAGGAGAAAAATATGCTAATATTAAAATATCAAATAATGACACAGATTGGGAAAGAGTATATAATAAAATAGTAGAATTAGATGGAGATAAACCACCAATAGAGGTTAAAAATGTTGAGATTAAGGATAACATCAGAGTAACTGATGGTAAAAAGTATATGGAGAAAAATGGTAAAAACATCAGAATAATAGAAGATTTTGAAAAGATGGGAGTACTATATTTAGCTCATAGTCATGAATTATCGGCACATATGGGAATCAAAAGTACTTATGATAATGTAAAAGATAAATATTATTGGGAAAATATGCTGAATGATGTTGAAAGATATGTAAGGACATGTGATGAATGTCAGAGAAGAGGGAAACCACAAGGGAAAAATGAATTACACCCAATTAAAGTAGTAGAACCATGGTATCAAATCGGGATTGACTTTGTTGGACCATTGAACACAACAACAAATGGTAATAAATACATCATAGTAGCAATGGATTATTTTACAAAATGGCCAGAAGCCAAAGCAGTAAAAGAAGCAACTGCCAAAGAAGTATCAAAATTTATTTATGAAGACATCATTTGTAGACACGGATGTCCAATGAAAATATTGAGTGATAGAGGAAGTCATTTCAATAATGAAATGATTAAGGAATTAATGGAAAAATTCAAAATTAAATGGAATTTTTCTACAAGTTATCATCCAGAGACAAATGGACTTGTTGAAAGATTCAACCGAACATTAGGTCAAGCATTAGCGAAATTATCAACCAAAGATGATTGGGATCAAAGGATAGCACCCATATTATTTGCTTACCGAAATAAAAAGCATAGTTCAACAAAAATTCGACCATTTTATTTAACATACGGAAGAAATGTACGGACAATAATGGATGAAAATATCAAAGAAATTAACCTAAGTGATAGAATAGTTGGATTATTAGAAGAACTACCAAAAATCCGACATGAAGCCAAAGAACAAATACTGAAATCTCAAACAAAACAAAAAGAGTATCATGACAGAAAAATAATCAAAGAACACACCTTTGGAATTGGAGATAAAATACTACTCTATGATAAAGCCAAAGCACAACAACTATCGGGAAAATTAGAATCAAAATGGTTGGGACCATTTTACATTCATGAAATACTACCGAATGGAGCTTATAGAATTAAAAATATTAAAGGTGTCATCAAGAAGATACCTGTAAATGGAGAACTATTAAAGACTTACCATACACCGATGAGTAAATGATAACTATCATCAATGGACTTAGAAAAATAAAGATAATTTATAATCATGTGAAATAAAATCACATGACATAAAAATAATTTTCGAAAATAGGAAAAACTAATGAAAATTTCCTAAGAAAGACCAAAGTGAAATCCGGTACAGGAAAACCGTAGACTTAACAAACACATGATAAACCGTAGATGTAGACGCAGCAAAAAGGAATATTTAAAACGCAGCTGAGTCAAGTGACAATGCATGTTTGATTTAGTGGTATAATTCGCACCTACCACTTCGAGACACGAGTTCGATTCTTAGAATAAATTTAATGTGGGCATTAAATTTTTATGCGGGGGATAGTTGTAATGCCGTAGTATACCTAGTAAATTTATTAATTGTGAGGCGCAGTATTACATTTAGTCTTAGTGTATAAAATTTTAACTTATTTTTATTTTTATTTTAATTGGACCGAAAAGTCGTTAAACTATTAGTCATGAGAATCAAGGATAATTGGACCGAGAAGTCGTTAAACTAATAATCACATGGATTAAGGTAATTGGTCCGTGATGACCTTAAACTATTAGTCACGAGATTTAAGGATAAATGAAGATCCGAAAGATACTAAATTGAATGAAATCAAGTGATCTGAGATGTCAAGTGAGTAATTTGTTGATCACTACGTTAATATTATAAATCATAATTCAGGAGTTTATGATGATCAAATGGATACAAAATTAAGATAATGGAAATACTTTAAAACAATGGAAATACTTTAATAATTTAAATCCATGAATTGAAATTATGAATTTAGTTACACAAAAACAAACATAAAAGGGCGTGAAGATCACCTTTTGGGAGAAAAAATTAGACGAATTTTGTTATGAATTATTTATTTTGTTATTTAATGTTATTAAACCAAGCATATTATTGTATATATTTATATTATTAATAAAGAGTCATTTTGTTAATACCTGAGGTGGCAAACATAATTCTCTATGGGCTCAGGTGTTACAGCACGTTACTAATAAAATTCGGGGATAATAGCGATAATAAAAAAAAGCATTTTTTGCATCTCGCGCGCGAAATAAGTTTCACCTATTTTACAAACAGAAATATCATAAATACAATATTTTCTTTCATTTTATGACAAGTCATATTTGCCAAAAAATTTTATAATTATATTTCTGTAACTGGGTTTCTTCAACTTTCACTTGTTTTTAATAATAAAAATATTTCAAAAAAGCTTTTAAAAACAATTTTAGAAGCTAAAAATTATAGGTTTTTTATGTAAATAATGCAATATAGTAAAATGAAATATTGAAATTTCGTATATTTTAAGGTGTAAATCTGACACGCGCGCATAGTAAACTCATTATTTTGCATACGAATGTATAACTTTTTTTTGCAAATTCGTTTTTTTCAAGTATTTTTTCAGTATATCATATGATTTTTTTATATAAATTATTAATTTAACTAAACCATTTGAATTAAAATCAATTAAAAATATCAATTTTTTTTTGATTTTTATGAATTTGGAAATCAAAATATTTATGAAAAAATTTTAATCATCTTTCTACCAACGTGGGTCAATTTTCCTTACATGTTATATTGATTTTTTTTTTAAAAAAAATAATAATTTTGTAAATATATTTAATATAATATTTTGTTTCTTTATTTAATAATAAAAAAAATTGAAAAGAAAAGAATAAAAAATTAAAAAAAAAATTTGAGAGGGATAAAGAAAGAAATCGGTTTAAAAAAAGAGAAATTTCCGGAAAAAAGGAATCCGAAAAAAAAATAAGTACCGAAAAAAATTCTGAAAAAGGACAATAATTCGGTCCAAAAAGAGTGAAAAAAAAAAAATTTAAAAATAGCAATATCGGTCTAAAAAAAAAGATCGAAAAAAAAATAATATGAAACAATAGGATTATTTAATAATAATGGAAAAAGAAATTCCGATTAGGGTAAAATTTCATTAACTGAAATTGGATTAGTTGATTGGAATGCGGATGTCCCGATTGTCACGCCTGTCACGGGTTCTAATTATATTTCAAGTTACACAATTCAAATTTTTTTAGTTAATTTTTAATTTATTAAAATAAAGTATAATTTGTTGTGTTTTATGATTCATTTAAAATTATAAAATATTAAATAAATGAAAAATCAACATGGTTCATTATACAGTACTAGAAAGTTTATAAATATCTGCGTGTTGATATTTGTAGGCTAGGTATTGTTTCTCCTGTAAGAAAAATAATCTTGTAAACAAAGGAAAAAATAATATTCCTTTTGTTATATTCAGCCGCTCATTATAAATTTGCTATATTTGATATTAAATTTAAGGTATTTGGAAATTACTAGTAAAAAAATTTACTAATAATTATGATTCATTTTAGCCAGTAAAATGTTCTTGTACTATAATAACATTCCATATATTAGGTTTAACAAACAAAGGTAAATTAGAAATTATTTATTAGTAAAAATTAGATTAATAAACCAGAATTTTAACCAATATAGAAAATTTCGAGCGTTTCAAACATGAATCACATGACCTTATAACGAAAATTCCGCAAAAAAATTTTAATAAATAAAAATGGCATTTTTTTGTCTGTACTGCAGGGTTATTTAAGGGGGTCAAAGGTGCATAATATATTAAATGATCGCCTTACTATGTTTGAAAGTTGAAACTCCGTGTGCAAATGGAAATTCCCATTAAAGTAAGTATATATGTGTAATTGCGTAATACCAGAGTTGCTGGTTGCATATAAAAAATTGCTAGAATATAAAAAGTAAATTCGTTATTAATATATATTAAACATCCGGCTTTCTCATTATCCTTCTTTTTCATCTTATATTTTTCTCGCATCCCTTGCATTTAATTAACTCCGCCGGCGAACCATCTAAATTTTCTGTGTTGCCTAAATGGACCTATTCTTTTAAATTGCTTACTTTTTGATTTTTTCCTATCTATACAAAAAAGAACTTCGTTATTATCATTCCATATTATCACTAAAATAAATTAATACTTAATTAGGATGTTTATTATTCACTGATTAAGATATTATACCAAAGATGCAATAATAACTCTTTTACATTAAAAAAATTCGTAGAATTTTCATAAAAAAAAAGGAAGTAAAATATTGCTAATAAAAAGTTTTCTAAAAGGCAACGAAGTTGTCCCTTATTATTATCCTGTAAAATAATTATGTATTTATGTCGTAACAAGAAAGTTTTCTTTAAAAATACATTTGACGGTCACGGATAGGCTACAACTGAACATGCGTATTATGTTGATAATAATCCCATTTTATAACTCTAAAAATAAATAATCTATACCACTTTGGTTATTCTTCTAACCGAACTTCATTAATATTTAAACTAATTTCAAGAATCAATACTATAATTAATATTTTTATTTTTTAATTGGAAAGTTTTTTTATTCATTGATATTCGAAAAATAGGATTTCTTACGATATTTGAGTTATTCAATCGCAAGTTTCATAAACAGATTTTGCATTTCTAAATTAATAATTTATGATTTACAGAAATTAAACAACGATTTCGAATTATTTGAATTAAACTTAAGTGAAGTTATCTTGGATTTTTAATTTGTTGTTATTGACTAGTTATGATGATTGCCGAACACCTTTATTACTTCTTGTCCGAATTCTTGTTATTAATGCGTATAATTTTTTTCTGGAACCTAACATAACGCTAGTTGTGATATCAACATGTGCGCTAACGCAACAGAACATTGAGAACATCTTGAGTTACAGCTTACCCAGATATTGTTCTATAATTAAGTGTGCTCTCGTATATCATCATTACTTTGCAATCATAAACAATAACATATTTAGAGATCTTGTAGAGTAATATAATTAGAGATTATTGTGTCCGGCTAAGAGGGATATATGGGCAAATTATTCATGCATTATTCTATTATGATCATAAAAAATATGGGATCGCCAATGGACAATGATAGATAGTGATAGGTTGTGTGTGATATCGATATGTATGGAAATGATTTACTATTCAAGGGAAGGGATCGCAAATATGCAATCAGCATTTGCATTAATTTAGGAAAATTTTGATCCGTTAGCAAGTAAATTATTTAATTATTTTGTTAAAATAATGCCATGCGGAAAACAACGGAGATTTACATTACAGTATGACAAGTGTTACATTAAGGGGCTTGTTTATTTGGTTTTAATATTTGTATAGAAGTATGAATATAGACGTTAAGAAAAAGGTGTTTGCATAGGATTGGCTGATCATGGTATTTCATATTACATTTTGTGTTCATTTAAAAAACATAAAAAAAAATAATAATAAAAATAAAAAAAAAATAAAAATAAAAATATACACACATATATATATATACATACATATAGTATATACGCATTTTTTTTTTCAAACGAAATGATTTTTTTAAATAATTCACTGATATATATTTTTGCGTTTGGTGCTTTTCTTCAATTGTTAGTTGAAGTAAAGTCTCAAATAAGTAACCCGGATTTACGTTACGCTCATACTGCTACATTAATTGATGATAAAATATATATATTAGGCGGAGCAGTCCCTCCTCGTGCTGATAACGGGATACTACCAAAAGAATCGTTTTTATATCTCGACGTCTCTACTCCTTTTAGCACTAATAACGTAAATTATATTGACATCTCAAACATCAATGGCGTTCCATTGAGTCGATATTCTATAGCTGTTAAAGGTGGTGCAAACAATAGTACGTTATTCTTATATGGTGGTGAAAGCCTTGGCAATCAAACAAGGGAATTAGTTAATACGTTTGATGCACAACATAACATATGGAGTGCTCCGAAAATAACTGGTGATCCTCCTCCCCAAGGAAAGAATTTTATGTTTCCTGCAATTGATTATAATGGGGGATTTTATACATTTGGTGGGAGTTTTCCTTATGTGAATGATATGCATGTCTTGGATACAATAAATTTAAGCTGGAAAAAATTCAGCTCAATTGGTGCACCTAGTGTTAGAGATGGTTATGGTGCCGTATTCTTACCAACCAAACAAATTATCTATATGGGTATGTAATATGAACATATGATTTATTAAGAATTTTTCCAGGTTCATGATATTATTATTATATCTAGGCGGGTTTGGTCCGAGTGGCCTTTTACCAATGAATGAGGTAATTACTATAGAATAAAATAAATAAATTAAAAAGTAATAACTCATGATTTTGATATTATTTTAAGGTATACTTATTTGATACAATCAACAATTTATGGGACACTAAGGTAGTGTTTTTATTAGTTTTTTGTTATTAATTTAATTTAATAGTGTGTAACCTTCTTTCTTACGTTAGACAACTGATGGAAATATACCCACAGAAAGAGCTGCATTTTCAGCGGTTCTTGGTAAATATTTTAAATCATGGTTATTACGTAATATATCAATATATTTAATTTAATTTAATCTACAATCAACAGGATTAGATGGACAAAGTGTGATTATTTTTGGAGGGGATTCAGCAATCCCTCTAGTCGAAAAACTTTATGTTTTAGATGTAAATAAATTTAAATGGAGTGTTCCGGGAATCTCTGGAAAAATTCCAGCAAGCCGTTCTTTTCATAGGGCGTTGGTGGTTGGAAATTATATGGTCGTAACTTTTGGTAAATATAATAATTATTTAGATTTTAGTATTTTATAAATTATTTAAATTTACTAAAATATATTTGATATTAAAGGTACGGGATACGTGCGAGAAAATGATAATGATATATTATTACTTGATATCAGTAATAAAGATGGATTTGTTTGGACAACATCTTTTGTACCTCCATCACTTACTTCTCAATCTCAATCACCTACTTCTCAACTACCTAATCAATCATCATCACATTCTAATATTAATGTAATCGGCGTAGCTATAGGAATTTCAATAGGTGTAATTGGTGGTATTGCATTGACAGTCGGAGGTTTCTTTTTATACAAACAATATAAAAATAGAAAAGAAAGAAGTAAAGCAATACCAACTCCTGGAAATGAGAGTATTAATATCAAATATTCTTAAAAAATTAGATATATCAAACCCTAAGAACTGTAGTGGTTGAAAAAAGTTATCGGAATAATTTTCCAGTCAAAATTTAACCGGTAATTTCGCAAATCCACACCCTTTTTTAAACTCTTATATATGCCATAGACTTTATTATATCATATTCTTAAAATAATTGAAAATAAAATACAAATCTGAAAAAAAAATTTAACGATTAAAATTCTGTTAATGTCGCATGATTTGTTTTGTTGGGAATTTCGTACAACTCCTTTATGATAACAAATTAACCACAAATAATAAATTAGATGTCGTATTGGGTATACCCTAAATTCATAATTAGATTCCTTTCCATAAAGGCAATTATAGATACATTTGCATATTTTCCTAATTTTTTAATTGCTGCGGAAAAATATTACCGCAAATCTTGTACTACATGTGCGCAGTTGCCATGAAATAAACGATCTCGTTGCTTAGCATTTTTCTGACAGAGATTTTTTTTCCGATGTATTATAGATTGATTAGAGTGATCTCGATCCTGAATTAAAAATGCTAAGCCCTGAAACTCGATTAGCTTTATGTAACCAGCAATTAGAGCTGCGACCCGTCAGAATTTCTGGATTCGGATCATACCCAAACAAATATTACCCGACTCCATACCCGTTTATACCTGTTTACTTTTTTATCAGATATGACTCGAGTAATATCCAGGTATTACCCTGATAAAAATCAATTTTTTTTCTAATAAATATACACAACAAGAAAAATAAAATAAGTGCTGCTAAAGCTCACCAGTACTGACCATCAGCACACCTCTTAATTCTGGCCGAAAGTTATACAAAATAAAATCAATATTAAACCTTAATTCTGGCCGGAAATAAAATTTTACCAGAGTTAACATCTTAGCTCTGGCAAAATTTGAGTAATTACCCGGGGGTATATATGCATTAACATAAAAACGGATACAAAGCGGGTATTACCGACTTTTACCCGTTTGCTATTCCATGGTATTGTATTTTGTAGAATATTGTTGCCGTATTAAGACTGGCGTTATGTGAAAAATATTGGTCACAGGTAGGGATGGCAAAAACGTTTTAAAAACGTTTTAAAACATAAAGCACTTTACTAGCTTTGATTGCATCACTATGTGTAACGGCCTCAGGGAAACCTATAATTTCTTTTACAAGATCAAGTATTATTTTTTATTGCTTAAAGTAACAGTTATCAACAGAGTAATAAAATTGAACTAGTGAATAATATAGATAGGGATATAATTCACATAATAGTTGTAACCTTGTCTTTCTTTACCATCATCGTGTTGCGAATTAAAAAGGTCTTACCTGTTTTAGGCGTATATAATTTACCTATCAAATTACACTTTAGTTTTGAATCGATAATACTTAGAGCATAACCAATGACTGAACGTAATCATATCTTTGATATCGGACTTCTTTATTTCTCCAATCTCAATGTTAAACGTTTCAATTTCATGGAGAACCCGCGGTCATGGATTAAAAAAGAGCGTCGTTCTTTGCTTCCTAACAGTTAACAAATATGTTAGCTTCTCCATACCGTTACTTTCTGTAAAACTGTTACGAAATTTTCATCAATATGATATAATGTTATTGCTACGCTTTCTTACTAATGATGATGATGTAGTCTACTAAAATACACAACTTTACCTTTTTTTTTCCTTAACTTGTTTATTCGCGAATACATTTTTTTGGCTTTTTTGAGGTTTTTTTGAACTCATCATTTAATTTCGTTTCCTGTCACAAAAAATAAGCTACTTTATTATAAACGAAAGTACATAATTATTACAGGAAAAACAACAATCGCCAGTCATCACTCACATTTAATATCTTATTAGTTCTATATTCCAGAATAGAGACCTGGTTGTCATATTCCAATTTTTCAGACGAAAGTTTTTTTCTTTTAGTGTAGATAACCTCATGAGCCATTTAAATCAAAAACTATGAAACCATCCGAATAACGTTGTCCGTTTAAAATATCGTACGTTAAAATTTGTAGTCCTCTGCACGCTGTAATGTGGGAAATTTTCGTTACATGACCTACAGTTAATACAGTCATAATAAACTTCTAGTTTGAAAAACGGAACACGTATATTAATTCATTCTGCTAATTTTTTAAGAGAGATTTTTATTACTCGTATTAGTGCATTTTAGTTAGTCGTATTCGGTGGGAGGTTCATTGATAATTTTTGGAGAGACGTTTGAAATTACAGTACATTGTTTGCCTTCAAAAGAAGAATTTAAATTTGTTTCAATCAACTTTATCGCCTAAAAATCTTCGCAAATTAAACGTAAGAACGCAAATTTTTTCTACTAGATGAAATCTAATATTTATCGATTTACATCGTTTGGAACTTACAACCATTGACTATATGATACATTTCTTATACCACACTTTATTAATACGAACAAAATTTAATGATAACGAATTTTATTTATTTTTTATTAGTATTATAAATGAAATTATATAATATTACATATTATAAAATTGAAAGTTTACGAATATTTTTATTCGTGAGTTGTAAAATAACCGGAATTTCCACTCGTACGTTTATTCACAGTAACCTTAACATAATATTTGCTCCCGTCATTCGCCCAACTTGGATTAATCAAATATCTAATTCTTCTGGAAGTATTTTTCAACTAATATAATATAATTATACAAATTAAATAATGTATATGTCGAATAAAATAAATTGGAGGAATACTTACATAACCATTTTTGATGATATTATAAGCTTTTTTACCATCAGCATTAATAACACTGATATCAATCCTGTCTCTTTTATCTATAATCATATTGAATAAGAACAACATAGTCATATTATAATTTACGAACGGAATTACCAATTTTATATATAAAAATTTTAAAAAAGAATTTAACACGAACCTTTAAAGCAACCACTACTAACACTATATTCTACATAATTCCAACTGTAAAATCGAAAATTAGACCCTTGTTTAGGTCTATAAACTCTAATTCTGCACCCTTTTCTTTGAGTCTCTGTCTCTTGAGCATGAGAGAAATTAAATGTCATCATCATAATAATAAAAACGAAGTAAAAGATGAATGCGGAATTGAATTTCATTTTGGTTAGGTTTAAAAGAGAAATTTTTATTTAAATTTATTTGGTGGTTTTTTGTCGAGATTCTGGACAGAATTCGTCGTTTATATGTATTTTTTTTTTGTTTGTAACAAATTTTGTGATCAATTTAAATAATATGGTGTTAATAATATCAAGTTTGTTTGTATTTATTTAAAATTATTTTAAATAAATTAAAATCACTAGAATAATTATTATAATCAACTTAATATTATAATAAAGAAATGATCCGAATCAATACAATCCCGATAATTAACATATTTGTTGCTATTTTTAGAATAAACAACTTTGGTCTCGAACTCCAGTATTATAATTGAAATCATAAGTATAGAAAGTTAAAGATTTATATATTATCTTTAGAAAAACAAATTAATCGATCACTTACTTTTCGCTTAATTATTATAAATCTATCCCCTTTGATAATTTTTACAAAATAATAACCAAAAATATAAAGATATTGATGTAATAAAAGAAGTTATATTCCATTTATTATGCATATTTTAATTATTTTTGTAATATTAATATTAATTATTAAAATTATTACCATTAAAATTACTTGATGTATTTAATTTAAGATAATTAATTATTTATTATTCGACTTATGTAACTGATTTAACTGAGTGATTAATCAAAAGCAAATAAATATAATAAATTTATAGATTGAATAATCATAAAATTATAAATATACTATAATGTTTTAATAATAACTTATATTGTTCATTCGTCATAATTATCACATTAATAAAAATACAAGAAATATTATGTTTTTGATGATTAAAGAATATTATCAATATTAATTAATATTTTTTATCAGATTGGCTACGACAAGTTTTATAAAAAATTATTGATTATATTTTTCGGTGATTTATTTGATATTGCGTTAAACGTTAACTACGTCTTCTTTAGTTAGTAGTTTAATTAAAGTGAAGAGGAGTCAATTGTGCATTATATGACGTCACTAAAGTTTAATTTAGTGGATTAACTTTAATTCTTTAAATCTCTCAGAGTCAGTAACAGCTGTTAAACATGTGATATACCACACAGTTACCATGTATTATACTTGGTTTATTCAGATCATCGCAATATATAATCCATTGCGATGGCCATGTGGCTTTGTTTGCGTAACTTTCATGAGAATAAAAAGAAAAATTCACATAAAATATTTAGAATCTTTTGTCTCTTTATTGTTACTCTACGATTACTAATATCAAAATGCAAGTCACTGAAAATACAAACGAATGGATTAACTGGATTGAAGAATCTGTTTCTAAGGAATATTATAGATTTTACGAACGTGCCCATTTTAGTAACATTCAAAAAGTTGGTACTGGAAGATTCGGAAAAGTTTATCGTGCAAATTGGAAAAATTCAGGAAAATATTTAGCCTTGAGATCCTTTTTTAATCTTGACGATGTTACCGCAAAAGAAGTTGTTCATGAGGTATATTAAAATACTTTCATTATTTTATAATGCAACGGTTAATATTCATCATTTAAATTTGTATTTTATAATCTAGCTTAAGATTCATCGTGATATACAATTTCATAATAATATTATTAAATTCCATGGAATTGCAAAATTTGACCCAGGTATGATAAAAAATTCAATAATAATTTTCAAAGTTATTCTTATTATTTGACTTGCAAAAAATTTTAATAATAAAATTATTAATTCCTTTTATTTATCGTTAGAAAATCAAAATTTTCAATCAAATAATTATTTGTTAGTAATGGAGTATGCTGATTCTGGTACTCTTAAAAATTATTTAAAAGAAAATTTCAATAATCTTACCTGGAATGATAAATGTAACTTGGCGTATCAATTAGCTTGTGCCGTTTCATGTTTACATAATGAAGGAGTAGTACACCGTGATTTGGTATTAATTTACTTTAATTATAAACGTATTTATCGTAAAATTATTTTCGTATTTTTAACATCACATCATAACGTGTACATTTTTTTTAAATAGCATTCCAGCAATGTATTAGTCCGTCAGAATACTATCAAATTATCTGATTTTGGGTTATCAAAGAGAATTGAATTATCATCCAACGCACAATCAAATTTACTTGGAACAATTCCTTACGTTGATCCAAAGGGATTTAGTGAACGAAGAGAGAATAAAAATTCAACACAAATATCCTCATTAAATGAAAAAAGTGATATCTATAGTGTTGGCGTATTATTCTGGGAGATATCAAGTGGTCATCCTCCCTTTTATACTGAAGGTGGACAATATGATATTGATTTGGCTTTAGAAATTTCACAGGGTCTTAGAGAAAAACCCATTCCCAATACCCCTGATGATTATATTAAAGTTTATACTGGTACGTAACACATTTTTTTTAAAAAAAAATAATAATAATTCAACGAATACTGTAATTAGTTATATTATTTACAATATATGTTTTTAATAGATTGTTGGAGTGGCGAACCCGTTAATCGTCCAACCATAAACCAAGTAGTAGAAAGATTAAAAACAATTATTGAAAAATCAAACGTAACAACTACTATTGATACTTCTACAAATATAGATAATTCATTACATGGAGAATTATCTCAAGTTAATCAAACTTTTGATAAGATAAATATATCTGAGAAAGAATTAGGTAAAACGGTTAATGACATAGTAAAATATATTTTTCAAATGGCTAATGAAGGAAAAGATACAAAAACGATCAAATATATTCTTAATTATTTTAATAATAATAATATAAATCCACAAGAAATTTATAATTGGTTATTAATCAATCAAAGTAATCCAGATTATATATTTTTACTTGGATATTTTAATTATTTAGGAATTGAAACAGAAATTGATGAAAAGAAGGCTTTTGATTTATTTATTAGTGTATCGGAACAAAATCACACATTAACACAATATTATGTTGGATTATGCTATGAGTTTGGTCGTGGAACTGTAAAAAATGGAAAGTTAGCTTTTGAATATTATGAGAAAGTAGCTAATAAGGGTTATGCATCAGGAAAATTCAAAATTGGTTACTTTTACAAGAATGGAATTGGAACTAACGTTAATAAGCAAAAAACGATTGAATTATATAAACAAGCGGCAAATTTAGGAAATTGTGCGGCTCAAAATAATCTCGCTATTATGTATAAATCTGGTGATGGTGTCGGTAAAGATTATGTTAAAGCTTTTGAATTATATCACAAAGCGGCAAATTTGGGAGATAGTACAGCTCAGTTTAATGTTGCTGCTATGTATGAAAATGGTGATGGAATTGTTAGAGATTTAAGTAGTGCAATTTACTGGTACGAAAAATCTGCTAAACAGGGATTTCAACGTGCTCAAGATAGATTAGAAATATTAAAATTTTTTGTTTGAATACATTATTAAATTTTTAGATAAATACTGTGGAGAATAAAGAAGAATTCGTTTGATGGATGATACAAGAACTTTAGCAGTTAGGAGATAATCAGATTTATTACTGTATATATAGTATCTCTCACATTTCTCAATATTTCTCAATAATATTTTGTCGCAAATAGTAATAGATCGCTCTTTAAATTTGATTCTTGCTTTCAAATTATCTATAAATAAAGGGTTCATTATTACTTACTACAGATAAAAATTATTGTTTGCATGTTTCTTTATCGTAAAATTTACAAACGTAAGGTGTAATAATTTTAGATTTTTTAAAGCTAAAAATATTTTTTTTTTTACAGGTTTGACTAACTCACTTGATTCTTAAGATAACTATAGACTATTGACTTTCAATTAATCGGCCGGCTAGTCATTTTAACAAAGCAATATTATATTTATATACCAATATATTTAATGCCTGTCAAAATTATTAGCCAGTTGTTAACTGGATTTTTACAATAATTTCTCTTCATGAATGTTTTTATAAAAACAAATCATTCAGTATATTCAGCATTTTCTAGATTTAACGCTTTATCGTAATTGTAACGAAGAGCACAAATTACAAAATAAAATCTATGCACGCGCTTTATATACTCAGGTCACTAACGCAATTTACGTGATCCTTTACCCTAAACCATCTTCCTCTCCTGTTCTTATAGCTTTATTATCATTACTATTTGAGAAGAATCCCACTTTATCTGGTGTAGATTTGGATGCGATTTGTCATGTTGACTCACTACCTTCCTTCTTTGACCTATAATCTCGTCCAACTTGAACTCGCTGTCATCAAGTTATAATTGTACGAGCTTAAAGTAAACCAGAATTTCGTTGGCCAGTAAACTCGATATTTCATTAAAAATTCACATCCTTCTATTATTTCTAGAGACGTCTTGCTAGTCTCCTCGGGTACGATATCGATCAAAACTTTGAATTTTCGCACTCTTCGTGCGTTTTAAGATCTCAGTCTCCAGGATACAATCTTGCTTTCCTTCTTAAATTCTTTTTATTTCGTAATTAAACTTTCTATATATGACTAGAATTTCCATTAGTTGACATACAAACAAATATTTTAATCATAGCCAATTTGAGAGCAAGATTATTTTTAAACCTTCAAGAGAAATTTCTCGCATACAAAGATTTATGATAAAACTTTGAATTTTCATTAGAATTAAAAAATTTTAATCATTTAAAATTTAAATATCAAAATTTTGTCAATTTAAATTTTAGGATTTTTAATATTAAGAAACGTTGAATAAATATGATTCATCAATAAAGATTAGGAAATAATTGAGTAAAACTAAGAACGTTCAAATATAATGTACAGTAGATAGAAATTCAGCTTTATTACCAAGTTGATTTACTCTTAGGATTATTCTATAATATTATTATTTATATACGACAGAAAAAGTTTAACCAGATATACGCAAATAATAATAAATAATAAAAAGTTTTATATACTGTATCTAACTTCGCATACAACAAAGAAAAGGAAAATGTTGAAAACAAGCTAATGAATGAACCAAAGACAAATTACTAGTTTGTTTTTATATTTTATTAATGAATCACCTTTAAATGTAATTTATGATAAAATTTTACTGTATAAAATTTTTAGAATTTAAAATATTTTTTTCTAAGGTTAATTTTATTAATTACTAACATCCATAATTTTTAATCTATCGGTTTCGAGATTAATATTTAATTCAGTATGTTGAGTTGTAATGATTTTGGAAACAATATTATTTTTCTTAGTAGCCATACGAGGTATTGATTGTTTAATTGATTGGTTGTTAGAATACAAAAAATATTCTAGTAGTTCTTCATATAATTCTTCAGGTAAAATTTTATTATAAGGTAATACTTCGTTTGAAAATTCATTAGAAGATAAATTATAGAATCTAATATGTGGAATACAATTTTGTAAGTTATTTCTTAAATTATCAAAATCTTCCTTTGAAAAATTTGCGGGATCAGAAGGAAGTTCTGGATTTTGAGCAAGTCCTCATTTAAGCACATGATTCCATACTTGAATTTCGTCCATTTGAAGAATATCACTCTGAATGAGCGAGACCAAAAGTTTTCTGAAATTAATGAAGAATTCAAAGATTTGAATAACTTATTTTGGTTATATTATATCAGTACAATATTTTTGAAGTTCCAAAAAAGAATCGTTTTCAAAGCATTTTTGATATATCAAAATAAAATTTTGTTCCATCCAATTTGCCTTAGTTTCAATCAAAAAGGATTGTAAATAATCGATTAGTTCTTGAAGACCAAGTTCACTTCCAGCAACCAAAATGTCAATTATATTCCTAATATGATATCATGTTTATCCAAAGAAATACTTTCATCATAAATATATCTAAAAATAAAAATGTAAATTTAAATATACTATTATATAACTTCAATTTAATTCATTTCTTCTTAATTATTATTATTACTGACCTCAGGTGAAATATTTGGTAATTTTATATGTACCAAAGTTCCATCATTTTTCCTCTTATTAGTTGTCAAAATTTTTTGTAAATAAGTAGAACGATATTGTAAGATAACCATATGAGCACGAAAAAACTTTACATAAGGATCATTTCCAATTTCAATAGTAATATCGTAATACTCTATCATTAGTAAATTTTGTGGTAATAATTTATTATTTTTCATATGCTGAATATAAACTAAAAATAAGATAAATTCACTTACGGTTAGGATGCGTAAATTTTAATCAAGAAAGCTAAGTTAAAAACTCAAAGAGATTACACGTGTCTCTATATAGTATATACTCTTAAAATAATTTTATAAATCTTAGCATTTCTTCCTATAAATATAGTTATGGCTTCGAATGTAAGCATTAGTATAGCTGTAATAATAGCCAACTTGTAACATATAAGAAAATTTATATACCAATATGAAAGCAAGGTAAAAGACATCATTTATTCATAACTTCATTTAAATGGTATACGATATCAAAATTTATCAAAATTTAGAGATATGCACTGATTAATAGTTTGAAGACCACTACGACCTCATTCTTATGCGATTGAATACAAATATCGATCAACTTATTGTTTATCTACCAATTATAATAACATTTGATTCTTATTTTTAAAGAAAAAAAATAGTTTTATCGGTTTATTAAGAAATTTACAATATTAGTGTTCTCGTGAACATAAAAAGAAATCTTGTATTGAACGAGTTATTAAAAGAAATACTAAACCGAATTATAATGTGTTTGAGAAATATACTATATTTTTTTTGTTTAAAACATTATAACAATTATTTATAGAAAAATTTATGGCTTAATTGATCTGGTTTGAATGTAAATTTCTGGCTAGATCAGGGATTTTGTAAAGTAAACAAGTTAACATTCTAAGCTTGGTAAAGATAAGTAGAAATCACAATCAATTTATATAATATGGTGATACGATAATAAACAATAAAAAGAAAAAAAAATTAATATCCACTATTGCAAAATTGATTTTAATTTAGAATTTGAAATACTTCATATTCTTCCACATAAAAACCATCTTCAGTTTCTCTGATTTGATTTTCGTAATAATTTTTACCACATAAACCAGAGTCATTAATTAAAATAAGGCCATAATCAAAAGATGGACCAAAACCACTAGAGTTAAATATGGCACGTTGTTCATTTTTTACGCGACTTAAAATATAACTTTCAATATCATCGCTATTCCTAAAAGAGAATATAAAACTATCTTTAGTAGCACGATAACAACAATCAGAATTCCATTCAATTGGATTATATCCCCCAAGAATTTCAGTACTATCTTTCACTTTAACAATTGTTATAGTATTAGACTGATAATCACAGATTTCATGAAACTTTTTAGCTGTAAATCCATCACGAGATCCACGAAATAACAATTGGAATTTGTACGCAGTCTCTATTTCATCCGTAATTTTTAATCTATCGATCCATTTCGAGATTAATTCAGCATGTTGAGTTGTAATGATTCTGGAATCAATATTATTTTTCTTAGTCATACGAGGTTTTGATTGTTTAATTGATTGGTTGTTAGAATCCAAAAAATATTTCAATAAATCTTTATATAATTCTTTTGGCAAAACCTTTTTATAAGGTAATATTTCTTTTGAAAATTCATCAGAAGTTAAATTATAGAATCTAATAAATGGAATACAATTATGTAAACTATTTTTCAAAGTATTAAAATCTTCTTTTGAAAAATTTGCAGGATCCGAAGAAAGTTCTAGGTTTTGAGCAAGTCCCCATTTAAGCACATGTTTCCATACTTGAATTTCTTCCATTTGAAGATTATCACTTTGAATAATTGTGATCAAAAGTTTTTCTGGAATTGAAGCAAAATTTAGAGATTTGAATATCTTAGCTGGCTCTTCGGAGGTTAAATTAGTACAAAAATTTTGAAGTTCCAAGAAAGAATCGTTCTCAAAGCATGTTTGATATATCAAATTAAAATTTTGTTCCATCCAATTTGCCTTAGTTTTAATCAAGAAGGATTGTATATAAGTGATTAGTTCTTGAAGTCCAAGTTCACTTCCGGCAATCAAGATTTTAATTATATCCGAAGTATCATATTCCTCCAAGGAAATTCTTCCACTATAAATATATCTAAAAAATAAAAAATCGTAAATTTAAATATGCTGTTATACAGTATATTAATTTTGTAATTTTAATTTAATTCTTTTTACCTTAAGATTATTTGAAAAATTTCAGGTAAAATATTTGGTAATTTTATATGAACCAAAGTCCCATCATTATTCTTTTTATTTGTTGACAACATTCTTCGTAGATACGTGGAACGATAATGTAAGATAACCATATGAGCACGAAATATCTTTATATAAGGATCATTACCAACTTCAATAGTAACATCATAATATTCATCATCATTTAAAATTTCAAGTAAATTTTGAAATAATTTTGGTAAAAGATTATTATTATCCATAATTTTTAATTTCATAGAAATGAAAGAAGATTGACAATTTTGTTGAACGGGTTAACCCTTATATACTTGTAAAGCTGCTGATCATTTTATTAACCAGTCATAATTGTTTGTGTCACTCATAACTGTTCTAATAAATTACAAATTTATTTTTTGATAACTTCAATTGTCTGTGCTGATTATGATTATTTACCGCTTTTTAATCTTGCTATTACTTCTTTTCCGGTTTATTGCCGTGTCGAACATTTTACACCGAACATACCGAATATATCATAAATAATTATGTGTATAACCTATTTTTGTCGTTTTTAAATGTGAATATTTCAATATACCGAACGCACATCAACCCACCATATTTTTTAACTATTTTTTATTTTGTAGGAACCCTCCGGCGCTTCATAAAAACTAATTATTACAAAAATAATTGTAAAAAAGTAGTTGTTCAATTTGGACATATAAAAAAATATGATAGAAGTTTGTTATTTCAAATGTTATTGCCATCACCTTCATTTTTGTTATTTTCCGCTGTTTTACAATTTTGACTAATCCTAAAAGTACTTTACTATTTAAAATAATCAATTTATTTTATAGTGAAGAGAATTAAAAACTATAAAGAAAATTTTAATATAATCAATATTATACTGAAAGTATTGTACACAAATGACGAAGAATTTCATTACAATCAATTTCAGTACATATTCGGGAATTCTTGTATATGGCATAATTTTATTTCGCACTAATATGATTTCAGATAGTATGAGATAGGATTCCGGAAATGATTTGACGCTATATTTGTAGCACGACGTGTGAATTTTCTTCTTTATATTCCATAGGCTTTGAGTTGATGAATAGAATAAAGAAAAGGAAAAATGATTAATTTCCAATTTTAGTTTATAAAGTTTTTTTTTTTGTAATAATGTTTTTGAAAATCTTATTAAAAAAAATTCTCAAAAGAATTTTTATATCAATCTTATTATAGCTGTTTTCAAAAAGGTGTGATTGGGTGATTTTGATTTTCGTGTATGTGTATTGAAAATCAGAAAATTGAATTACCAATCAGACTTACCTTTTTTATATAATTTATAAACCAAAACCATATACTATTATTTTTACAACTGAAAAATATATTGCATGTGGATATGGATTCATTTGCAATTAAAAGAATTATTATCGTTAACTAGGGTGGCGTCAGGAATCAAGTTGGCACGCCCTTTAATATTTTTTCAGTTAATATGTTATTTATTGTGAGTTGTGTATTTATGTTTTTGTTTGTAATAATGTAGAATATATATTAAGAAAAGAATCTGTTTATGGATTTTTTTCACTTTATTATCAATTCTCTCATCTGCTTTTAAGTATCTACATTTTATATTAAATTTGTCAGCAACATTTCCCTTTCCAACAATTTCATTAAATAAATCATCATCATCTTGTACTTGTCTTATAACGTAACCAATGAGAAAAACAGAGATTGAACTAATCGTTAAATGATGACCTGCATTAGCTGTTATCTAATTTATTTTTTTTATTTTTTAATTTTTAAAAAAAGAATCAATAATTATTTTCTTTGGGTATTATTTTTTTTTTTTTACATAAATAATAAATTAAAATTTACCTCCAAAATATCATCATGAGGAGGTTCCTCATTGAGAGAAATTTTTCTTGTAGACCTAACTACATCACCAGATGTAAAATCGGGAATCCATTTCAGAACTGATGGCTTTTTTGGAAAAAAAGAATTTATTTTTAAATTCATTGTTGTATTATCTTCTTTTATCATAATACCAATGGTTTTTTTATAATAGAATTATTACTTTCTCATTCAACAATTGAATGAATTACACAAATTAAAGTGAGTTTTGCTGGTATAGTATTTATTTATTTATTTTTTTTATGTAAGGAATAGATATTTTAATAAAATATTTTTCTTAATCGATTTTTTTTCCTTTTTTTTCTTTTTTTTTAAAAAAAAAGAGATACTTATTAAATATTTTTTTTATATAAGCTTCATTAAATTAAAAATGAAGTCAATATTTCTTCATAAAGCTTCAAGCTTAATATAAAAATGCTGGAAAAGTTTAAGCTATATTTGGGCATCAAACTAATCATATATTGAATTTCATGGTTAGTACGATCAACAAATTTATTAAAATAATGCTACGATTAAAAGCTAGACATATTACACAGGCTTTTCGGTATTCTTATCTCCAAGCTAAATAAAACAAGCTAGCGAATGAAAAATTTTATCAAAAAACTTTGTGCAACCATCTTAAATAATATCCATAGCAATCACGAATAGACCCCACTTTTTTTATATCTCCTGTGTTAATTTCTAAGCCATCATGAAATTATTCATCTAAGAAAATTAGCTGTTCACATTAATATTGTACCTATATGTACCATAAAAGCACTACGAAGTAATTCATTACGCTCTTTTACTATTTTATGCAGCTAAAATAAATAATTGTATGAAAATACAAAATATAAAATATAAACTTTTTTTCGTGTTATTCCACAATAAACTAGTGATTTTCAAAGAGTAGAAACGGAAACATGTTTGCCACTTCGAAACTATGTTATCTGTTTAGATAATTTTAAACTTTTTTCTCCGTTAATAAAAATTTTGTTGCACGTGATTTATATGAAAGTCACGGGATTCATAAAAATTTTTTTTATTGACCTAAACTTCTATAAAACTTGTTTATTCTTCAAAATAAAAGGCAGGAATGCAAGATGAGTTAGAACTTACCGATATTTTATTAGAATAGACCTTCTTTGAATAGAATTTCTATAAATTTGTTTAAGCCTTCTGTTTTTTGTTTACATAACAAAAACAAAATTAAAAATGCAACATACCACAATTTAATTACTTTATATAGGGCAAAATGTGACATGCATTGGGAATAATTAATTCCATGATTAATAATAAGAAAAATTGGTCTAACAAATTGACTTGTAATACATGGCTTTTTTTGTGAAATGTAATTTTAAATTGAATATCAGAAATTATAGATTTCGAATGATTTTATTATAATAACTAGAATATGCGATTTGCTGGGGGACTTCGTCCCCCAAATATAACATTTATAATTAAAAAAATTCTTTGATATAAATAAATTGAATTGTTACTGAATAATAAAATTTTATTATAATTAGACCCTATAAAAAATCATGCTTTAATAAGATTTATACAATTTTTTCTTAAAAATAATGTATCTAAACTATATATAAGGATATAGGAAAATGCACAATTCCATATCACAAAAATGCACCATTTGTATGATTGACCATAATTTATACTGAATTTATATTGATTTGATCAAAGAAATTACATAATTTGAGCATAGAATTTACAAGAATTGGTCAATGAATTTACTGCTTAAATTATAATTATTAATATTAGTTGCATTTATATGAATTTAATTTTAAATAATAATATTTTATTAAATTATTAAATCAAATAGTATCATGTGATTATAATTAGCCAATAATATAAATTAATTTTTATAATTTAAAATAATGACATAAGCTGTAATAAGTGTTCTAAAGTTAATACAGCTACAAAAAAATGAAATCTTATGAAAACTAATATTCAAGTAGTTTCAACTTGCCTGAACAACTTTCAATTAATAAATAAAATTGATTTCATTTGCCCAAAGTGGATATATTACGCTCTAAATTAAAAAACAGAAAAGAGAGTTAATATCATCAAGAAAAATGCAATTTTCTCTGAGCACTACACCTACATTCATGAAAATTAATATTCAAGTGGTTTCAACCTGCCTGAACAACTTTCATTTAATAAATAAAGTTGATTTCATTTGCCAAAGTGGAAATATTACGCTATAAATTAAAAAACAGAAAAGAGAGTTAATATCATCAAGAAAAATGCAATTTTCTCTAAGCACTACACCTACATTCATGAAAATTAATATTCAAGTGGTTTCAACCTGCCTGAACAACTTTCAATTAATAAATAAAGTTGATTTCATTTGTCTAAAGTGGAAATATTACGCTCTAAATTAAAAAACAGAAAAGAGAGTTAATATCATCAAGAAAAATGCAATTTTCTCTAAGCACTACACCTACATTCATGAAAATTAATATTCAAGTTGTTTTAACCTGCCTGAACAACTTTCAATTAATAAATAAAGTTGATTTCATTTGTCTAAAGTGGAAATATTACGCTCTAAATTAAAAAAACAGAAAAGAGAGTTAATATCATCAAGAAAAATGCAATTTTCTCTAAGCACTACACCTACATTCATGAAAATTAATATTCAAATGGTTTCAACCTGCTTGAACAACTTTCAATTAATAAATAAAGTTAATTTCATTTGCCCAAAGTGGAAATATTACGCTCTAAATTAAAAAAAACAGAAAAGAGAGTTAATATCATCAAGAAAAATGCAATTTTCTCTAAGCACTACATCTACATTCATGAAAATTAATATTGAAGTGGTTTCAATCTACCTGAACAACTTTCAATTAATAAATAAAGTTGATTTCATTTGCCCAAAGTGGAAATATTACGCTCTAAATTAAAAAACAGAAAAGAGAGTTAATATCATCAAGAAAAATGCAATTTTCTCTGAGCACTACACCTACATTCATGAAAATTAATATTCAAGTGGTTTCAACCTGCCTGAACAACTTTCATTTAATAAATAAAGTTGATTTCATTTGTCCAAAGTGGAAATATTACGCTATAAATTAAAAAACAGAAAAGAGAGTTAATATCATAAAGAAAAATGCAATTTTCTCTAAGCACTACACCTACATTCATGAAAATTAATATTCAAGTAGTTTCAACCTGCCTGAACAACTTTCAATTAATAAATAAAGTTGATTTCATTTGTCTAAAGTGGAAATATTACGCTCTAAATTAAAATACAAAAAAGAGAGTTAATATCATCAAGAAAAATGCAATTTTCTCTAAGCACTACATCTACATTCATGAAAATTAATATTCAAATGGTTTCAACCTGCCTGAACAACTTTCAATTAATAAATAAAGCTGATTTCATTTGTCTAAAGTGGAAATATTACGCTCTAAGTTAAAAAACAGAAAAGAGAGTTAATATCATCAAGAAAAATGCAATTTTCTATGAGCACTACACCTACATTCATGAAAATTAATATTCAAGTAGTTTCAACCTGCCTGAACAACTTTCATTTAATAAATAAAGTTGATTTCATTTGCCCAAAGTGGAAATATTACGCTCTAAATTAAAAAACAGAAAAGAGAGTTAATATCATCAAGAAATGCAATTTTCTCTAAGCACTATACCTATATTCATGAAAATTAATATTCAAGTGGTTTCAACATGCCTGAACAACTTTTAATTAATAAATGAAGTTGATTTCATTTGGCCAAAGTGGAGATTATAGTATATTTGGAAAAAGAAGTTTAATTTAAAAAAATTTTATATAAAAAATAAATGTAATATAAAAATTAAGAACTGAGATGATAAAAATTTGAAAATGACCTGACATAAATTTTTAATTAATTTTTTCATTAATTATAAATTCAAGTAGTTTAAAAATAAAAATAGTAAGAAAAAATATTTTTTATGAAATATCACATTATTTTCTAAAAGAAATACACTTAAATACACTTATAAATTTAATTTGTGATTATGTAATATCCAAATATTTAATCTTACAAATAGAAAAAAATGTAAAAAAATTTATAAAAAAAGAAAAATTTTTGAAAAAAATTTTTGATTATCACAAGATCTACATGATCATCTACACGTTTCAATTTTTTTAACGAAAAAGAAATATATTTGAATCTATTTTTATTGAAAATCAATAAAGATCAACAAAATCAAATACAAATATAAAACTTATTGTTTGATGCATCAAGTTAATATGTAGCGAAAGTGGCACAAAAATTAATATTTTGTAATTTTATTCTAATGATATCAAAGAAGCAATATTGCAATAACAACGTCTATAGCTATATAGCTATTGCAATTAGCAATATATATAGCTATATAAAATTGAATCAAAAAAGTTCACATTGAGCATTTCCGAAATTATGAAAAAATGCATGTAGATCGTATGACAAACTACAAATTAAGCGAAAAAGTGAATAAATTTGGAAGATGATCGTCAGAAATTTATCATCCAAAAGCATACTATCGCTAATTAGAAGTTAAACAATCTTTGTCATATAATTTTAGGAATGAAATTTTGGATAAATCTATGATTTTTTGGAAAGTGAGGTGTAATAAACTTAATGAAATTGATAGAGGTTTGGGAATTGATAAAAATGTTAAAAAACAACATTTTGGTAAAGAGCAGTTTATTGACAAAACGCGTAAATCAAAAAATAAGAAATACTTTAATCTACAAAGTCTTCAAAGTCATATTTATTTTGGGGGTAATACAATAGATTACTATAATATTGTTGATTACGGTAGTGTTTTGTAGTATTATTTTTATTATCTTTGATGTTGTAGTAGTAATTAAAGGAGTTGTGGTGAGTTTTTATATAACATTACCGAAGTCCATACGAATAGTAGTAGTTATGCGGATAGTTTAGTGAACCTATTTGGGTGAGCAGGATGGTAGATAGTTCTTTTGAACATAAAATCTTAAGTCCCTAATAATATTATAGTATTAGTTCGATCGTGTTCTTTACTAAATGTTATATAATGTAGATCTTTTCCTTTTTTGTAATTTTTCTTATTTCTAAATAAAGTCGACTTCGTTAAAAAAAAAAAAAAAAAATTAGAAGTTAAACAATCTTTTTTTTTTATATCAATATTATTATTAGCCAATATCGCTAACTATAACTAATAAAAATTAAATTTCAATAATTTTTTTTTAAATTTTTTTGATCTGAACTAATACAACTTTATTGCCATCCCAATTTTTTCGCGTATATGAAACGTAAACATTTAATAAAAATGTTTGATTTTTTTATATATATATTGGTTTATGGGTCCTTTATACACTATATATTATAAACTTAGAGCCTTTTACTAAAGAAATACCATATTTTTATCGTTTAACTTGGTGATCACACTTTAGATGATCACACTTGGTCACATTCAATCACACTTTCTTAAAGAGGATTTAAGAAGGAGTGTGATGTATTTGTTTTGTAATAGTTATGGAGTGCAGGAGATTGCTGAGTTACTAAAGCTTAGTACGACAACAATATGAAGAATTATTACACATTACTAGCAATGGAAATGTGTAATAACTCTACTATAAGAGCAAAATGGAAGGATGAAAATTTTTAATTCTCATATCTTTTATTTATTTTTATTTATAATTTATTTATTTTAAAATTTATGCGCTTTTATTTATAAATTTACGTGAAATTATGAAAGAACATGCCTATTATTATTTGGATGAAATTGTAGGAGAAATGAATAGAGAAACTTTCAACATCTACATTACGGAGATCTTTAAAATATTGTGGAATAGCAAGAAAAAAGGTTAGTGTATTTATTATAATTTTATTTATCGCTTTTTACGTTAAATTAAAATTACCGTGATAATTTAAATTATAGTGTAACAGAAGTCGTGCACGACTTCGTTATTAATTGTAAGTTTCATATCATGAATCGCAAGACAATAGAACTTTAAAAGAAATGGTCTTGTAATGAATTCACATTTTAAGCTTTACATTAAATCTATTAGATGGACCATAAATAAAATTCACTTCTGATATCATTGACCATTTGCCTTTGTCGCTGAATTGGAGTTTTTGATCGTGTTATAATATACGACTTACATTTTTCAGCCAGAAAAAAAAAACAATTTGGTTTAGCTATCCGTTTAATCACAATCAATCATAATTATGGATTTTAGTTGCGAATTTTGTCTTAATTTGATTGGTTAAAAAAATAATGATGATATTTTGTACTTTATTTCATTTTCTATTTTTGCGTTTCACGAAAATATAATATTTTTCACACAAAATGTTCTATTAAAGCCTGGTTCAATTTATTTTATTTATATTATTTAAAATTTCGAATTAGTACCCAAATATTTATGTTGTGACCCAAACGAATATGTCAGATGAACGATCAGCTCAAATTCTTGTCCAAATGATTGATCTACAAATTAAGTTGCGCTTACTTGGTGCGCTTATAAGTTCAATCAGAAAATACTACTGAATAATTCCGACTTATAATGAAATATGTTGCTCAAATATATTTATGTTATTGGTCAATCTAATAGGATCATGCTGATTTTGACGGACTGATATGTAATTGTTATCGGTCATGTTGTAGATGATAACTGATTTACCACTAGGATTGCTATGTATATCATATGGCCGAAGGCCACATGATAGAGTAGCATCCTAGTGTAAATCAGTTATCATAAACATGACTGATAATAAAGTTATTGGATATGTATGACGTAAAGCAACTGAGACCTTTTTCGCGTATCTTATTTATTATTTTATAATAATGTGATCAAAATTTTGTATATCACTAATTATAAAGTGACCAAAATTTGTGTATCACTATTATAAAGTGATCAATAACATACATGAAAAATGTCCAGTGCTTACATAGAACTTATACAATAATTTTTGTTAATGGCTAAATAATTGATATTTTTCTTTTATTGGCTAAATATCAAATATATTTGCAATCATATTACAATTTAATTTTACTTTTTATATACTCTTACTATAATAATAGTATTATCTTGCGTGTCTGACGCAATAATCTAGTTATTGGTTGTGGTGGATAAAATATCGTGTCACCCCTTCGGGGTGTAACTATTATATATATTGTAATTTCCATTTTATAATTTATTTCCGCCAGGGAAATATCCTTTTAATAAAAACATATCTCATTATTTAAGAACAATGTACTTTATGCCTTTATCATAATAATTTAACTCACTGTCGTACAGCACCAAGTTTTTCCGTCGAAAATCGGGGCAATTACATCCCTAGGATAACTTCGTTTCCTTCATTTTCTAAGTCGACTTATTTCTTATAAGGAAACTTTGGTTTATTTTTTCAATCGATGTAATTCCTTTGAGCGCTCTCAACTTACCCCTAATTCAATAAGAACTACACATCCTTAAGTGGAAAACTAAAAATAGTTCCAGCCAAGTACCAGGCTAATGTGGTACAAAATTTCCGGCATGATAGCAAATTCAATGCTGATTGGTTCCCGTCATATCTCAATAAAGAAAGTAGTAATACCGTTGTTATCAGTTTTCGTCACGCGGTAAATAAAATTAATACACTATCTTATGTCCTGTGGCCCTGTTTGGCTGTTTGGCTGTTCCCTAGTTTACCATAAAAACTTTGAATTAACTTTATTAGGTTATACAAATGATGTTACTTTGTCCTTATTATAATTGATCTGTTTCAAATAGTATAATGACATTTTTTTTGGAGATTTATTACCAAATTGATAAAGGCGTGCAATAAAGATAATGATTGAAAAAAAAGATATTGTTTTTAGAGAGATAACTATTCGTGCATTGTAATACGAAAATTATTATAGAGACTATTGTTATTTAAAGTGAAAAAGCCCAAAAATGAATTCTTTCGTCTCTTGATTTTTACATTCTATAATTATTCATAATTATCAAAATGCAAAATACAACAAATACAAATGAGTGGATTAACTGGATTGAAGAAGCTATATCAAAAGAATATTTTAGATTTTATGATCAAAACCATTTTAGTAACTTACAAAAAATTGGTATGGGAGGATTTGGAAAAGTTTATCGTGCAAATTGGAAAAGTTCAGGACAATGTTTTGCGTTAAAATCCTTTTTTAATTTTAACGACCTCACAGCAAAAGAAATCGTTCATGAGGTATAAATTATAAAATATAAACTATATAATACAAGTACGACAACGTTTTAATACTCATTATATACTTTAAATTTATATTTATAATATTTTATATTCTAGCTTAAACTTCAACGTGATATACAATTTCATAATAATATTATTAAATTTTATGGAATTGCAAAATTTGACCCAGGTATAGTAAATTTTAATGATATTATTCTTAGCTATCCTACTGCTAAATTTAATTTAATAACAAATGATTATCATTTTCATTCATCGTTAGAAAATCAAAATTCTCAAGCAAAAAATTATATGTTAGTGATGGAGTATGCTGATTCTGGTACCCTTAAAAATTATTTGAAAGTAAACTTTAATAGTCTTAGTTGGAACGATAAATGTAACTTGGCGTACCAATTAGCTTGCGCCGTGTCATGCTTACATAATGAAGGAATAGTGCACCGTGATTTGGTAATTTATTTTATTAAATTATTCAAAAATTTGGTTTCATATTTTAACGATTTTAACGCGTTTTTTTTTTAATAGCACTCCAGTAATGTATTGGTCCATCAAAATACCGTCAAGTTATCCGACTTCGGCTTATCAAAGAGAATTGAATCATCATCCAATTCACAGTCAAAACTTTTTGGAATAATTCCTTACGTTGATCCGATAAGATTCAGCGGACGAAGAAAGAATAAAAACTCAACGCCATTATGCTCATCAACTGAAAAAAGTGATATATATAGCGTTGGCGTATTGTTCTGGGAGATATCCAGTGGTCAGCCTCCCTTTTGTACTGAAGGTGAACAATATGATATTGATCTGGCTTTAGAAATTTCACAAGGTCTTAGAGAAGAACCTATTCCAAATACGCCGGAAGATTATATTAAAATTTATACTGGTGCGTAATATTTTTTTTTTAAAAAAAAATTTCATCAAACTCTCTTTAATTATATTATTTACAATATATTATCATACCTTTTTTTTAGAATGTTGGAATGGCGAACCAGATAATCGTCCAACTATAAATCAAGTAGTAGAAAGATTAAAATCAATTACAACAATAACAAATATTACAATAAAAGATTATGAAACAGGATTAAATCTTCAATCAAAATCAACAGACGGACAAAAGTTTAATCAGATTAACGTTGATACTCCTTCAAATATTGATAATTCATTACATGGGGAAATGTCTCAGTTTATTGAAAATTTCGGTTTAATGAATACAAAGGAAATATATAAAGTACCAGAAAATAATAAAACAAAACCAAACAAAAATTATCAAACTGGATTACACCTTCAGTCAAAACCACAAATATTCAATAAAATTAATGCTGATACTTCTGGGGAGATGTCTCTGATCATCGAAAATTTTGTTATATCGGATACAAAAGAAATAGTGTCTACAGCACTACTAACAAATGAAAATATTTCATCCGAAAAAAATTTAATAGTTGATGATATAGTAAATTATATCTTCAAGGTAGCTAATGAAGGAAAACACTCATCATTATACAAAAATACTAAAAATATTCTTAGTCACTTTAATAATAATAATATAAATTCACGAGAAATTTACGAATGGTTATTAATTAATCAAAAAAATTCAAATTCTATATTCTTACTCGGATATTTTAATTATTTAGGAATCGAAACAAGTGAAGATAATAAGAAAGCATTTGATCTGTTTTTTAATGCATCAGAGAAAGGTCATATATTAGCACAATTTTATGTTGGATTATGTTATGAAACTGGTCGTGGGACTGTAAAAAATGAAAAGCTAGCTTTTAAGTGTTGTGAAGAAATAGCTAATAAAGGTCATGCAATGGGATTATTAAAAATTGGTTATTTTTATAAAAAAGGAATTGGAATAAATATTAATAATCAAAAAGCATATGAATTATATCAACAAGCGGCAAATTTAGGAAATAGCATGGCTCAATATAATCTTGGTTATATGTATAAAAATGGAGAAATTGTTGATAAAGATTATGTCAAAGCTTTTGAATTATATCACAAGGCAGCAAATTCAGGGAATAGTGTGGCTCAACATAGTCTTGGCCATATATATAGAAATGGAGATGGTGTTAGTAAAGATTATGATAAAGCTTTTGAATTATTTAAGCAATCGGCTGAAGGAGGGAATTTAGATGGAATAGTGGCATTAGGTTATTGTTATAATAATGGCATTGGGGTTAGTATTAATAAGAAAAAAGCATTTGAATTATACCAACAGGCAGCAAATCTACAACATAATTTGGCTCAAAATAATCTTGCTCTTATGTATAAAAATGGAGATGTTGTCAGTAGAGATTATGGCAAAGCCATTGAATTATTTCAACAGTCGGCAAACTCGGGAAATAGTTTGGCTCAACGTAATCTTGCCTATATGTATAAAAATGGGGAAGGAATGGACAAAAATTATAACAAAGCTTTTGAACTATTTAAAAAATCAGCTGAAGGAGGAGATTCAGATGGAATGATGAATTTAGGTTATTTTTATAGTAGAGGTATAGGAACTAGTGTTGATAAGAAAAGAGCATTCGAACTATACCAACAGGCAGCAAATTTAGGACATAGTATGGCTCAAAATAATCTTGCTCTCATGTATAAAAATGGAGATGGTATTGGTAAAGATTATTACAAAGCTATTGAGCTATATCAACAAGCGGCAAACTCAGGAAATAGTTTGGCTCAATACAACCTTGGAGCTATGTATGAAAATGGGATTGGAGTGAATAAAGATTATAATAAAGCTTTTAAATTATTTCAAAAATCAGCTGAAGGAGGAAACTCAGATGGAATAGTGAAATTAGGTTATTATTATAATAATGGTATAGGAACTAGTGTTAATATAAAAAAAGCATTCGAATTATATCAACAGGCAGCAAATTTAGGAAATGATATGGCTCAAAATAACCTTGGCAATATGTATGAAAATGGAGAAGGTGTCAAGCAAGATTACGGAAAAGCTATGGAATTGTATCATAAGGCAGCAAATTCAGGAAATAGTTTAGCTCAATTTAATCTTGGATATATGTATAAAAAAGGAAGAGGAATCAAAAAAGATATTAATCAAGCAATTTATTGGTTTGATAAATCTGCTAAACAAGGATATCAAGATGCTCAAAATCAATTAAAAAAATTAAGAAAATGAATAATACAAATGGTAAAATTTTTTAAGATATTTATGCATATTCTTTTTATTACTATATTTATTATATTTATTAAAAGTGTTATATAATTTTTTTATTGTAATGGTCATTTACTGTATATCATTCAGATGTATAATACTGTAAAAAAGAAATAAAATTTGTTTATAAATTACTTCTACAAGTTGTTTTTTACTTTTAAATCTAAATTTTCGCAATTAATAATAAAACAATAATTGTGTGCATATTTTTTATCATTTGATGAAACTTTCCATTTTTACTAAGTATTCCAAGGACTTAAATTTTACAATTTTACAGTATTTGAGTATAAATCATACAATAATTCATGTAGATAACTTTTTTTAACTTCTAATTTCATAATATATTGATAATACTATATTGATCTGAAGTATTTATAACAATCTTTCCAATTGAATAAAAAGAATTCAGCTTAGTTTTATACTAATTTGTTCCAAAATTATAGTACCGTTAAGGCGTTAAGAATTGTTTATATCAAAAGTCTTTTTTGGTAAACTGGATAGCATCTGTCGTCATTTGATGGATTCTAATGGTCAGTCACTTAACAAAGTTGTACCGAATAAAGATTCAATGGCAATTTATTACTTAATTTTAACTGTATTATTCTTATTTTATTTAACTAACTAGTTGTAGCCCGTCGCGCTGCGCCGGGGAATGGAGGGTGCATAATGATTAAAGCAAGAGAGTAATATAGCAATATATTTGTAGCATACCCGATTTGCAATGCAGATTTTTATTGTTATCATATCATTACAATTGTATTAGTATAAGGCAAAAAAATGTAAATAATTTTATGTCTCTATGACCAATAGAAGGTGAGTTATTCCATATTTTTTCTTCAGAATCGCAGATTCTAAATTATTGATAAAATACATATGAACTTATCACCGCCTTTTAATAGTCAAATTTTATGGTTCACTGGTGGATCACGAATTAATTCTTTCCAGAAGTCCATTTTGCCTCCAGGTGGTGTTCCTATAAAACTATCAATAAAATGTTAGGAAATGTTCTTAAACAAAATTAGCAAAAGAAAACCTTTTGTCTCCAAGAGTCTCTGAAAGTCGTTCCTATAAAAAAAATTATTAAAAGAACATTAGGAACATTCTTGAACAAAATTAACAAAAGAAATAAAAGAAAACTTACTTTTTATCTCCAAGAGTCTCCAGGGGGCATTCCTATAAAAAAAATTATTGAAAGAACGTTAGAAACATTCTTAAACGGAATTAAGAAAAGAGACGAAAAAGAAAACTTACCTTTCGTCTAGGGTGTTCCTACAAAAAAAATTATCGAAAGAACATTAGGAAATGTTCTTAAACAAAATTAGCAAAAGAAAATGAAAACCTTTTGTCTCCAAGAGTCTCTGGGAGGCGTTCCTATAAAAAAATTATTCAAAGAATGTTAGGGAACATTCTTAAATGAAATTAACAAAAGAAAACATAAAAAACTTACCTTTCATCTCCAAGAGTCACCAGGAGGCGTTCTATAAAAAAAATTATTGGAAGAATGTTAGGAAATGTTCTTAAACGACATTAGCAAAAGAAACAAAAAAGAAACATTACCTTTCATCTCCAGAGTCACCAGGAGGCGTTTCTACAAAAAAATTATTGAAAGAATGTTAGGAAACGTTCTTAAATGAAATTAACAAAAGAAAACAAAAAAGAAACATTACCTTTCATCTCCAAGAGTCACCAGGAGGTGTTCCTATAAAAAAAATTATTGAAGAACGTTAGGAAATGTTCTTAAATGACATTAACAAAAGAAACAAAAAAGAAACATTACCTTTCATCTCCAGAGTCGCCAGGAGGCGTTCCTACAAAAAAATTATTGAAAGAACGTTAGGAAACGTTCTTAAATGACATTAAAAGAAAACAAAAAAGAAACATTACCTTTCATCTCCAAGAGTCACCAGGAGGTGTTCCTATAAAAAAAATTACTGAAAGAACGTTAGGAACGTTCTTGAACGAAATGAATGGGAAAAAATGAAAAAAACACCTTTTATTTTTAGGAGTCCATTTTGTCTTCAGGGTATTCCTACAAAAAAAGGGTAATGAAAAAAAAACATTATAAAACGTTCCTAAATGAAGTAAAAATAAAAATAAAAAATAAAAAATAGATTGATTATCTAAATACACAACCAATAAAATTTTAAAATCACATCACGTGATAGGGTGCATTTGAACGCCAGGTGCGTTTAAATTTTAAACCCTTTTATCTATTATTTATATCTACATATCTATATAACTAAAAAGTCATATAAAATTGTATAATGATATAATGTGTATTTATCTGTATTATTGATTTATTATCTGTTATTTTTTAGTTAAATTTTTGGATCGGTAAATCAATATCATGAATACCGATCAATCTGATCATTTATATCATCATTTTATCATTACAAATGCCGATCATTTTATATAATAAATCATACTATGAACACCGATCATTTCTGTTGACTGAAATTATCATAGCTTTATTACCAAATTACCAAAATTTAGATATTTTAAAAAAAGCTATTATAAAATTAAATTATCTATAATATTATAATTTCGTATGATTTAACATAAAATATATTTTTGATCCCTGTTTCATATGATACATCTACATAACATATTATAAATTAATTTTTTCATTATATAGCACATATTAAAGTAAGTTAAATAAAAAAATTCTATAGTATTTAGATTACCCTGTATAAATAATTTGAATTGTGTAATGGGTGGTTTGTCTGCTCCCGAAATATTTGATCTATATTATTATGGTTAAAATCCATTAATCAGTAAATTATAGCATTAATACCAAATTGCTAATCATTGCTATTTTATTGCTGAAATTAAAAAAAAATTAATTAGCCCGTTTATTGATTACAAATACTTATTATTATAACTATGTACTCTTTTCATGATTAGATTGAAGGTCCTGAAAGTGTGATCCAAAGTATTCGTGTTGGATATTTACTAATTAGATTCCAATTTTTTTAAAATAAAATGTAATTAAATGTTTTTTTGATTGTTTTTCTTATAACAATGGGACACAATTATTTTTTTTAAAAATTATATTTATTTCGTCAATAACAATATTTTTTTCATAATAACAATATTTTTTTCGTCAATAACAATAGGATACAATGTAATTTTTTTTGATATTAATAATGATAACTTTTAATATTATTCATTCAATATTAAAATTTTTCGATAACAATAAATTCCACAAATACATTATTTTTATCAAAATGTTCTTTGATAAATCATAAATCATCAACATATATTTTATTTTTGTGATAATATATATAAAACATCAATTTTCCATCAACATAATATGTAATATTTTGTTAATACTAAATTAATATGGCTTCACTTCAGGAAACATTTGAAGATAAAACGCCTGAACAATGTAAAAAAAGATTAAATAATGAAAGTCAAACCTGTACAGACATGCATAAATCTCATAGATATCAGTGAATTAAAATTCTCATATTACATCAAGAGAACTGTCAGACAAAAAACATTGTATATAATGAAATTTTTCAAAATATTTAACACTCATTTATTGTAAATATAATTTAAATTACTTTAATGCACTATAATTATATCATTCTAATATATAGCTACATTATTGTAAATATAATTCATATCATTTCTAAATATAATTTATATTATTCTAATACTGTAAATATCATTTTACTAATTGTTAATATGATTTAATATATCTTATTTTAATATTTTTTTGTTAACTAATTATTAACTATATATCAAGTTTTAATTAATAAACAAAAAACTGTAACCATTTTTAATTTACATTATAATACCAAATTGTTCTATTTAAACAAACTCATTAGGTCCAGTGCGAAGCAACAGGTAACTGCTAGTATATATATAAAATAATTAGTACTGTTAGGCGCAAATGAATCATGTGAATCATGCGATACAATTCAAAGATTATTTATACAGGCTAATCTAAACGTTAGAAGATCGACATGTATTTTTTTATTATATTATATAGATTACAGGGTATGAATATCATGGAATTACGGTTAATTTCTGCAGAAATGATCAGCATTGGGAATTTAACGGTGCAATATCTGGATAATCTGGATAACCCGGTAAATTTATATTCAGATCTAATTACAGCTGATTTCATAATATACGGACACCTAATAGTTACATTCGGTAAAACTCGGTAAAGTTCAGAATAAGGTAAAACCAGTGGTGTAGTTATTATTTTATTCTTAATTATAACGAATCTTACCGAGTTTCTCTCGGCGGTATGGAGTAAAAATGATGGGTGTTCCGTATATTATGAAATCAGCTGTAATAGCGGATATCATTAACCGGACAAACACTAGTCTATATCTGAGCCAAATTTAACTGACGCTCTTTAGTGATCTTACAAGTTGCAATAATTTTATTATTGAATATTTTAGACCTCAATTTGAATATAAATACATAATATATATAATAAAATATATTATAGAAAAATCATCTAAAAAGAATAAAGTTAATTAATAATATAAATAGTAATTGTTTTAAGCATTAGATCTATTCAAATTAACTGTTTGACAAACTGAATGATTAGAAATGAAAATAATTTCAAATGATAGGTTATTTGATTTTATCACATATTATGCAAGATTTTATTATGATTTATCCTATTTATTTAAAATGAATCAATTCTATTATTCTTATTATTCTCAAGAAAAAATATTAAATATTAAAAAAGTTTTCTATACATATATTTCTAATGCCTGCAAAGTAAACCACATTGTGCATTGCCCCAAAGATACTCAAAAGAAATACAACATAAAAGAGATTACCGGGATTAATTGAAGAGAGCGTAAATAAAATTTTTTTTTTAAAAAAAATAAAAAGTGATGATATATTTATTTTTTCAGTTGTTAGTCATTAAAAAAAAATTTTAAAGTGCATGAAGTTTATATGAAAAAATTTCTTTAAGAATTATTTTTAAGAGGAGAAATTTCGCTTTGTACTTTTTTTTACTTAAAATTTTGATTATTGTAAAAAGTTCCTTCTTTAAGTTAAAGATGATTTTAGATATTGGATTCTTTTTTCATTAATTGCTCTTGCACTCTAAAATAAAAGGATTCGTTTTTTTAATCAAAAATTTTTTTAAGATCTCATTCAATTTTTTTTTTGTAATAAAGGGTTTTATAGAATGGAGAAAAAATTTCCATTTGGGAATTTCTTTTAAAAGTCATGAAATACTTGTAATACATATTTTTTTTGGAAAAAAAGCTTGAGCAGCTAAAAAAAGTTGCGAAGCAAATTTTTTTTACTCTGAAAAGTAATCACGCTTTTTTTGGAAAAATTATTAGAGTCAAAGGGATGAGATTTATAATTTTATATTTTAACAAGGAAATGGATCTGATGAATGCGATTAATGCATCTATAGAAAATGACGATTTGGGAAATGGATTGTGGATAAAGAAACAATATGATTATATCGATAATGGAGATCTGCAAGAATGTATTCGACGAACGAGTTATCAGAATATTGCCTCAAGTGGTGTTCCGATGGAGTGGCAACAAAGTAGGTCATTATCAAATTTTCTCCGTCGAGATTACATAAACAATGGAGGTAAAAAGTAAATTTTTTGGTAAGGAAATTTTAGAAAATAGTTATATACATATATTAGCAAAAATTATAAAAACGTGTAAAAAATAGTTTTTTTTAATATAGCGTATATAGTCTTAGTTTAGTTTTACTTGTGGTCTGTTGAGGATCAGTATTATAGTTTAGCTTAGTATAGAAACACAACTGGAACAATGTAGTTTAGTTTTATTTAGTTTAGTATAGAAATACATAATGGATGATATGCGAATAGCGCTCTGGTTACACTCTTAGCTGTTTGGTTGCAGGAGAAAACCCTTATGAAAATGCATTTGCAGTTGAAATAGATACAATGAAGCTAGTTAGTTTTTTCAAGGACGTTATTAAGGAGAACCAAAAGCCTTTTTTCGATAACGTTGCTTCCAAAGAACTCAAGTTATTGAAGGTCAACATTTCCCTCGAAGAAGGGATGATTCACTTGAGGGCCAGAAAATGCTTATGTGTAGTTTTTAATGTTTTGACTCAGATAAGGGTACTAAATTATGTGCTAAGCACAAACAACCGGAAATGATTGATATTTTTTATAATGATTATAAAATTTTATTTATGGACTATGAATTTTATGATGTAAATATGAAACTATAATAATAATTATAATAATTACAAAAATAAATTAAAATAAAACAAAAATATCGGTACCATTTAGTTTCTATTTGACATAATCTCGGTAGTATATATCTTCACTAATACAATGTCTACTATTTCCGGAATCGTTTCCACAACTCCAATATACTGAAATCCAAATATCATACCAAGTTCCTCTTGGAGGCACCCGCTACCAGCAGGATGACAACCATGAATTTTTTTAATGAAAAAAAATACAAGTAAAAGGATGAAGTATTTTTTTATTCATGACGAATTATGATTTTAATAATTCAAATGGTTAAGTGTGTACATTATTTATATTTCTTCCCAAAAATATCTTTTCTTATAAAGGAATAATGCGTGTGACGTTCTTGGCACAGATCATAAATAATTGTACGGTTCACACATGGTTAGTATGTACGATTTAAATAATTCCCAATAAAGCGTTTTTTTGTTTTTATCACATGAAGTGTACGGGGATATATCTTTACTATTGATATTGCACGACGAAAAAGGAATTCGAAATTATGCAAAATTTTAGTTCGCCCAAATCACGTGTTTTATTTTATTTGAAGCATTATTCATATAATTAAGCCCAGTAGATCCTGCTTCTAATTGGTTGAGTCTTCACGATTATCATATGACACAGCATGTATCGGCGAGTACGTATCAAACTTAAATTCTATCATATTTAGATTACCCGTTTAAAATTGTTTAACATCTATTATTAATTTATTATCTGTCGATTTTTAGTTAAATTTTTGGATCAGTAATAAATCAATATGAATACCGATCATTTCTATTTATTTATATCATTTTATCATTACAGTAAATAATCGTACTACCCCCTTAAATCTGCATGTGGTATTCAATTGATCAGCAAATAAGGAAGTTTCATACTAATTGCAAACGGGATTCATTTAATGATGAATGATCGTACTATGAAACCTGATCATTTCTATTGACTGAACATTATGGGTCTGGTACTAAATCCTGACAGATACGAAAATCGTTATTGACTGAAAATATCGTAGTTTTTTATTACCAAAATTTAAAGGATATTTAAAAAAGCTATTATAAAATTATCTATAATATTCTAATTTCACATGATATTGTTTCATACGATAACATCTACTCCGTAAATTATAGCTATTTATTATTGAAATTAAAAAAAAATTAATTAGCCCGTTTGTCGATTACTAATACTATTATAACTATGTACTCTTTTTATGATTAGATTGAAGGTCCCGAAAGTGTGATCCGGGATGACCCAAAGTATTCAGATATTTACTAATTAGATTCCGATATGGTCAATTTTTTTAAAATAAACCGCAATTAAATTTTTTTGATTTTTTTTCCTGATAACTAGTATTGATCCGGCCGTTGATTAGGATCACAACATTTTTCTATTATTTTTGTCAAACTATAATTTTTGTCAGATTTGAAAAAATTATTCTTCAAATTTTATTAATTTTGGCCAAACTTATAGCTCCAACTCAAATAAACCGTTGCCAACCCGTAGTAAACCGCGGATTGATCCGTTAAAAACCCATCCGGATCGAAGTACTACTGATAACAATGGACACAACGATTTTTTTTAAAAAATTATATTTTTTTCGTCGATAATAATAGGCCGCAACAGGTTTTTTTTTAATAATATTTTTTATTTGATAACAATTGGGAGCAACGGATTATTTTTTTTAGCATAATATTCTTTAATAATAATTTTTTTTTAAATTATATTTTTTTCGTCAAAAACAATAGGATGTAATGTGATTTTTTTTGGTATTAATAATGATAACTTTTTAATATTATTTATTCAATATTAAATTTTTTTTTTGATAACAATAAATTGCACGAATACATTATTTTTATCAAGTTGTTCTTTCATAAATCATCAATACATGTTTTATTTTTGTGATAATATATATAAAACATCAATTTTCCCATCAATATAATATCATAATATAAGTCTTATAGATGCTACACAACATGTTAGCATAAGGCGTCATGAATTGGGAAGAATGGATCAGATTTACATCCATTGTGGCACCAAATTTTGGATAGAAAAAAAACATAAAATAGTAAAATATCACCATCTTTTACTGTATGCTGTGCTGATGATAAAGTCAGATTACCGCCTCTGCTTAAACCACCTCCATATTTACTAGATTTATATACTTCATCAGATTCTGATACAAATTTATTTTACAAAAATATAAGAAGTTATAACACTCTTTTATCATACACATATTGAAGCCAATATTAATCATCTTAAAACAAGGTGTATCTAATTTTCAATATCATAGGCAAATTTATCATTGTATTGGATCATTACTACCAGAGAATGGACATCCGCCAATATTTATTCAATTATATATTTATGATACTGAGCATAAAATAAGAATCGCCACAATCATCAGGAGTTTAGATAGGGTGTGAATTTGCAAAACTATACACATATAAGACAACATGTTGAATCACACCACCTACGGGTATATACGAAGCTGCAAAATTGCGAATATTACTTAAGGGACAGATCGAAACTTAACAAGAGAAATAATAATCGCGGTTTATGCAAATCATTACTAAACTTGGCTAATATAGGGATAATCGAATCAAAATCGAATCTCATTTGTTGAAGAGAAAATTGAAATTAAGCAAAAAAATTAATTTAGCATTGCATCCAAAATTAAAGTGCATGATTTTTTTTTTTTGTGCAATTTGCACCTTAAACTGTAACGTATCTTTATTAAGAAAAAAAATTAAGGGTTCCCAATACATCTAGACACTTAGAGCCAACCATGCTCACACGGCACGGAAAACCCTATAACAGAGTATTACTTTAGCACTAAATAAATAAAATAAAATAAACTTACCCTTCCTAACTGAACTAAACTATGTGAATAAAGACTTTCTAAGATATACTAATGTAAAGGATATCAGAATTAAACTATGATTTTTCCCTAATCTAGCTTACGAAACTAATCAAACTCTACAATATCCTAAATTTTTATATTTATCCTAGACCCCTAAAAAAAAAAAAATTAGTTAAAAATTTCTACCAAAGTTTAAAATAATTTGGGATCAGAATCTTTTTTACGTGAAATCACGTGACTTCGATAAAACTTTGGGTATAAATTTCGATAAATCTTCTATTTTCTATTCTTAAAAAAAAAAAAACTCTCTCCTTAATTTTTCCAAACCGTTAGAATGGCGCAGTAGAAAATTTTTTCGCTATACGAACTTTTTGTTTTCATTATAAAACATCATAGGACACCCAAATAGTATACCCAAAACAACTCATGAATATTATCCATTCCACACCTTGCAGTATATACGTGTGGTAAAAACTTTTGTTTTTAATAGAAATATACGCTCGCTTTAGTCGATAGAAGTTCATTTAGTTATACCTAAAACTTTTTTCACATATATCTATATATATTTCACCCCTAGGATAGAGTAACTACTTTTTTCTTTTCTATCTGCCCATATACGCCCCCTTTAATATACAACTTTTATATTGACATTTTCTTTCTTTTTACAAAATGTCTTTAACAAATACTCCCTTCGATATTTTGATAAAAAAATTTCACGTGACCAAACCAACACGAACCGGTTATAACAAGATTTATGAAATTAGGTGTTCAAGATGTTACTTTTTTGAGCTTGCCGATCAAAGAACAAGCACCAATCCCCTTAATTTTATAATACACACAAATGATTATCATATAAACACTACCCCAGTTAGGCATTATTCTGCAAGCAAAAAACTCAACGCCAAATTTGCAATATCCAAGATGCTCATGCACTTTTTTCTGGCGCAACGAGTTATTCCGAGCAAAATTCGCCAAAAATTTTTCAATTTTATTAGAGACAAATTATTGGATAGAATAAACATTATAAAATCACGTGCTTCTAGTGATATTAAACGAAACCAAACCACCAAAACATTTTTTCCCTTTTCTTACAAAAAGTATAGATTTTATTTCGGTATATACATTCCTTGTTCACATTTATGTGTATCATCTCAATTCATCAAAACTACCTCTCGTTGTGATGTACCCTCCCCCTTTGTGATGTCACAAGGCAGATGAGCATGTGTAACCCACCAATCATATTTTTTTAAAAATAGTTTACATAATTTTATTAAATCCCCCGATCGTTCCAAGTCGGAAAAAAACCAAATTTACAACAACAAAGCGGGCCATGCTAACCTCACGTTTGAAAGATGGGATACACATCAAAAGAAGTCGATATACTCACGTCGCCTTGGTATCAGTTATCAGACTCGATATTACGCTAATGGTAGTAGCTCATTCTTCAACAGACCGAAGAAACCAATGTATCGAAAAAGATATTGGGATTTACAGTTTCATCCTAGTAAACACCCTTGTACACGTAAGAAACAGGAATGACGTTTTAAAAGGGCATGTACTCGTGTCTTTAATGTTGGAAAACCTAACGTATCACTTAGTGTTGATGATAAACTGAGCGCGTCTAGAAAACATAATTTTCTTTTTACACCTTCACAAGTCATTGATAAACATTTATGTCATGTTCATTATCGAGCGAACGATACGATTCCCGATCCTACACATTATAATTATTTGGTCCCCTTTTTTCACTTTAAACCTAAAACCATATCGACCTTAAAGAAGAATATTGTGATTGAACCTATTGAAATGAAAGAGCAAGACGTGGAACTCTCTCTTGATATCCCGACCATGCCCATTAATGAATACATACCTTATAAAGAATGAAGATTTAGACAAGAAGTCAAATGGCGTGAAGAGGCTATTAACAATTATAATCCCTTACCTGATGATGATACTTACATTCATCCTTTCTTATACCTCACATTCCCAAATCACCATTATTTTTCAAGAAAAACCACTATAGTAAATATGGTGTTGACTATAAATATAACACACCTGGTACTCGTATATGGTTTAATATTGTTCATCAAATTGCTAGAAATGCTGATCCGTCAGGATACAAAATAATGGTAAAGGACGAAAAAGAAAAACTTCAAAGAGAGAAAGACCAACCCAAGCTCGATAGAAAAACAAAATTAGCTTCTGAATTAGGTACAAGTATTAAACGTGCCGACCAATGACAATTACAATCGGAACTACTTACATCATTCGCCGATGAATATCATGGAAGACTTCGAGGTTTATGTAAGAAATGAAAAATCCATATGGCGCCCACTAGTGCCAAAAATGATCCACTTAGAGAGAAAATTCTCAAATTCTCGTTGAATTTTGAAGATACTGTAAAAAAATATTATGATAATCCGGACAACCCTGACGAGATTATATACTCAGAAACATCTGATAACACCCATGCTATTGAGCATAGACCACACAAACGTTCTACCTTAATTAACGCTAACCTTAATATTCATAAACAGGCGCTACCCTCCAAACGTATTCGGTATTCGACCGATGACGTAGAAAAAATTAACCCCTAAAAATTTTATTTTAGTACATTTCTTTTTTTGTAATTTTTATACACACATACTTTATTTTTACCCCAATAGCTTTTTGCTATATCAATATTTTTACCCACTACTTTATACAAAAACAATTTGAATAGTGTGAATCATTCCACCTCTGACAGTATTTACAGGTGGCGATCATGAGATCAAAAGCAAAATACGGGTTTATTTCTTTTAGTATTTAGACTGTTATCTACAGACATTTGTTTATTTTATAATGTATAGTTTTGCTACACCTAATTTTTATATAAGATACTTTATTTACTTGATATTTACCACATTAATGTAGTCATTTGATAGTTATTCGTTTTTTCTTGGTTCTCTAGTTTTCTATTTCCTTTCACCTGCTCCTTTATCGGTCATGTTGTTGGAGCAGTCTATTATATATAATAATTAGGTAGAGTCTGCCCCTCGGGATAGATGATGGACTAAATGTTGGGCACACTTCTTAGAAGTAATGCTCTCTTAGAATAGTTCTTCCGACTTTACATAAAATAAATAAATAAATAAAAATCTATTTTCTATTCTTCTTCTTCTTCTTCTTCTTCTTGGCTAGTGTAGTCTTGAGTCCCTCTTTGTCTTTCTCAAAGTGCATGATTTAAAATATTTTCAAAAAAGAAAAATTGATCTTCAAAAACTTAAAAATGACAAAATGATCGGCAAATGATTGGGCAATGATGTTATAGTAATTTACAGTTGGGTATTAGTAATGATATATAATTTCTTAATAGATTTTACTGATTATGGAATTAATTATCAAAGCTTAAAATGGATTATCTTTTAAGGAACAAAAAATCGAATCTATAATCGATTCCCATCCTTAGGATAATACACAATGTTATGTAATATATATAACAAACTAGAGTCATACCTAAGTCTGCTATAACCATATATTTTTAGTATTTATTATTTTTTAAAAATGAGTAAAACTGACAAAAGAAATACAAGATTTAGAAATTTTTTTTCAAAATTAGAATTAACTAAATCGATTATTTGGTTTAATGACTCAAATTAATTCAACAAAGCAATCTTTATGAATTATTAATCTTGAATCATAATCATATTAATATGACGGGATATCATATTGTTTCATGTGAACATCTGAAATTATTACATTCTTATTTATATACATCAAATGAGTAAGCCTGACAAAAGTCAAGTCATTTCTTTAATTTAAGTTGTTTGGCAATGATTCAGTTTTGTTATTTGTCATTCTGACCAATTATTTCTATTTTAATTGTCATACTTTACTATTCTATTAATCAGAAACTATAGTACAGATGTTTAACTATATATATTGATAAAAAATTATATCATGCCATATTTGGCAAAATGATTCAGTTTTTGTCAGTCTTGTCTAGTGCTTCGATCCGGATGAAATCTGTCATTCGGATTGAATAACAATTTAATCTGGATGAAAACTGTTATTAAATGAAAATCTGGATAAAAAATTATTTCAAAAAATCCAGTCCTACCATTAAATACACAACGTCAAGCACTATCAAACATTCCTTAAATTGTTAAATTCTGATCATTGGTTTCAGAAATATTTTAAGTTATCTGAAAACTGGCAATCCGATGAATCTGATGAAATCTGGTTCAAACCGTGGATTTCATCTGGATTTTTGATTTAATCCGGTCAATCTGCATATGGATCGAAGCACTAGTCTTGTCAATGTTAATATCTCATACATCAGCTCAAGTCATAATACCTACAAGTGATTTTTTTTTTATTTAAGATCCCTTCCCATAAGATTTATCTGATTTATTGATTTATTCTGATTTCTAATTTACTAATTTTTATTTATTGATTTATTCTGATTTCTGATTTACTAATTTTTTTTAGTATCAACCAAAGTTTGCTAAACTTGACCTCAGAGATTTACCTAAGACAATTTTCTAATTATCAATCCATTACAAAGAGATTTCATCAAGATATTTTACCAACTATCAAAGATTTTACCTACTCTAAACAAAACCAATGACAGAATAATGTATTTGTGAAAACAAAGTTTGGTTTTGTTCATTATATTGCAATGTATGCAAAAAAATTTAAATGAAATTAGAAAATGTGACCAGAAAGGATTATGAAAAAATTGGTGAGACTGTGAATTGTCAAATTATCAATTTATCATCATGAGTATATCTGAAAGTTACCCTGGCCAAGATGGTAAATCTTGTAAACTTAAAATTGTATTTTAACTTATAATATTCACAACTAATTAACCTTTCAATCTTTCTAGCACTTATTTCTTATATAAAATAGTGAAGCAATAAAGCATCATATTGGGGTTCTTAAATAATTACCATGATATTATTGTTGATTGGTGTGAGCTAAATAATACTTGGACTGCTTGATTTTTGCATGAAACAAAAGATCTTCCTGATTTTAAAGATAAGGTGCATTTTTTTTTATTTTGCAAAGGAAGGGTAACCTGGATTTGACATCTTTGGTAACTAATCCAAGGCTCTCAGTTCAGGCACCCTAACTTTGTTGTTTTTATTTTGCAAAATTAGGATAACCTCTAGGTTGATCATTGGTTTGGCTTAGAGGAATTACTGGATTTGACATCTTTGGTAACCAACCCAAGGCTCTCAGTTCAGGTGTCCTAACTTTTGGATAAAGTCTGCTAATTCTGGAGAAGGAATTGGCTATGTACCTTCTTTATCATAAAATAAAAACTAAATAAAAATTTGATGCACTACTAACATTTTCTTTTTTATAACAGATAATTACGTTATGCAAAAAGATTACAAATATTTTGGCAAGAAATTATTAAAGAATGTAAAAAAAAAAATCTTGTGCCAAAAAGCATTAAACTTATTGACTTTTGCCATAATATTCTTCAAGAACTTGATAATAAATCTAATATTCATCCATTTTATAAGTATGATGAAAAAGAAAATCCTATAAAAAATCCAATGGATTTTTTTACTATAAATTCAAAATTAAATGATAATCAATACACAAGTGCAAAAGACTTTGAAAAAGATATTTGTCTTATATTTTGCAATTGTTATACATATAATAATATTGGAAGTGAAATATATAAATTAGGAGAAGCATTAGAATTGGCTTTTAATAAAATATGGGCTGAAAAAATTATTTTTCTAGTTAAACAAAAGGAAAAATCAAAGAGAGTACAAGATAATGATACTAATTCATCATTATATATAATATATTTTAATACTTTTTTTGCATTTATATTATTTATATTACTTACTTGTAAAAAAACAAATTTGAATTTTAGAAGAAAACAAAGATAAACTAGTATACAGGCAAGTTGTAAATGATGCTTTTCTTATTGCTTCAGCATATGAAAATCTTGTTGCAAGTAATATTATACCTTTTATTGAAATTTTAGAAACATTCCTGTCAACAAGATCACAAATGTCATTATTTTCTGCAAATGAGCCAGTTCTCCAGGCAATTGTTGAAAGTCTTTTACCATTAAAATATCATGTTCCTGAATTATCACTAGTAATAGATGGCACAAAATTAAAAGGATCTGGTCAGTTTTGATATTTTGATATTTTTATTTTAAAAGGAATAGGCAATAATAATGTTAGTTTAGAATTAAAATATATCTCATTAGTTAATTTAATAAAAAATCAAAAAAATAAATTTAATGCAAATGATTTAGAAAATCTAGGTAAAATTATTGAGAAAGAAAATGAAAAGGATCTACTAAAAAGATCATATGCATATTGGTTGAAAGAACATGAAGAAACTAAACAAACAACTATAGGAGAAGTATTAGATAATGGAGTTGATCAATTGAAAACATATATGAATATCATTTCAAAAGGAAAAATAATTAATTATTCTAGTTCAGGAATATTTGATAAACGGGTAAAAATAACTGAATCAAATCCTACTAAATTAAAAGGATTTGTTATTTTAGTAATTGGTTTTCATCGTAGAAATAATAACTATGATAAGATTTAGTATAATTTTTAGTAAATACTTAGTATAAAGTTGATAGAATAGATAATAACTAATTTTTATATGATAAGATTTAGTATAATTTTTAGTAAATACTTAGTATAAAGTTGATAGAATAGATAATAACTAATTTTCATATGATAAGATTTAGTATAATTTTTAGTAAATACTTAGTATAAAAGTTTATTATCATTATAATTATTATTGTTTGCAATAATCTAGTATTATTTACAATTCATTTTGTTATTTGTTAATTATATATGATTTATTGTTTATACATCAAAAAAATTTTTTAATAACTTTTTATCCAATTAAATTAGTAAAAAAAAAAATAAAAGGAATAATTAAATAATTTTTGTTAAACTAAATTAGCATGATAATTTAACAAATCATCCAATAAAATACCAATAACAATATAAGCCATATTATACAATTTTTATTAGTCTTTACCAATGTGGTTTAATATTTTACATATTAAGCTTTTTTACAACTAAAAAAATGAAGCATATACAATAAATATTACAAAATAAATTAGCTTTTGTCAGTTTGACTATTATTATAAAAATAATAATCTTTAACTGTTGGTTTGTCATTTTTTGTAATAATAAGTCAAATTGATAATTAATTTTGCATCAATATATTAGTTCAAGTCATATATATTAATAAAATATTTAGAATATTTCACAATCACAAAGTTTTGAAATTGTTTTCTAAACATTTATTATAACAAAATAATTATAAATTAGCTTTTATCAGTTTGACCATTATTACAAAATAATAAACTTAAACTGTAGATTTTTTATAAATTCTAACATCTATAATCTATAATACTTTATATATATAATACTTTATATTTTTTTAAACTTTATATTTTTTTGAAATTAACAAACTAATTATAAGTACAACTGAAAATTATATTGGATTTAAAGAACTTGTTTTTTTATTTAAATGAGTCAAGAAATTTGTCTTACCACAGATTTTTGAAACATAACTAAAATACTATTATTGTTTTATTCTGCTTTTATTATTATTGTTGAAATTTCTTATTAAGAATAGCAGTCAGTTGCCATTTTATCTTTAAATCTTTATTATATTAGTTATACTTGCAAATTTAAATAAATCAAATTATTTATTTAATGATTTTATTTACTTTCAGAAGGAATGAAAGTGCAATTTATTATAAGTCTCCTCAATACTAAAAAGGAGTAAAAGGAAATAAATTTTAAGATACGATTTTTAATTAAGGAAATTGGTATATTAACTGAAATTTTAACCTTATTGTATATTATTTGAAGTTAGTATATTATACACCAAAAGAAATACCTTCTGGTGATACCCTACTGATAATGGATCAGCAATTAAATATAGTAGAAGTAAATTATATTAATAGTCTGATAGCTAATTAAATATAAAAGTTTGATATTTATAAATTTCCTTATAATTGATCTTTAGTGTACTTGTAATACTTTATTGTTATCTAAATTTTACTTTATATAGTAGTCATAACAAATAACAAATGGTATACAATATATATAGGTAAATAATTCCAAATATATATTATATATTATTTCCAAATAAATATACTTATTGATCAACTTTAACAACAAAAAGTATTATAGATTTAAAAGTACAAAATCTTTAATTTAGCCTACTGAAAATTGTTTTGAAATTTCTAATATTACTAATAGTATTAACAACTAAGTAAATAATTGGATTGAAAATAAAGTAGTATATAATACCAGATACTTATTGTCTGCTATATCTTTATTCTGAAAGTATTAAACCTCACAATTTTTTATATAAATACAAACTATATACTAATAGTAAACTCATCCAATTTAAGAAGAATAATAAAATAACTATATTTTTTAAAATGTAATGAAATAAGATGTAATTTTACATATTATTTGAATTACTTTAAATTTACTAGTTAAATTGCTAAACTAAAATAATACTTAAATTATATTATATGTATAATTAGATATTACTTCATCAACAGGTTTCCATAAAATACGACGAAAACCAATTACTAAAATAACAAATCCTTTTAATTTATTAGGATTTGATTTAACTATTTTAACACGTTCATCAAATATTCCTGAACCAGAATAATCAACAACTCTTCCCTTTGAAATTGTATTCATATATGATTCTAGTTGACTTATACCACTGTTCAATACTTCACCTATAGTTGTCTGGTTTGTTCTTTTATGTTCTTTGGACCAATATGTATATGGTCTTTTTAGTAAATCTTCTTCACTTTCCTTTTCAAGGATTTTATCTAAGTTTTCTAATTCATTTGCACCATATTTAGCTTTCTGATTTTTTATTAAACCAACTAATGAAATATATTTTAATTCTAAGCTAATATAGTAAATATCACCTATTCCTTTCAAAACAAAAATATCTGAATAACCAAAGCGACCTGATCCCTTTAACTTTTTGCCATCCATTACTAATGAAAGCTCTGGAATACGATATTTTAATGGTAGAAGACTTTCAATAATTGCCTGAAGCATAGATTCATTTGCTAAAGATAAAGACATTCTTGATCTAGTTAATAGAAATGTCTTTAAAATTTCAATAAAAGGTATAATATTGCCTACAACAATACTTTCATATGCTGAAGCAATAAGAAGTGCATCATTAATAACCTGTCTATATATTAAATTATTTTTATTTTGTTCTAAAATTTGACATTGTTTCTTCCAGAATCTATCAGTATCATCAGTATCATCAGTATCAGTATCTCTTACTCTTTTTAGTTCTCTTGTTTGTCTATCATAAAGAATAATTTTTTCATTCCATTTTTCATTAAAAATAGATTCTAATATTTTACCTGAACAATATTCTTTACTTTTAATATCATTATATGTATAACAGTTGCAAAATATTAAACGAATATCTTTTTCAAATTCTTTTAAACTTGTATATTGATTATTTTCTAATTTTGAATTTATAGTAAATAGATCCATTGGATATTCTATAACTTCATTTTTAACATCATCTTTAGTATATTTATAAAATAAATTAGCATAAGATTCATTTTCAAGTTCATGAAATATATCATAACAGAAGTTATTAATAAATGTTATATTCTTTTTAGATAAATCTAATTGTGAAGTTTCAGAAAGATTTTTAACAGAACTTTTACCTGTTTTTTTTGAAAGCAAAGATATATCTGGTTGTAAAGTTTTAGAAAGTGATTTAACAGTGGTAAAAGTATTTTCTTTTAATTGTAAAGTTTCAGAAAATTTAATTGGCTTTTTTGGAAGAGGTGTAACAGTGGAAAAAGTATTTTCTTTTGATTGTAAAGTTTCAGAAAATTTAATTGGCTTTTTTGGAAGAGGTGTAACAGTAGTAAAGGTATTTTCTTTTTCATATTCCTTGATAATTTTCTGACTTTTTTCATAATCTTTAATAACTTCTTGCCAAAATATTTGCAAATCTTTTTTACGTTTTGAATGCTCTATATTTACCTATTATAAGAAAGCAGATTGTTAATGTATGCTAAATTTTTATTTAGTAGTAAAGAAGGTACATAGCCAGCTCCTCCTCCAGAACTAGCAGACTTTACTAACAACAAAGTAGGGCGCCTGGAATGAGAGCCTGGAGTGGTTACCAAGCGAACGAGACCAGTAATTCTCAAAAAGTGACCACGGTGAGTATTAAGGAGTTACCCACCTTTGCAAAATAAAAATAAAACATACCTTTTTCTTTAATTCAGTAAAAGCGTTTGAATCCAATAATTCTTTTGCATTATCCAAAAAGCGATTAGTCCAAGCAATATTAAAGTTTTGCCACTTTTCTAATGGAAAATTAGTTAATTGAGACAATGAAGCGATAATAGTATTTCGGTAAATATCCAAAAATCCATGGTAAGAAATTTTTCTTGATTCATTTAAATAAAAAACAAGTTCTTCAAATCCAATATAATTCTCAGTTACACTCATGATTAGTTTGTTAAAAAAAAAAATATATAAGTATTATATATAGATTATAGTAAATTTATAGATTGTAGAATTTGTTAATTTACAAAATTTACAAAATTTTACAAAAGCAAATGTAAATTAACAAAATTTTACAAAAGCAAAAAGCAAAGAATTTATGAAAAGTAAAAGTTGGAAGAAAAATTAGACATCTTAAATATACAAAAAAAATGATGACTTGAACTGATATATTAATGCAAAATTAATTGTCAATTTGACTTATTATTACAAAAATGACAAACTAAAAAAATCAGTTTGTAATAATGGGTCAAACTGACAAAAGCTTATTCATTTTGTAATATTTATATTGTGTATGTTTCATTGTAATACTTATTTTTTAGTTATACCATTAGTTAATTATCAATATGAATATGTAAAAGATTAAGTCACATTGACATAAACTAATAAAAATTGTAATTTTTTCCAAATATGGCTAACATTAAATATGATTAATAATACATGAATTATATGACTCGTAAGTCATTAAAATTACATATGTTCTCATTAATCTTACTCATTATTACGACTTAGGTATATAATAGATGTAGTAACTTCTACAAATAAATTACAATAAAGTCGTAATATTTGTAATTTTAGTATCATATTAAATCATATAGTATAATATCAAATAAATTGTTAGTAATTTTATGAAATATTATGACATTTAAATTTATATTACACAGCGAAATTAATTTGATAGAAAATTCGAGATGCGATCTTTGAGAGTCATGTGATAGAGATGAGATAATTTTGGTAATATTAACCAATTACTGATGCATATCAACTGATATATATCTAAAAAAGCTTGCGAAATATTTTATAATTAATATGTATTGATAGAAATATTAATAGTTACAAAGTATAACAAAATTATTACGTCAAATAATGTAAAATCTTGTCAGGATTGTGAGTGTAGAAGTTTTAAAATATGACGCACGTATTCATATAGTATCATAAAGGATGTAAAATGTAAGTCATTCACTTTTTAGATAAATTTTTAAATCTGTCAAATAGAAGAATATGAATGATTAACAATGCTGAAAGATAAGACTATAAATACATTTTACTGAGAATAATAAAAAATGTGTACAATGAAATTTAAAATTTTTTAATAAAATCCAATTAATTTTTAAATATATTCTTTAATAAATAAAACAATAAAAGTTATATTTATAAATTATTTAAGTATTCTTTGTAAAATTCCGAAATCTGGAAAACTAAACATCACATGATTTAAACACTATCATGTGATTTATGTGACAGATATCTAGAGATAAATAAACACAACTGTAACTACCATTATGTCGTATCGTGATATTTACACCATTTACTAAAAAGGAATTTTTTCCAATAGTATCACATAGTATCATCTTTATAAATTTTACTAAAGCCTCCTTCAGCAATAAATTCTATATTAATGAATTATTTATTTGGGACAAATCCATTTTCCCATATTCAGTATTGTCATATGTCACATTTGGCATTTACCATTTGCAAATCCTTTGGCCAAATGACTTGGTCAAATGACTAGGTCATTTCCGAATACTACTGACATGACCTGTATTTTTGGCCTAATCTCTTTCTTTAGGCTTTAAAGAAGAAATCAAATCTGAAGGTAATTAATAGCTAAAAAAAAAAAGAATTATAGTGTATTCTCATTTACAAATTCCAAAGTTATAATGAATTCAAAACCTCTTGCTTTTTAATAAAATTTTTTTAAAAAAAATCTTTATTTAAAGAATTTATTTAAACTTTTTTGAGATATTTTTTTATAAAGTTTGTGAAATTTCTAATAAAATCTATTAGAATTAATTGATGATATTTTTGTGAGAAATTCTTTAAAAATCCATTTTGAATATTCTTGATTACCTAGAGTAGACGTTAAAAATCTTCAATTTTTTTTGCTCATTAATTAATTCTTTAAAAAATTTTTTCTATATCATGAAATTATTATTAATTATTATTGTAAATATTAATGCAAATTCTAATAAAAAAAACATATAAAGTGGTATGTAGAGGCATATTACTATTTTATAATATAAGGTTTTGGTATAAAAAGAGTCAAATAATGAATTTGAGCCCGTATTTTTTCAAGTCTTTAGGTCTAATTCATAAAATTAATAAATTCCGATGACAGCTTTTTGGAATTTTGGACCGATTAAAGCAATTTAACGTAATGCAGCGCACGCATGCGTACGTATGGGATTTTGCCATTAAATAGAAGAAAATTACAAAGGTTAAATCAAGTTTAAAAGTTGTAGCATCGAAGGGTCGTTTATTAAGTCATGTGACCATGTGCCGTTACTGACGGGACTGCCATAACTATAAGAAATTCAAAAGTCTGCACCCCTAGGCCCTAGCCGGCCCTAGCCTAGCGTGACCAATAAATTTTTGTCATATAAATCTATGCGAATTTTTAATTAACCGTATTTCTTTTTTTTCATTTTGAACTTTATATGTGCTTGCAAAAATATCTTCCCATTTTGTATTTCATTAACCTTTTCCAGATGTGTCAAATACAAAATAAATTTTTCATGATATTTATTTAGTAAATTTTCAAAATAAAAAATGATTACAGTTTAAAGGATTTTATGTTATTACTTTCAATTTATTCAGTATTATTATAAATATCAATTATGTATAATGGTGATTTATTTAAATAAAAAAATATTTTTTTCTTTATTAAACATTTTATATAAAATCTTATTTAAAAAAGAATATAACTAAAAATAGTATTGCTATTTTTAATTATCTATGAATCACATAATAATTTTTTATTATTTTTATTATATTTTAATATAATTATTAAATAAATAAGAGATATTAAAATCAAATTATTTCACACAAACACTTTTCTTTTTTCAAAATCTCTTTATTTGATCTTCAAATTCTTTTTCCTCTCCTCTTTCATTTTTCTTTTTTTTTAGCTGTTTTCTTTAACATTATTTTGAATATCATTCACTATTATTGTCTTTTTATTGATTTTTATTAGTGCTCCTACCGGGTCGGATTCGGTCGGGTTTGGAGAATATATCCGACTTGACCCGGCAAAAATAGAAATGATCCGATTTTAACCCGACCCGAGTATATTTAATTCGAATAACCCGGGTTAGACCCGAAATTTTCATTGGATAATATACTGTATGCTTAGTAATATATCAAAAATATTTTTTCAAATATAATTTTTTCAATAACGCAAGGTAATTGATCTACAAGATGATCATATAGGTCACACAACTTTTTGTTATTAAAACTAAAGCTAAGCACGAATTTAAAGATATCTTCAATTTCCTGTTTATTTATTGCTTTATATTTGAACTATAAAATCGAAATTATATCACTTGCTTTAACAGAAATTTGACTATACTTTATATCTGCCAGGACTTTAAACACATGCATGCTCTAATTCTATCTGCTTTAAGACTACATCTTTTTGCAGCTATCAAATCGGTTCCACTGGAAACTATTGGAATGCTGGTTGCTTTATTAATCATCAAAATCAACTTATTAGTTAATGTAATGTTAATAATTAAAATAATAATTCATACACATACCCAAAATTGCGAGGTGTCTCTAGCAATTTTCGCTAAGTTGAGGATATACTACCTCATTTATCTAACAAAATTATATAACGTAATCAATATTAATGCGTAATCGATATGTGATCAGTGATTTTAATGATCATCCGGGTCTAATTCGGGTCAAAACTCGAGTCAAGGAAATGAATGACCCGACCCGACGGGTCGGGTCATGCGGGTCACGGGTTATTAAAATTGTTAGTACCGACCCGATTTAAAATTTACTCGGATTGAATTATCCGGGTTAGACCCGAATTTTGCGGAGCACTAATTTTTATTAGTTTCATTGATTCAGATATTGCATTGATAATTTCGAAAATTTTGAGTTCCCTATTCTTTTTTGTTATATAAGATGGAATTGGGCCGATCACTCCCTATCTTTCTTCTTGTTTAATAAAAGATATTTCTTAATGGCAACCCGTGTTTTTGTGTAATAATACTTCATTTTTAATATTTTTTTTGTCAATTATTCATCTTTTAATTATACTTTTTACCTTTAAAAAAAATTTGGTCAAAGTGATCAACCATATGTAAAAAGATTTTGAGCGAATTAAAAAAATCTCATTTGAGAATGAGTAATTTGCTTAAATATAAAATAAATGAAAAGAATAGTTATTTATTTAATGTCTGAACCAAAAATATTTTTTTTTTTGGCTTCATATTTAATAGTGTTAGTTATAAATAAATAGATACAATAAAAAAAGAAAACTATATTTATTTTAACTAAAAAAAAATCATATGAAACATATTTATTCAAATAAAAAAAATTATGTATTTATCTTGGTTATAACAGAGGTGACTTTGATCCAATCCAAAAAGTGAAAGAACAAAAAAAATCAGCAAGAAAATAAATATTTAGGAAAAAAAATTATTATTAAAAATAAGAGTTGAAAGCGTTAATCCGATCACTGATCTGGATTCAAGTTTAAAAAACAAAAATAACAGATAAGTAATGAAGAAATATAAAAAAAATATTGTATAAATTATAAAGGAAAAAAAATTTTTTTAAAAATTGTTTTAAAAAGAACCAAATCAAAAAAAGAAAAATTAAAAATATTTAAAAAAAAAAATTCGGCTTTAGAAAAAAACCAACCCGAAAAAAGGAAAAAATTAAAAAAAAAGATCGATTTATTTAGAATAAAATGGTTTACAATATAGTTTTAGAATTCTATTATAATAAAAAATTAAATAATTATAAAATATAATATATAACCCTTTTTATTGATTTCAGAATTTAACCGAACAAAATAACTTTCAGCCAAAACTTTAAGTTGGATTATCATTTCTAAAATTAGAAATCGGAAAAAATTATAGGCGGAATTATACTAATTATACTTTTTGTGTATCGTATATTTTTGTACGACATTATCGATATGATTTTTAAAAAAAAGATCCACAAATGGAAATTCTTTTTATTATATTCTCCGATTTTTTTAAAAATATCAAAATGCAAAGCAAAAAAAATGAAAATGAATGGATTAATTGGATTGAAGAAGCAATTTCTAAAGGGTATTATAAATTTTATGACTATAAACATTTTAGTAACGTTCAAAAAATTGGAACTGGAGGATTCGGAAAAGTTTATCGTGCAAGCTGGAAAAATTCCGAACAATATTTAGCGTTAAAGTCTTTTTTTAATATTGACAACGTCACTGCAAAAGCAATCGTTCATGAGGTATAAAACTATAAAATAATATAATTTAATAGTTTATACTGTACTTTTTGAACTTAAATTAATAATATTCATATTCTAGCTTAAGCTACAACGTGATATACAATTTCATAATAACATTATTAAATTTCACGGAGTTGCACAATTTGACCCAGGTATGATAAACTATTAAACAATATTATTCAAGATCATCTTGTTATTTGACTTGCATAATTTTAATTTAATAAATAAAAATTATTATCTCTTTCATTCATCATTAGAAAATCAAAATTCTCAATCAAGAAATTATTTATTAGTAATGGAGTATGCTAATTCGGGTACTCTTAAAGATTATTTGAAGGAAAACTTCAATAATCTTAATTGGAACGATAAATATAATTTTGCGTATCAATTAGCTTGTGCTGTGTCATGTTTACATAATGAAGGAATCGTGCATCGTGATTTGGTAATCTACTTTATTAAACATAATTAATTAGATGAAAAATTGTTTTATATTTTAATGATTTAACATAATATGCTTATTTTTAATAGCACTCTAGTAACGTATTGGTTCATCAGAGTACTATCAAATTATCTGATTTTGGGCTGTCAAAGAGAATTGAATCGTCATCATTCAACACACGATCGAAATTTTTTGGAATAATTCCTTACGTTGATCCAAAAAGACTTAATGGACGAAGAAAGAACAAAAATTCAACACAAGATGATGAAAAAAGCGATATCTATAGCATTGGCGTTTTATTCTGGGAGATATCTAGTGGTAAACCTCCCTTTTATACCGAAGGTGAGCAATATGATTTCGAATTGGCTTTAGAAATTACACAAGGCCTTAGAGAAAAACCCTTTCCTAATACACCTGAGGAATATATTAAAATTTATACCGGTATGTAATACTTTTTTTTAAAAAAATATTTCACAAACTCTCCTTAATTATATAAATTACAAATATTTTATCGTATTTTTATTTTTATTAATAGAATGTTGGAATGGCGAACCAGATAATCGTCCAACCATGATTCAAGTATTAGAAAGTTTAAAAGCAATTATGACAGAAATAAACGTAATAACAAATGATTGTCGACCGGAATTACACCTTCAATTGGCATCAACAGATGATCAAAATTTTCCAACTAATATTATTAATTCTTCAGATACTGATAATTCATTACATGGGGAAATGTCTCAAATTATTGAAAATTTTGATAAAATGAATACAAAGGAAATAGCACCTACAACATTAACAAATGAAATTGTTCACGATACAGTGAATTATATTTTCAAAATAATTAATGAAGGAAATGAATCTACATTAATCAAAAATATTCAAACTATTACTTATTATTTTATTCGTAATAGTATAAATTCACGTGAAATTTATAATTGGTTATTAATTAATCAAAATAATTCAGATTCTATATTCTTGCTTGGATATTTTAATTATTTAGGAATTGAAGCAAGTGTAAACAATAAGACCGCATTTGATTTATTCATCAATGCATCAGAGCAATGTCATGCGTTAGCACAATTTTATGTTGGATTATGTTATCAATCTGGTCATGGAACTGTGAAAGATGAAACATTAGCTTTTGTGCATTTTGAAGAAATAGCCAATAAAGGTTATGCATCAGGATTATACAAAATTGGTTATTTCTATGAAGAAGGTATTGCAACCAGTGTTAATATGCAAAAAGCTTCTGAATTATATCAACAAGCGGCCAATTTAGGAAATTGTATGGCACAATATAATCTTGCTTATATGTATCAACACGGAAAAGGTATTGATAAAGATCATATCAAAGCCATTGAATTATATCAAAAGGCAGCAAATTCGGGAGATTGTGATGCTCAATATAACCTTGCTAATATATATTATTATGGAGAGGGTGTTGATAAAGATCATGAAAAAGCTTTTGAATTATATAATAAGGCTGCAGAATCAGGAAATAGTTTTGCTCAATATAATCTTGCAATTATGTATGAATTTGGAATAGGAATTAAAAAGAATGTAAATCAAGCCATTGATTGGTACGAGAAATCTACTGAACTAGGATATCCCCGTGCCAAATTTAGATTAGAAGAATTAAGAAATCGAGATTTTTTTATTTGAATACATTATTAAAAATTTTAAATAAATATATAAATATATTACTATAAATTTTTTTTTATTGATATATTTTATTTAAACTATGCCTAAAAATGAATAACATTTTAAATCTTTTTTTTAAATCACTACTTTTTTGACGTATCCATGCCGTCATAACAAGCCACAGATCAAGAAGAGTCTATTTTCAGAAAGGTTCATAAGGATATATATATTCTAAATGAACTTCAACTTACTTATTTACTTCCTTTATAACCTACTTATTTGCTTATAATTTTATCGCTTTTATTACGAATGGTGCGAAGCCTATTTGTCACCAAGAATATGTCACGTGCAGTACTTTATCATGTGATTTACGTGATAGCACAAGTTTAAATTACGTAATCTATTTCAGTGATCATTGTAGAAAAGATTCAGCCTCCTTAGTCCTTATAATGTGTATATATTATAAATGATTCAATTAATGGTTTTTTTATGGTCAGGTCAGGTTATATCAGATTATCTGTTTGACCTGACCTACAAAAAAAAGAAAGGAAACGTTAAAAAACAAAAGAAGCTAAATTTATTAATAAAAATAATTTATAGATTGGTACGTGATCATCATTTCACAAGATCTGATTTGTCAATTGGTGGTCTACATGTGTTAAATCATGCAGTTTTGTTTTGTATCATTAATTTGTACGACATTATCAACATAAAATTTAAAATTCAAGAATTTCAGTATTTAATAATTCTTTCTTCCTTTATACTCCACAAATATTAATAATATCAAAATGCAAAACACCAAATATACAAACGAATGGACTAACTGGATTGAAGAAGCAATTTCTAAAGAGTATTATGGATTTTATGAGCAAAAACATTTTAATAATATTCAAAAAATTGGTGCCGGAGGATTTGCAAAAGTTTATCGTGCGAAATGGAAAAATTCGGATCAATATTTAGCGTTAAAATCCTTTTTTAATATTGATAATATTACTGCGAGAGAAATTGTTCATGAGGTATAAATTATAAAAGAAATAAAATATAATATTTTAATATTAATAATATGTACTAATTAAAATTTATATTTGTAATATTTATTATATATTCTAGTTTAAGCTTCAACGTATTATACAATTTCATAATAACATTATTAAATTTTACGGAGTTGCACAATTCGACCCAGGTATGATAAAATATTCAACAATATTAATATTATTCAAGGTTATATGTAACTTGACTTTCGCAAATATATAATTTAATAAAAAATTTTATTTATTTCATCAATTAGAAAATCAAAATTCTCAATCAAAAGATTATTTACTGGTGATGGAATACGCTGATTCCGGTCCTCTTAAAAATTATTTAAAGAAAAACTTCGATAATCTGACTTGGAACGACAAATACAACTTGGCATACCAATTAGCTTGTGGCGTATCATGTTTGCATAATGAAGGAATTGTGCATCGTGATTTGGTAATATATTTTATTAATTATAAAATTATTATTTTAAAGTTTTTCTATATCTTTTAACATAATAATACATTTTTTTTAATAGCACTCTGGTAATGTACTGGTCAATCAAAATACTATTAAGTTAGCCGACTTTGGATTATCAAAGAGAATTGAAACATTATCTAACACACGAACGAAAGTTTTTGGAATAGTTCCTTATATTGATCCGAAAAAATTTGGTGGACGAAGAAAGAATAAAAACTCACAAATATTCTCATTAAATGAAAAAAGTGATATTTATAGTGTTGGAGTATTATTCTGGGAGATTTCTAGTGGTCAACCTCCTTTTTATACCGAACAATATGATATTGAGTTGGCTTTAGACATTTCACAAGGTCTTAGAGAAGAGCCAATTCCAGATACACCAGAAGATTATAAGAAAATTTATACTGGTATGTAATAGCATTTTAATTAAAAGAATTTTAGTAAATTCGTTAATATATTACTTACATTATATTATTATTAGAATGTTGGGATGGAGAACCTGAAATACGTCCATCCATAAATCAAGTAGTAGAAAGATTAAAAACAATTATAACAAAAACAAATATAATAACAGAAAATTATCAAACAGGATTAAATCTTCAACCAACAATAACGGATGAACGAGAATTTAGTCCAACTAATAATACTAATACTTCTTCAAATACTGGTTATTCTTCAAATACTGATGATTTTTCAAATACTGATAATTCTTCAAATACTGATAATTCATTACATGGAGAAATGTCACATGTTATTCAAAATTTTAATATGATGAATACTAATGAAATTATATCTATAATAAACAAAGTCATTTCACCTGAAAAAAATATAAGTATAATGGTTAATAATATAGTAAATTATATTTTCAAAATTACCAATGAAGGAAAATATTCGACATTAAACAAAAATATTAAAAATATTTTTGATTATTTTAATAATAATAATATAATTTCACGAGAAATTCATGATTGGTTACTTATTAATCAAAATAATTCAGATTGTATCTTTTTACTTGGATATTTTAATTATTTAGGAATTGAAACAAGCGAAGATAATAAGAAAGCATTTGATTTATTTATTAATGCATCAGAGCAAGGTCATGTATTAGCACAATTTTATATTGGATTATGTTATCAATCTGGTCGTGGAACTATCAAAGATGAAAAGTTAGCTTTTAAATATTATGAAAAAGTAGCAAATATGGGGTATGCATCAGGATTATTAAAAGCTGGTTATTTTTATAATTTTGGAATCGGAATTGCTACTAATAAGAAAAAGGCCATTGAATTATATAAAAAAGCGGCAAATTTGGGAAATAGTATGGCTCAAAATAATTTAGCTTATATGTATAATAGTGGTGATGGTGTTGATAAAGATTATAATGAAGCTTTTAAATTATTTCATAGTGCAGCGAATTCAGGGAATAGCAATGCTCAATATAATCTTGCTCTTATGTACCAAAATGGAAAAGGAGTTAATAAAGATTATAACAAAGCTTTTGAATTATTTAAACAATCAGCTAAAGGAGGGAATTTAGATGGAATAATGATGTTAGGTTATTGTTATAATAATGGTATTGGAACTAATGTCGATAAGAAAAAAGCATTTGAATTTTATCAACAGTCTGCAAATTTAGGACATAAAATATCTCAAAATAATCTTGGTATCATATACGAAAATGGAATAGGTGTTGATAAGGATTACGATAAGGCTTTTGAATTATATGACAGGGCGGCAAATTCGGGAAATAGCAGTGCTCAACATAATCTTGCTGTTATGTATGAATATGGAAAAGGGATTGAAAAGGATATAAACCAAGCAATTTATTGGTACGAGAAATCCGCTAAACAAGGAAATCAAAATGCTCAAAATAAATTAGAAAAATTAAGAAAATGGTTCCTATAGATTACTAAGAATATTTTTATTTGTATAGAAGATACAATGCATATATATCCCCTTTCATCATTAGCCTAAAATAGAGTTTCTGGTTTTTTTACATCTATTATAAAATTATTTTCTATAGATATTTATCGCTCTTTAAATTCGATTTATCTAACAATAAAGGGTAATCGAAACATATTTAAAATAAAGATCGGTTTGACAGAACCATTTAAAAAAAAATAATTTAAGATTTTGCGCCATCATTAAAGATCGCTCGGATACGCGACGCGAGCCAGTACGACGTTCACCGGGAGGATTTTTATTTTTTTTTCCTTTATCTTGTAGTGAAGTTTCTGGTATAGCAAATAGTAAAGCTAAACTGAATATTTACTCCTTTATTTACCTACACGCAACTGTCAAGTTGATATCTCCATGATGATTTTTAGACCTTTATTCGAGTATAAATTTGAGTAATAAAATCCAAATAATCGATTAAGGTACCTCAAAAATCAGTTAATCGATTAATTTAGATCATTTCAAAATTGAATCATTCGATAAGTTTTTTTTAGTATATTTAGTTTGATTAATTATTTTATCATTAATTATGGCGCAGCGGATATCATGTGATTGTACGCAAATGCGGGATACTAGAAGTATGTTGATATATGTTTAATTTATAGTGTTAATAAGTTTGTAAACCTTATATTTTATTTAAAACCATATTTATAAAACATTTTGATGTTTGAATATAAAATTTGGAATTCTAACACTAGTATTTTATACTTGTTTAATCTATAGTATATCTCTTTTTTAACAAAAGTTAATGACTATTGATAAATATAAAATAGTGCACGTCGGTGGACGGTGGGATCTGCTTGTAATTTACAGATTACTTAAAAATCTTTCAATAAATTATAAGTTCTCTAAAGGTTTCTATAAATTAATACTAGATTTTCAAAGAATAATTTTCGATAAAAAATTTCTATAAGAAACTTGTAAAAAATTTAAGATCATTTTATTAAACTCACGTTTGATCATGCGATCAATTAGCAGTTATGTCTTATAGTATGATAATGATCTTTAGAGTATGTATTATACATAAAAGCAAGTCATATCGGTAATAAAATTCCAGGAATTTATCGGTATTTGATTGACCTTTACCAATCAAACTATAAATTATTTAAAGCCATGAACAAATATCTTGTTTTTTTTCTAAATCTCTTGGTTCCATTCAATATCTAATTTTTCTCCAGGTAAAAAAAGAACCTACTTTAAAAGTTTTTTCTCTTCTGAAAAGGATTCGAAAGCAATGTTTTATAATTCATATTACAACACGTTAATCTAACTTAAAAATCTCCTAATTAATCATCGATTAACATCAATCCTACTCGTGCCACAGAAATTAAATATACAATCCTGTGTTTAACTTATATTTTTTTTTCCAACCGATCTAAATTTTTTCGGTTCCCCTTTTTTTAATTTTCATTTTTTTTTCTTGAATTGATCTTTACAAATGGTTCTTTCTTTTTTTTCAAATTTCTTCTTTTCTCGAAACACCTTTTTCTTTTCCTATTTTATTTCTTTTTTAAAAATTTCTCGTTTTTTTTCCTTTCTTTTTTTTTAATTCTTTTCCCGTTTAGATTTGGTTTTTTTCCAAAATCGAAAAATTATTATTATTTTTTTTTATTAAATAATCTTTTAAGATTTATATCATTTTTTTCGGTCTTTTTTTTTAGACCATATTATTTATTTTTTTACTTTGAATTTTTTTTTTGGTCTTTTTGGACTGAATTATTGTCCTTTTTTTTTCGGAATTTTTTTCGGTACTTATTTTTTTTTTAAACCGATTTCTTTATCCTTTTTCTTTCCCTTCAAATTGTTTTTTTCTTTTTCTTTCGATTTTTTTTTTCAACCCGATTTTTCTCTTTGTTTTTCCCACAAATTTTTTTTTTAATTTTTATTTTTTCAAATTTTTTTCCGGTTGGCTTCTTTTCCAATCCGAAAATTTTTTTCCCCTTTTCCTTTTCCGGTTTGGCTTTTTTTCTTTCAAACCAAATTTTTTTTTCCCGAATACATTTTTTTTTCTCATTACAATAGATCGTTATAATTAATCTTTTTGAGGTTTTTTTTTCATAATAATTAGTGAAATATTTTTTTTTAGAGGATGTAATTTTTTTTAATGCTACAATGGAATATTTTAAGATAAAAAAAAGATTTTTTTTGTAACAATGTAACAATAAACTACTTATACAAAATTGTTTTTGTAATGAATTTGTAAATTTCACAGTACTGCAACATTTGTTTCGTACGATAAATAAAATTTGCATTTAATAATAATATTATATACTACACATAATTCATATAATCATATAGATTGTGTAATTTACTACATTTATTTCCTACTAATATCATCATAATAATAGTTACCTACTCTCTTGCTTAATGGGCAAGTATCATCCCCGGCGCAACGCGACGGGTTACGTCTAGCTTTTTTTTAAAAAAAAAGATTTTCATTTTATGAGTAAAAAAATACCCACAACTATGAAAAATTTATTAAAAATTGTCAATCACATTATATTGTGAATATTGTGATATACTGTAGATAATTTTCGCCACCTTTTTTAATTTTATATAGCCTGTTAAAAAAAATATTTCACTTCTAGTTTCTCTTCATTTAAATGAATTAACTCGAAAATTATCTGAAGATGTTTTTTAAATGAAAGAAAGGAAAACTTTCATATGGTACATTTCTCGTATTATCTCTCTCGCAATTGTCCCCTCATTAAAAAAAAATTTTTTGAAAATAAAATTGAATATATCCATATAATTATGCTAATAAAAAACCTTATTTTATTTAAGCAATAAGTAAAAACCTATTTAAGATATTTTATTATTTCTTTATTCTTGATTACGATGTAAAAGATGCTACTGTACATGATAATGATTTTTTCAATATGCTAATATATTAATATGCAGAGTAATATCCGAAATTAGAATATCTATAACTAGTTTACACTTGTACATAAATTAATTTTACAGATAATTAATAGCAATGCGGAGTAGCAATCTTCAAAGAAACCTTTATAGTAGGCGGTCTATCAGTCCACTTTTTAAAACTATGTCTAATTTTCGATTTTTTTTTGAATATCGCCATAAAATTGTGGCCGTGATACGAGAGAAGGTGAATAAATTTTTTCTAATTCTTTTCTTCCAACAATGATAATATTTTTGTTATTCAATATTTCATCATCGAGTTTACCTATATCTCTCCATACCACTAAAATCAGGTAAATGTCTCCTATTTCCATTCTGAGTTTCCTTATGGGAGGCTCTTTACTTTGACGTTTTTGATTCACATGGGGTAGATATTTATCCTTCATATGTTTATATTTTTTTTAATTTCTTCACTACTAAGCACCGTTTTACTTTCTGGCCAAGAAAATTTGCACTCAATATTTAAAGCAATGTAACCACCACCGTTAGCCTTTTCTTCAAACATCACCATTTCAAATCCACTGTTGTTTGATTTTGTAGGAACAAACATATATTTATCAAGGTGATCATTAATCTCAATACCTCTACTGTCATTTATTTTACCATCCTTTGAAGGAAACTCTATGCTCATGTGTAATGTTACAATATTCTTCCGTTGAATCCTGATTTTTACCTCCTTACTCTGATTGGGTAAACATAAACCATAAATTTCATGAAGGCCCATTTCCGTTCTATCCTCGTGATCATCCTTATTCCTATGATGTAGTGCACGGTAGAGCAACTCCAAATTCATATGAAACTTTTCAAACGCCTTTCCATCATTTGATTTTAAATCAAAATGATCTTCTACATGAAATAAATTTTTTAATATCCTGGCAACAGTCTTTGCATCATCACCTTCCACAGTTTTCATACAAAAATAATAGAGGCTAACAAGAGTTAAGGTTGGAATAACTTCATTAACATCATCTTGATTAGTAACAGAATTAATATAAACTCCAGAAGTAATGAGATCTTTAACGCTCAACTCCTTACAAGCTGTTACTTTTACCATTGTATCTAAGCGTACATATTCTCCTAATAGAGCCAACTTAACTACAGGAAATGTAATATAATTAACAAACCAATTAACGATTTTTTTTGTTAACTCTTCAATGAGAGCGGCCCAACCATAGGTCGTCAAAGCTGTGGTGTTACTTAAAAGTTCATAAAATTTCTCAAGCGTTCTTGGATGACCATTACAGCCTGATATGCACTTGCAAAGAACAGACACTCTACTATCTGATTCTAATTTTTTTATGACCTCTTTAAATAGCTCTATTGATTCCGAAAATTCAAGTCTTCGTAAAGGTATCCAATTTATTTGTCTACCTAAAGCCGTTTGAGTATCCCATAAGCAAATTGCATCAAGAGTAGTTATAATAAACCTAAATTTTTTATCTTTGGTTGCCAAACTATGGTAGGGTGTGTAAAGATTATTTAATAAGCTAATAATATTTGAGTGATTTTCATTATCAATTTTCATAATCTCATCAACACAAAGAAGTACTGATTTTCCTGAATGATGTATGATGCTTTGAGTGGCTGTCAAGATATCCAATGAACCAAATTTTTCTTCGAATTGATTACAGAAGAAAGCCCAGGGCAACTTTGTTCCATCAAAAAAGTAACTCCATATAATACGCATCACTAATCCCTTTACGCCACCATCTCCATCTCTACTAGCGACATATACTGAACTCCCATTATATGATATACAAGTGGAAACTGAATTACACAGTTCCTTTATAATACAATCGACTATTTCAGTTGGGTCATTTAGGTTTTTTTGTTTAAAAGAATTAAGATCTTCTTTTTTTAAAGAGGCAAACTCATCAAGAAAATAAGACTTTCCTCCTCCTGGTGTAGATTGAAGTGCAAAAAGAGGATAGAATATTTTATCGTTTAAATCCAATTTATTATCTCTTGCGAGTTTAACTTTAAAATGCTGGTCCAAAATATATTTATATGCATCATAAAATGACCCTTCTCGGCCTTTTCTTTCAAGCTTATTTAGATTAGCGCAAAGTTTATGTGGTTTACTGAAATCATCCTTAAGTCCCTTTTGTTCCAATAAATATTCCACTATAGATTCAGGAGTAGATCTGAAAGTAAAACCTTTAGATTGCATGAAAGCATGAAAGTAACAAGAAATATTAGTATAACATAATGCTTGCAACGATAATGTATGGTTCTATTCACCACGTAATTACATACCTGTTAGTCTTTCTTTTTTCGAGTTTTGACTTATATTTTCTTCGCCTAAGTTAAACTCTTCCGTCTTCCTTTTGCCTGATCGAATGAAAATAAAAGGTGAGATAATGGAAATTTCTTGTTCGAGAAGTAAAACATTGAGACACTTACCAATAGCAGAAACGGGGCTACAAAGATATGAAAGATAATTAAAAAAAGAATATGATACAGTGCAAGGTTAAAAATTAAATAAAGGTATTTTTTTCAACTCAATTAAACATTGAGAGACACTTACCAGTGGTGGCGATGATGTGAATGTTAGACGCTTTAAAATTTTTATGATCTAATTCATCTTGAAAATATTCTTCAAATAGTTCTTGAAGTTCTATTTCTTTTCCACCAAGTTTTTGTACAATGTCTTCTTCGGTAGAAACATTTTTATCTTTGATATCTTTTCTCATGACATTAACTTTCCAAAGTTTCATATTGTTGGAATTAACATTTACCTTACTACAAATATCATTTTGAGAAGTACACCTGTAAGTTCGCTTAAGTAGACTTTTTGTTGATGATCACCTTGTTGAAGAAAGGTGTACTTTTTAGTATTATCATTATTCTCATTGAAAAAAGAAACCGGATTTAGAATATTAGAGTCTAGATGTATACAATTGAACAACTGTGACATTTCGATGATATTGCTAATAAGAGTGAACAAATGTAAGTTAAAAAGAAGTAAGTTAAAAAAAGTTGAAAGAGTTTTTTTGAGGGTATATATATTTGTAAAACCTGTAAAACCTCATCATGACTGATAAAATAGACTCGGTGGCTTATTATAAGTTTATCAGTAGTGAAAGAAATGATAGCATGAAAAAATTCTCATGAGTAATTATCACGAGTATTTATTAATTATTTATTAATTACTATTACGCAATTTTTTGGTCATACAGTCTATATTTAACTAAAAAAAAATAAAGCACAGTAACTCACTCATATTTAAAACACTAAAAGATTTGTTGGTTGCCGATCGTACTAAAATAGAAAAGCTTGATTTGAAATGTATTTATATAATCAGCAAATCAATACCAAAGATGGGGGATCAGCATCTTAAAATGGAAATCACTCAAAAACTAATCTTATGTTAACGTTAAGTTAACGTTAACCTATCATGACATGTCAATCATTTCAAGTCATAACAATAACGTGACGCGCCACCCACCCACCCATAGGGTGATATTGCACTTATATAGAATGATCTTTCTTGCTTAAAAATTATGGGATAAAATTTTTAGCAAATCATGTGAAAACTGAATAATTTTTTTGTTAGCCAAAAATGATCAACAACCGGATGACAAATTTTAATATTATGTAAATAAACAATTTGTTTGTATTACTTATTTAAATATAGATACATTTTTTTTTTTTATTTTTAACCAAAAAATAAACAATAATCAAATGGTAAATTTTCATTATCGTCATCATTACATTATCGTTATAATTAAAGTTCCCTGCCGAAATTAGGGAGTTTCGGCATGTCAAAATTGTCAAAACCTAAAAATATTACATTTCACGTAATAACTCGGCGTCCAATGATCATAGAAAAATGCACCATATCTCGTTGGAATCATCTCATAACGACGAGTCGAATGGTGGCTAAATCGTCTTTCTACGATCACTGGATGCCGAGATATTAAGCGAAACGTCAAAAATCGGCATTTTGTAATTTGCGATACTGCGCCATTTGACGTTTCACTTAATAACTCGGCATCCAATGATCGTAGAAAGATGCACCATAGCTCGTTGGATTTGTCTCATAACGACGAGTCGAATGGTGGTTAAATCAACTTTCTACGATCACTGGATGCCGAGATATTGAGCGAAACGTCAAAAATTGGCATTTTGTATTTTGCGATACTGCGCCATTTGACGTTTCGCTTAATAACTCGGCATCCAATGATCGTAGAAAGATGCACCATAGCTCGTTGGATTTGTCTCATAACGACGAGTCGAATGGTGGTTAAATCAACTTTCTACGATCACTGGATGCCGAGATATTGAGCGAAACGTCAAAAATCGGCATTTTGTATTTTGCGCTACTGCGCCGTTTGACGTTTCGTCTATTATCTCGGCATCCAATGATCGTAGAAAGTTTATTTAACCACCATTCGACTCGTCGTTATGAGACAAATCCAACGAGCTATGGTGCATCTTTCTACGATCATTGGATGCCGAGTTATTAAGCGAAACGTCAAAAATCGGCATTTTGTAATTTGCGATACTGCGCCATTTGACGTTTCACTTAATAACTCGGCATCCAATGATCGTAGAAAGATGCACCATAGCTCGTTGGATTTGTCTCATAACGACGAGTCGAATGGTGGTTAAATCAACTTTCTACGATCACTGGATGCCGAGATATTGAGCGAAACGTCAAAAATCGGCATTTTGTATTTTGCGCTACTGCGCCGTTTGACGTTTCGTCTATTATCTCGGCATCCAATGATCGTAGAAAGTTTATTTAACCACCATTCGACTCGTCGTTATGAGACAAATCCAACGAGCTATGGTGCATCTTTCTACGATCATTGGACGCCGAGTTATTACGTGAAACGTAATATTTTTAGGTTTCGACAATTTTGACATGTCGAAACTATTTTGGCATTTCGGCATTTCTACAGGTTTTAGTTTCGACATTTCGACAATAGCCTGTAGAGTTTTGGCAGGCAACTTTAGTTATAATGCTATCATGAAAATTTTTTCAGGGTAGTAATTCTAAAAATGATTAACAATCAGATAATAAGATTGTTGTTTTATTATAATGTTATCATAAAATTTTTTTTTCTCAACAATTGGATGATAAAATTAAATAAATGTTATATCAAGTAATTTTTTATTTTGAAACAAAACAATAAACAACAACTAAATGGTAAAATTTCATTATCATTGTCTTATTATTATGATATTCAGTTATCATAATTTTCCAGAACTAAAAATGATCAACAATCGGATAGTAGAATTGTTTTATTACAATATAATCATGAAAAATTTTTTTCCAGAGCCGTAATTCCAAAAATGATGATAGTAAATATTAAATAAATGCTCTATCAAGTAATAAACAATCTTTCTGTATTGTTATTTAAAGTTAATCACATATTCTGATATATATATATTTTTATTTTTAAACCAAAAAATAAACAACAATCAAGATAATTAACCTTAAAATGATTAACAAGTGAAATAACTAAGCCAAAAATGATTAACAAGCAAAATAAACCGAAAACGATCATCCTTTACCAAATGAGAAAAAAATTATGTTAATAGCTAGTTAAGAGTAATTTCTCATTTTTTTTTATAGATATGTTAAATATAATCAAAAATTTTGCAAATAAAGTGAAAGTTATGGTTTGGCTAGAAAAGCCCGGCGAGCGAAGCGAGCCAAATGAAATTGCATCATCATAATAAATCACATGAATATTTAATACACAATCACATGATCTACCAGTAATTTTTCCACCAGTTAAAATTTAGAAATTCTCTTTAAATCTTAAAAACTATTTATCATAATAATTATGATACTGTATGGTAGTATAAACCAACTTAATTAAAAAAAAAGTCAGAATTATTACAGTTCTAATTATACTATGACTATAGCTCCCTGCCATGTTTAATGTTAACTTGTTACCGTTATATACTTTCTCCAAGCCTGAACTCGTTAAAGTAGATTGAAGGAAATATTTGCGAGAAATTATTAACAACATTAAAGCCTGAACGATAGAATATGCAATTAAGGTATGAATATTTCAGCTGTGCAAACTAATGACCATTTTTTATATAGTTTTCTAAGGACCTTACTAATACCTTACTAGATCACAGAACGCAAACAACATAAAATTTCGGCAGGACTTTACTAGGTTAATGTTATGAAACGTTATTTACTTTAGACATTATATTGAATCTCACTCAAAAAGTTAATAAACGAACTGGTATCAACTTTATAGTGTATTGTATTTTGTCAACAAATTTGAACTAGATTCGTGACTAAAAAAGTTTTTTTGATGAGAATAAATGATAATATGAATACAGAAAATCTAATACGCTGATTCGTGTGTTTTTGCCAACACAGAAAATTGCATTCTGTCGACATCAATTGACTGGTTCTAGGAAAGCCATTCAGAAATATAATCTCTATCAAAATTAATGAAAACGAAACAATTGGCGAACTTAAAAGACGCATTAAAGCTGAAAAAGATTACTTTGACACTATCGGTGCAAGTGACCTCAGATTATGGCATACAAATACCCGTATAGGAAGCAATAATGCAATTCCTTGTTGTGATAACAATTTTTCAATTAATGAATGACAATCAATATCATTTATAGGAAAATCTAAAACCATTGATGAGATTGAATTGCAATTAGAATATAAAAATTTTAACAATGTAATAATATTTTGAGTATTATAATCATAAATATGGAATGTTAAATTTCCAATATTATATGTAAGGTTTGGATTTTGTAAAATTAAGTCTAAAGTATTATCAAAATAATGAATATCATAATACGTAGAACAGTACACTTCAAAAGAATGTAAAGTTCCTTCATTTTCAATAAACATTTCAAGTAATGACCTATTAATTAAGTTTACTAGCTTCTTTTGGTTTTTACCCACTACAGTATCAACCCACATTTGAACAGAAACTAAAATTTTATCTATATCTAAGTATTTAATAAAACTAGGATAATTGAATAATAATGTATTTGAAGATACTAAATTATTATTAACTCCATATTCATATAATTTTGTTTTGACATCTTTATTTAATTTACTTAAGTAAATTTCAATAAATTGTTAATTTCCAAAATATCCCCTTGAAAATGGATCTTCCCATAATAATGGAATGGTTAAATCACACCATGATCTATTAATTAAAATGCATGAATACAATGTTGAAAAATCTTTTCTAAAATACTGTATTATTTCATTTATCAATTCGGGTAAATCTCCTGAAAATATTTTTGAGCATATTAAAAAGAAAGGGAAAGAAGGTTACTTTCGTCAATTTTCAGGGTTGTCAGATTTGTACAATTTATTTAGTATTTCATAAAAGACAACAAAAGGTCCAAATCATTCCTTTTCTATTAATTCCATGTCCAATAATATGGCAAGTAAGCTGATCAACAAAGGATCTAACCTAATATTTAACAGTGTTGTCAAATGACACTGAAATGACATTGAAATGACATCAAATGATATTAAATGACATCATTTTTACTATGAAAAAGTATGAGAAATGACAAACATTTGAAAAAATCAAATTTATTAGAGTATTATATGTAATATGTTTTTATGAAACAAATCAAAAATAAAAATTGAAAATAATAGAAATAAAGGTTGTTTATTGCTTATTGTTTATTATGTTTAAGACGTAAAATTCAATAAAATTCCTGAAAAAGCTTCTTGAATACTATACATCATGATCCATCAATTACTTACTCTTTACAACAACACATACCAAACATTTCCTTGTCCTTTAACCCAAATGTCCACAATTTAAGAGTCCCTACCTATGAAGCATATAAGAAACCTACCACCAAGTTTCCCTCCATTCTTTCCTTTACCTGAGGAAATACCTTCTGTTCTTCTGCATAAGAGGAAGTTCCTGTCACCTATCTATCAGCAAAGGAAGAGATAATCATTCATGTATTGAAAAATTTGGATACTTACAGAGTACCTCCCAGAACATCCCACAAAAATTTCTTTTTAAAAATATGATGTCTCAAAATTAAAGATGTAGTATGTAATTGATAATTACTACCTTGTGTTGTAATAGTAAGGGTTGCAACCTATTACTACTTTTAAACTCAAAGTGTTGTAATTACAACACATGACTTTTCAAAAATTTCCTTTTTTGAAAAATAAAAATTACAAAAATAAGTTTTGTAAAACAGATATCATTACAAAAAGAAATGATTGATATACTATAATATATATTTGTATAATTGGCAATAATTACAATATTACTATATAATAATTACAATACTAGTAGTAATTATAATAGTACTATATAATAATTATAATACTATACTATAATTACAACAAAAGTGTTGTATATATGTTGTAATATTTGCAACCTTACAACATTTTACACTTCTTTCTATGAAAAATAGACTTTATCACTTTATTTATTTATTAGTTGTTTATTTATAAGTGAGATTTATTATTTAAAAATAATTACATATCACATCTTTACTCAAAATTATCAATTTGGGTTGATATATTTCAGTCAGATGGAATAAAAGCCTTGACCTTAAGATAAATGACCTTGGTCACATCATTATCATCAGTTCTTGAAACTGTTATGATTTCTTTGACCATGTAATCTTGAATCAGACGTTCTGTAGAATCATGTATGTAGGTAATAGTTGAGATTTTAGCAGGCATAGTGGGAATTTTGTTAGCAAAGTGGATAATTGAAAAAAAAATTTTTCATGTTATTTATCCATGAAAATAAAACTATATCATATGAAAAAAAAAGATGTTATTAAAAAAATATACACATATATATAAAAAGAAATAATTCTTAAAATAGGTCAACCTCATATAACTTACAAGTAAAAAGCAGGTTGGTTGTATGAAAGAAAGAAAAAAAAATAATACTCTAACCTCATGCTTGGCATTTTTTTTTACAATGGGTTGAGGCACTGTCACATATCATTAAATCAATCAAACCTAAGGTTAAGATGATTTTTTCTAAAAAAGTATCAAAGTATTGTATTTAGAAATTTCTCTTTTTAGTTATAGGTGAAACATTCATAATTTTATTTAAACAAAAAAAAAAATTATTTTTTATTTATGATCCAAATGGAGTAGAAATCCTAATCTATATTTAAGCAAGTGTTTTATACTCATGGTAAAAATAAAATGATTTACTTTTAAAAGAATTGTAGGACAATGCGCGGGAGATACAAAATAGGAAAAACATATCTACTACGATGAGTGATAATCGGGGCTTAATCAAAGAAAAAAATGCAAGGTGCATGAATTCGATATGAGAAAATATTTTTGATTTTTTTAGAATATTTTAATTAATGTAATGAAATAATTGAATTTTTGACACGTTAATATAATTCAATTTCGAAATTAATAATACTTTATTCAAATTTAACTTGATAAAACAACTTTTCAGCCAGTTAATCTTTAACTAACTAATGCTTGTTATTAAATTAAAATTGTTGTATTTTGTTGTAAACTTGTATCTTATGCTATTTGATAACCGTGGCAATATCCTTTTACGACGATGTACACCGGTATTATTTCCGTATAAATGCAGACCAATTTTGTATGACATTGCATTGTTTTGTTTGTACTACTTGTATATTGTGTATCTATTTGTATGACATTACTAATATATATAATTGGTACAGAATTCCAAATAAGAATTATCATTCTTTCGTCTCTACAATTTATGTCAAAATATTAAAATGGAAAACACCGAAAATACAAATGAATGGATTAACTGGATTGAAGAAGCAATTTCTAAAGGGTATTATAGATTTTATGAATATAAACATTTTAATAATATTCAAATAATTGGTACTGGAGGATTCGGAAAAGTTTATCGTGCTGATTGGAAAAATTCAGGACAATATTTAGCGTTGAAATCATTTTTTAACTTTGATAGTGTTACTGCAAGAGAAATCGTTCATGAGGTAATATAAATTATGAAACATACATAATATTAAAATTATATATATGTATTCTTTAAATCTAACAATTATCTACTGTATATTCATTCTAGCTTAAGCTTCAGCGTGATATACAATTTCATAATAACATTATTAAATTTTATGGAGTTGCACAATTTGATTCAGGTATGATAAAATATTCAATGATACTATTTAAGGTTTATATGTGTAACTTGACTTTGCAAATATGTAATATAATAAAAAATTATTATTCATTTTATTCATAATTTAGAAAACCAAATTGCTCAATCAAAAAATTATTTGTTAGTAATGGAGTATGCAGATTCTGGTACTCTCAAGAACTATTTAAAAGAAAATTTCAATAGTCTTACTTGGAATGACAAGTACAACTTGGCATACCAATTAGCTAGTGCCGTGTCATGTTTACATAATGAAGGAATCGTTCACCGTGATTTGGTAATTAATTCACTTTATTGATTAATAAATGTATAAGTAAAGAAAAATTTTTTCAATTTTTTTTTTTAACATCATAATGTATATTTATTTTTTTAATAGCACTCCGGTAATGTATTAATTCATCAAAATACTGTAAAGTTATCCGACTTTGGACTGTCAAAAAGAATTAAATCATCATCTAACACACGAACGAAACTTTTTGGAATAATTCCTTATGTTGATCCGAAAAAATTTGGTGGACGAAGAAAGAATAAAAACTCACAAATATTCTCATTAAATGAAAAAAGTGATATTTATAGTGTTGGAGTATTATTCTGGGAGATTTCTAGTGGCCATTCTCCTTTTTATACCGAACAATATGATATTGATTTGGCTTTAGAAATATCACAAGGTCTTAGAGAAGAACCCATTCCTAATACACCCGAAAATTATATAAAAATTTATACCGGTATGTTATAGTATTTTAATAAAAAAAAATAATTCAACAAACTTATTAATGATATAATTTATTATTAGAATGTTGGGATGGCGAGCCTGATAAACGTCCATCTATAAATCAGGTAGTAGAAAGATTAAAAGCAATTATAGCAAAAATAAACATAATAACAGAAAATTATCAAACAGGATTAAATCAACCAACATCAATAGAATCAATAGATAAGCGAACATTTATTCCAACTAATAACACTGATACTACTTCAAATTCTGCTGATAATTTATTACATGGAGAAATGTCTCAAGTAATTCAAAATTTTCATATAATGAACACTAAAGAAATTATAAATAAAGTTGTTTCAACTGAAGAAAATATAACAAAAGCAAACATAATAACAAAAGATCACCAAATGAGATTGAACCTTCAATCAACATCAGCTAATGAGCAAAAATTTAATCAGAATAATATTGTTGATTCTTCTTCAAATTCTGATAATTCATTACATGGAGAAATGTCTCAGGTTATTCAAAATTTTCATATAATGAGCACTAAAGAAATTATAAATAAAGTTGCTTCAACTGAAAAAAATATAACAAAAGCAAACATAACAACAAAAGATTACCAAATGAGATTGAACCCTCAATCAATATCAGCTGATGAGCAAAATTTTAATTCAACTAATACCATTGATACTTCTTCAAATGCTGATAATTCATTACATGGAGAAATGTCTCAAGTTATTCAAAACTTTGATATAATGAATACAAGAGAAATTATATCTACAATAAACAAAGTTATTACACCTGAAAAAAATTTAATAGTTAATGATATAGTAAATTATATTTTCGAAATAACTAATGAAGGAAAAGATCCAACATTAAGCATAAATATTAAAGATATTTTCGATTATTTTAATAATGATGATATAAATTCACAAGAAATTTATAATTGGCTATTAATTAATCAAAATAATCCAGATTCTATATTTTTACTCGGATATTTTAATTATTTAGGAATTGAAACAAATGAAGATAATAAGAAAGCATTTGATTTATTTATTAATGCATCAGAGCAAGGTCATGCATTAGCACAATTTTATGTTGGATTATGTTATGAAACTGGTCGTGGAACAATAAAAAATGAAAAGTTAGCTTTTAAATGTTACGAAAAAATAGCCAATTTGGGTTATGCATCCGGATTGATAAAAACTGGTTATTTTTATAGTTATGGAATTGGAATTACTATTAATAAACAAAAAGCATTTGAATTATATCAACAAGCAGCAAATTTAGGAAATAGCAATGCTCAATATAATCTTGCTCTTATGTACCAAAATGGAAAAGGAGTTAATAAAGATTATAACAAAGCTTTCGAATTATTTAAACAATCAGCTGAAGGAGGAAATTCAGATGGAATAATGATGTTAGGTTACTGCTATAATGATGGTATTGGAACTAATGTTAATAAGAAAAAAGCATTTAAATCTTATAAAAAGGCAGCAAATTTAGGAAATAGTTTAGCTCAATATAATCTTGCTATCATGTATGAATATGGAATAGGTGTTAAGAAAGATTATAGCGAAGCCTTTGAATTATATCACAAGGCAGCAACTTTGGAAAATAGTTTAGCTCAATATAGTGTTGCTGTTATGTATGAACATGGAAAAGGAATTGAAATAGATCTAAATCAAGCAATTTATTGGTACGAGAAATCTGCTGAACAAGGATATCAGGATGCTCAAAATAAACTAGAAAAAATTAAGAGATTATAAAATTTTCTAAATATATCCCACATGCTTATTAATTTTATTAATAGTAATTTATTTAAACGGTGAAAATGATAAATCAATTTCATTAATTTAAGTAGAGTAAATTGTAATACTATTATACTATTTAATCCCAACAGTATTTTTGCTTATATCAGATACTGAAAAAAAAAATGAATTGTGATCAAATTACATTTACGCTTACTAAATTTTGTTCTTTGATTATATCCAAATTATTAGGCGGTGATGAAATCATTTATAAATGTTTTATTTACCGCATAACTTGGTTATGTTCTTAAATTTAAATTCGAACAATCATATAGAGGTACATGTATAATAATTTCATACCATTATCTTTAAACCTTTGTTTGAGTATAATATATAATAAAAAGTACCCGTATTACAACATTACTACAATTTAATAAAAACTTATGAATTTTACTTTACTACATGGTTTCATTATTGTATTATTACTTATGACTCTGTAATTCAAAAATTCTTCACATTTCGTAATTAAATTAAAGATTTCATATAAATTATAAAATAAATTTTAATAAATCTTTTTAAAACAAGTTTATTTTCCAATAGAAATTTCAACATACCCAAATTTAATAACTTCAAATTTTCATTTAAAGTTAAAGTGATCTTAAAAATTGATCATTCAGAAATTTGATATAGTTGTAATAATTATTATAATTATTATTATCATAATATTAAATGATGAATAATAAAAGTTTGATTTCACATTCCCAATTTCAGAAAGTTATTTATTATTAATATATTGTTCGAATTTATAAAATCCATATTAATCAATTGAAATCTCAAAATCCTTCAAAAATTATGCTCCGTCCCGTTTAGATTACCCTCTGTATAAATAATTTGAATTGTGCAAAATGGAAACGCGTGATAATCCGTGATATGTCTGCGCCTGATCTATTCCTTGTTTTAAAAAAGTTTAATTTATTAATCACATTTCAGGATGCGCTAGTCACAGCAGATTGTTGATTTTTTAAAAATTTTTTCGGTTTTTTAAACCGAAATTACTATATTTTTTTTTACGGTCACATTGTAAATATATCTAAAGCTGGGAAATATAATTTGATAAGTTATAATTACGAACCACTTGTAAGGGAACATTATGACTAGTTGCCTACAAATTTAGTAGGACGACTAGTAATAAGCTATACTGCGTCATATTTTTTGAGCGATTTTGTAATTTTTTTTTTTAGTAAAAATGCGTCACATACTTTAAGTGTATAATCGGCATAACCTGTCACACATTTCAATAAAATATAGTTTTTCGAATTTTCTTTTATAAATTTTTTATATATCGTTGTTACTTCGTTTATTTTATTTTAATAAAGATTTACAGTTAGCCCTAGGAAAATAAAGGATATAAAATCTTATCTCAAAAAGTCCTAATAAGTAATACATCATTTTTCTATAAAATAGTATTTTTCTTTTTTGTTAAAGTACAAAATGTCTTATAAAAATAATCAACAACAAGAAGACAATGATAAACAGCAAGATAATAATAAACAACAAGAATTTTACATACTAGTAAATAACAACTTGGCGCCATTTGCTAGTCATCATAGTGATCATACAGTATTAGACATTTTTGAGATGGTTAAGATTCAAGGCTATATTGAATTCTTTATTTGTATTAGTTACCGTTGCGACGTTGCGTCATTGTTATTTTACGATAAAAGAAAGCAAGTAAATGTAAATGATCTCCATCTCTCAAACTTTTAACTAAGAGAAAATATATAACTCGAACAATAGTATGAAATTTCTTTATTTTTGTTATTTTGAACAAGGGAATTTTCGTTAGAAATTTTAATGAAATACAATAATAATAATGACGTATACTTAAAAGACTTAAATATGTCAGTTTACGAAAATCCTATCTTCAACTGTTGAGCCAACATTATTGACTATCAAGATCCATAATTGCCGCATATATAACAAAAAAAAATCGTTGACAATGTTAATGATTAATGTTGCACAGACTATGAAGTGAATACCGTTTAAACAATCCTGTGATTAAGATGGCTGTGTAATATTGAATGTAGTGCGAAGGGTCATTGATTAGTAGGTTAAAAAGTAAGTTTTTTTTAAAAAAAAAATATTTTTTTTTTTTTTTTTTAGAATAAGCCAAAAACGTTTTTATTAACTTTATTTTTTTCTTTTTTTGTAGCGAAGGGTTTTTGTTTCTTGAATGGATCGGATAGTAAGTTTCGAAACTTTTGAAACTTTATTTCCCTTAAATTTTTATTTGAAGAATTTATTATTAACTTATCTTTTTCTCTCCTTTTTGTAGGAATGGTTTCCTATTCTTGGATGGATGGATCAAATGGTAAACTTTAAAAATTTTATTATTATTATTATTTATGAAAATTTATCAACGTTCCATTTTTTCTTTTTTGTAGTTTTTAGACGGTAATGAGAGAATTGAGAGATGGGCGTATGTTTCAGGTTGATATCTTTAACAATAAATTGTATAATAAATTTTTTACAATGAAAATTAATTTCAATAAATATTTAACACGATGCCCTACAAGAGTATCTTATTTACAATGTATCACATGACATAATTTTGCAATATGTTTAAAAAATTTTAGGTTGTTGACTCAACATAACCATTCTCTAGTATATAAGGCCGGGTAAAAAAAATTTTAGATTCTCGTGACATAAAATTTTAAACTGACCCGGCCGACTCTAAATTTTTTTTTTTTGCCCGGCCTAAAGTACAAATAAATTTTTTAACATAATCTTTTTTGAGACAAGATTATTTTTAACCTTTCAACAGAAATTTCCACATATCATAATTTAATAATTTAAAATTTCATTTAAATTTGAGCGAACTCACTAATTATAATAGTTATATTAATTATAATGATGATATTAAATTATGATATCAAATTTTTAAATGATGTAAGATTATTATAATAATTATTAATTATTATCATCGATATAAAATTTCGTTAATTATAATGTTTAAGATTTTAGAATATTTCAATATATTAAGAAATACTGAATAATGAGATTGATCAATTTGTAAAAAAAAAAAAGATGATTAAGATTAGGGATGGCAACAGTCGGTCACGGTCGGTTATCGGTCGGTCATAACCGGTTAAGATCCTTTGACCGACCGACCGTTTTGGCTGACCGTTTTTCTGACCGTTTTTCTGACCGTTTTTCTGACCGTTTTTATGACCGTTTAACCGACCGTCAGTAGTAGAAAGATTAAAGGAAATTATAACAAAAACGAACATAACAACAGAAAATAATATTAGCGCTTCTTTGAATACTGATAATTCGTTACATGGGGAAATGTCTCAAATTATACAAAATTTTAATAAGATGAATATAAAAGAAATTGTACCCGCAAACATAATAATTGAAAATTGTTCATTTGAAAAAGTTAATGATATTGTAAATTATATTTTCAAAATAGTTAATGAAGGAAAAGAATTTACATTAACCAAAAATATTAAAAATATTCTTGTTTATTTTAATAATAATAATACAAATTCACAAGAAATTTATGATTGGTTATTAATTAATCAAAATAATTTAGATTCTATATTTTTACTTGGATATTTTAATTATTTAGGAATTGAAACAAGCGAAGATAATAAGAAAGCATTTGATCTATTTATTAATATTAGCACAATTATATGTTGGATCATGTTATCAAACTGGTTACGGAACTACAAAAGATGAAAAGTTGGCTTTAAAATATTACGAAAAAATAGCAAATATGGGTTATGCATTATGTTTATTAAAAGCTGGATATTGTTATAATTGTGGAATTGGAACTAGTGTTAATTATCAAAAAGCTTTTGAATTATATCAACAGGCGGAAAGTTTAGGAAATATTGTTGCTCAATATAATCTTAATAAGTATTATATTGGAAAAGGTGTTGAGCAAACTTTAGCACTATATCACCAAGCAGCAAATTCAGGTTATAATTTAGCTCAATATAAAATTGGTCGTCTGTATGAATATGGAATAGTAATTAAAAAGGATATAAAACAAGCGATTTACTAGGACCCAGAAATATATATATGGGGGTCAGGTGATGAAAAAATTTTTTTACTATGAGCTGTACGCATTTTTTCAGGGCCGGAGTTATAATAATGTCAGTCGGTTACTATAATAGGAAATAAAATTTTGACTAGCATTATCAAAAACTATCTAAAAAAGGAAAGATTTTCCTGATTTTTTAAGTTCAAAATACGCAAACTCAAACCTGACCCTTTTATATATATTTCTGGGTCCTGATTTACTGGTATGAGAAATCTGCTAAACAAGGAGATCAACATGCTCAAAATAAAACAAAATCATCTTTTATGTGCGTGGCTTTTTTGTATAACCTTTTGTGTACTGTACGACATTACCAAAAATTTAAAAAAAAATTCGTCTTTGATTTATTTTACAATAATAATATCAAAATGCAAACCACCGAAAATACAAATGAATGTATCAATTGGATTGAAGAAGCCATTTCTAAGGAATATTTTAGACTTTATGAATATAAATATTTTAGTAATGTTCAAAAAATTGGTACTGGAGGATTTGGAAAAGTTTATCGTGCAAATTGGAAAAATTCAGAACAATATTTAGCGTTGAAATCCTTTTTCAATGTTGATGACGTAATTGCAAAAGAAATAGTTCATGAGGTATTATCATACTTTATTCATAATTAGAAAATCAAAATGTTCAATCAAAAAATTATTTGTTAGTGATGGAGTATGCTAATTCTGGTACTCTCAAAAATCATTTAAAGGAAAACTTCGATAACCTTACCTGGAACGACAAATATAACTTGGCGTACCAATTAACTAGCGCCGTGTCGTGTTTTACATAATGAAAGAATAGTGCATCGTGATTTGGTAATTAATTTTATTAAATAATAATTTTTTTAACGTCATATTAATCTGATAGCACTCCGGTAATGTATTGGTTCATCAAAATACTATCAAATTGTCCGGACTTCGGGTTGTCAAAAAGAATCGAATCATCATCCAACACAAAATCTAAAATTTTTGGATGTGTTCCATATGTTGATCCAAAAAGATTTAGTGGACGAAAAAAAATAAAAACTCAAATCAAACATGTTCATTTAATGAAAAATGTGACATTTATAGTGTTGGTGTGTTATTTTGGGAGATATCTAGTGGTCAACCACCATTTGCTGCTGAAGAGTACGATATTGATTTAGCTTTAGAAATTTCACAAGGTCGTAGAGAAGAACCCATTCCTAATGCGCCTGAAAATTATATTAAAATTTATACCGGTACGTAGTATGAACTCTTATTAATTATAACTTATAATCTATTAACATTATTATGTTTTTAGAATGTTGGGATATTGAACCAGACAATCGTCCAACTATAAATCAAGTATTAGAAAGATTAAAAGTAGTTATAACGAAAACAAAAGAAAATCATCAAACGGAATTTAATCTTCAATCAACATCAATAGATGGACATAATTTTAATCCAATCAATATTGATACTTCAAATATTAACAATTCATTACATGGAGAAATGTCTCAAATTATTGAAAATGTTGATAAAATTAATACAAAAGAAATAGTATATATATCATTGACAAATGAAGATATTTCATCTGAAAAAAAATTAAATAAAATAGTTAATGATATAGTAAATTATATTTTCAAAATAATTAATGTAGGAAAAATTGCATCAAGTAAAATTATTCTTGATTACTTTAATAATAATAATATAAACTCAAAAGAAATTTATGATTGATTATTAATTATTCAAAATAATTCAGATTCCATATTTTTGCTTGGATGTTTTAATTATTTAGGAGTTGAAACAAGTGAAGATGAAAAGAAAGCGAACTGTAGAAGATGAAAAATTAGCTTTCGAACATTACGAAAAAGTAGCAAATAAGGGTTACGCAATGGGATTATTTAATTGTGGTTATCTTTATATTAATGAATTAGAATTAATGTTAATAAACAAAAGCATTTGAATTATACCAACAGGCAGCAAATTTAGGACATATAATATCTCAAAATAATCTTGGCGTTATGTATTTTAATGGAGATGGCGTTAATAAAGATTATGGCCGAGCTTTTGAATTATATCACAAGGCAGCAAATTCGGGATATAAATCAGCTCAATATAATCTTGGTAATATGTATGAATATGGAAAAGGAATTGACAAGGATATAAATCAAGCAATTTATTGGTACGAGAAATCTGCTAAACAAGGAAATCAATATGCTCAAGATAAATTAGAAAAATTAAGAAAAAATAATTAAGCTTATTCTTAAATATACAATACATTGCATATTCTTTGTTATTGTTAGTATTTTGTTTAAACTAAAATATTGTTCGTTTGGATTTTGTGATAATTTTAAATATAAAATCCTAATAGTATTTTTTTTTTCTAATAAAAACTATACTTTCTCTTCTTTGATTATTATAATCATGCATAAAATTAACAATAGCGGCCAGAACTTAATTTTCTGATTAAAATAAAAAGTTTGCGCTTGCGCTAGTAAAGTTTTTTGATTTAATTGATGATTTAATAGATTGAATTCTTCGCTAGAATTGCAGCTCGATTATTATATTACATTACGTTGATTGTGATGTATGTTACATCATCTAGAATTCGTAGTTGCATTATTACAAACACACAACGTGATACATAGATTAAAAATAAATACAATCACAAGTTCGTTCTTCGCTTAAAATAATTTCATTATGCTAAAAGTATATGCAAATAAATAAATTTCATGAATAGCTATCGGATTTCACGAATATAAATGCATATTATATTACCAATTGTGTTAAATTTTTTATCTGGTGTCACATGGTTGAAGATCGCACCATTTTGAAAACGGCGATAAGTCACCTTGAGCTGTTTATATACTCCCCGGTCCCCATGACTAAAAATTGTACGATTATTTATTACTAATTCGGACCGAGTGATGTATTTACTTACCTTTATGTTGCACAGACTCTTATAAATATCTGTTGAGATGCCATCGATCCCATTAGCCACTTTTGAGACTTTAGAAGAAATAAGGTTTTTCCTTTTAAAGGAGAGCGTTTCTATAAATTACAAAACTAAACTTATTCATACTTATTAATAGTTATGGAATTACATGAAAACTCTGTCAGAGACAAGCGAACTATCGAAGTTTTTGTACGAAACCTTCCTAGAGCCATTCCGGTATATTTAGAGTATATTATTGTTTTTCTTTTTCAAACAACTGTTGACTAAAATTTCTGTACAATGCTTCAGGAGGGACGGACAGAGGAAACAGAGATTTTTGCAATATCAAAATGGGGAACCAAAATTGATAGAAGTGGAAGTAGACGGAGCGGTAATTCCAGCAAGTACAATGCTGGACGGCTTCTATTTGATCAATATCATAGCTCCAGAGACTCTCGAGGAACAAACAGAATATCTGTTTCAACATCTGGAACAACTTTCAAGATGGATAATACTCCTAGAAACAAATCCTACATATCTCCCATCAGCGTTAACAGTCTCATGGAAGTCAGACCATCAGAAACACCATCAAAAGATTTCTTTTGGAGCGTCATTGATAGGTACCACAAAAACAAAAGACAAATTATTGGATCTATGACAGACATTCAACCAGTGCATGCTTTCACAGGACGCGGACAGGAATCTGATGATGAAACTGACACTCTGGGATTTCTGCAATTGTGCAGAAACCAACACGTATTATTACCTATCACAATGGAGGGAAGACCTTCCAATTATGACGAGAACAATTCGTACGAATTCACAAGAAAGAATGGATCCATGCGACAATTGTCTGATGATAATGTTAGTCAATACGAAAAAGATTTGCTCAGACTTCTTAGTGTATTGAAAAGTAAATATCCATTTCGTGTTGAGAGGAATAAAGATGTTCTATATGATGATGAAATTGAAAGATTTACTGCTCTTTATGGTATTACTAATGTTTATCCTGTGCTTTTATATCATAATTCAATTTTCTGGTTACAAAACCCTGATGGTGTCTACTTGTGGTCACGTATAGATGACAGAATGATACATGGTGGAGGTAATATGAAAGAGGCTCTTACAAATTTTCTCTTTCAACAAGAAAATCTCTGCTATATCGATGAGGATACACATGTATTAATGTTGTGCCTCAGATCGATTCTTGCCTCAGATCGCAACTCACGCACCTCAGATTGAAATCGTCATGTGAGGTGCGTGATGTGGATCATTGATAATCTGAGGTGCCTCGGTTTTAATCTGAGGCAAATAAAAAATTTTTTTTTAAAAAAAATATCGATCGTTTTCTACTATTTTTTACTATTTTATTAATCTGAAATAGTGTTAGTTTAACTCATTAGTAACTACACTAAAAATTACTTTAATTATTATAAAGTTTTTAACAAGAACGGTTCTTTACGGCTAATTGGCTCTTTGAGGTAAGTTCGGAAGCTTTTATTTTATTTTTTTTTTTGTTTTTTTCTTTTTCGGAACGGTACTAACCATTCCTACCTTTTCTTTTTTTGTTAAACATTTTAAGTAGGTTTTTTTTGTTTTTTTCTTTTTAGGAGCCGTATTTAACCCATTTCTTTTTCTTTTTTTAATAGGAACGGTTAAAATGTTTTAAGGTAGAATTCAATTTTTATTTTATTTTTTCTTTTTTGAACGGTACTAACCGTTTTTTTTTCTTTTTTTTTTAGCATTTCGGCCTGGGCTCTCTCCCGGTAAATAGGTATGCTATAATGTTTACTATAGTGTTAGTTTCTTTCTCCTAGAACGGTACTGACCGTTCTTTTTTCTTTTTTTTTTTTAGCAGTTCAGCCTGGACTTTCTCCCGGTAAAATAGGTATTTTATAGTATCTATAATATTAGTTTCCTTTTCCTAGAACGGTACTAACCGTTCTTTTTTCTTTTTTTAGCATTTCGGCCTGGACTTTCTCCCGGTAAATATTTGGTGCTATGGTGTCTATGGTGTTAGTTTCCTTCTCCTAGAACGGTACTGACCGTTCTTTTTTCTTTTTTTTTTAGCATTTCGGTCTGGTCTCTCTCCCGGTAAATATTTGGTGCTATGGTGTCTATGGTGTTAGTTTCTTTCTCCTAGAACGGTACTGACCGTTCTTTTTTCTTTTTTTTTTTAGCATTTCGGTCTGGACTTTCTCCCGGTAAATATTTGGTGCTATGGTATCTGCGGTGTTATTTTCTTTCTCATATGTTTAAATAATCGGCGTATTTGTAAAGTAGAACGGTACTGACCGTTCTTTTGTCTTTTTTTTTAGCATTTCGATTTGGACTCTCTCCCGGTAAATAGGTGGTGTTATGGTATCTATAATGTTGGTGTTTTCTTCTAGATATTAGCCATTCTCTTTTCTTTTTTTAATAGGAATAGATTAATGGTTTTTTGAGAATAGGTAAATAAGATTTTGAGTAAGAAAACATGGATGTTAGAGAAATGAAAATTTATAATAAGAGGAACGAAAAAAAATTTAATGTAAAATCTGATATTGAATAATATAAAATTGTGTATAATCTATTAACAAATAAAATCAATGATTTAAGCATACATGAAATTACTTAAATTCAAATTCTTTATTATTTTTTCATATAAGACATCAGTAATAATGCATTTTTTTGACTAATTAATATATTTTTACATATAACAAATGCCGCATCATTTATTTTGACATGAACGTCCACTATGGCATCTACTGCTACAGTCTCCACCTGCCTTCTTACAGCGACATTTATTACTATTGCATTCACCTTTACAATTACATATACCCCCTGATACTAAACCCGCACTCTGAAGACGTGCAGCCTCTCTAATTGATATTTTGTTTAAGGGAATGACTTCTAATTCAGGAAAAGTTTCTGTTCCAAGTGGTTCTAATTCACTAGCAGAATAATACACTCCAATTATTCCAAATTTTGATCCCAAACTATATTTATTATTTTCAGTTTTTTCCATAATTTTACATGGCAAAGTGGGTCGATCAACACTAAATCTATCAATTTTAGGAACAGCAACCCTTACCAGATCACCAATCTGATATTCTTTAATTCTTTTTCTTCCCTTGCTCATTTGATTGGCCATCTTATTTGTATAATCTTGAAGGTCTTGACGAGCCATATTTCTTAATACTTCGTGCTGTGTATTATTTGTAATATCTAAAAGGACTGGATCAATAAGTACTATATGTCTATTATTTTCATTATCTTGATCTTGGACCACTGCTCTTTCAATATCTAATTGTTGAACTGGAATATTTGATTCTAATTGTATTAGTATGATAAATAATAAAATTTGGCAATTAGATTAAAAAAAACATTTTATTAAATTTAATAAATATTATTGAAATTAATAATTTTTTTAGTATTAAAAACCTTACCTTGCAAATCATCTATTATATCACTATCCAAATCTTCAATACTATCATATATTTGTATAGTATCAGGTATATCCTCTTCATTACAGATATTTTTTGCAAATAATTCATCAATTAAAGTACAATTTCCACGTGGTTTATCACCATATACGAGTTCATATGGTGTTTTTTTATGGGACCGACACCATGAATTGTTCATAGCTGAAATAACAAATTTAAGACCAAAAGACCAATCAGTTCGGCCAGTATTCTCTCGCCACTTACCGAGCTTTTGTTGTAAAATTCCATTAGCACGTTCAACTAGGCCCTGAGACTGCGGATGTCGTGGACGACCATTTATAATCTTTAGGGGCGTGCCAGAAATTACGTGATTTAGTGGGTGGGTGGGGGGTCAGGTCCTGCAATCAGGTGTCACAATATACCTTTTATGGTAATAGTATATTTTTATAGTAAAAATATATAATTTGTTTATTAAGAAGCTTTTTTTGCAATTATCTCACCATCTAAAAGTCCAATTTTAATGATTTTTTTTTTGTTTTATAAAGTATAAAGAGAGCTACAAAATAAAAAAAAGTTTATGCAAATTGAATTATTGGATAGTAAAATAATTGTATTATAATATATATGTAATATATAGTAATTTATTTATTAAGAAGCTTTTTTGCAATTAACTTACTATATAGCAGTTCAATTTTAATGAATTTTTTTTTGTTTTGTAAAGTATAAAGAGGTCTACAAAACAAAAAAAAAGTTTATGCAAATTGGATTATTGGATAGTGAAATAATTGTATTATAATATATATAATATATGGTAATAATTTATTTATTAACAAGCTTTTTTGCAATTATTTCACCATCTAGCAGTCCAATTTCAATGAATTGTTTTTTATTTTATAAAGCATAAATGGGGCTACAAAACAAAAAAAAGTTTATGCAAATTGGATTATTAGATAGCAAACTAATTGTATTATAATATATATATTAATGTAATATATTATATATTATACTGTATATATTTTTTTAGCCAATCAGAATTCAATCACATGGTGGGTAGGGGGGTCAGGTCTCTAATTGAACATAATCACGTGATTTCTGGCACGCCCCTTACTGTAGGCCACATTTCAATTAATTCCTTTATTACTCCCACACAAAACTCTTTCCCATTGTCAGACTGTAAAATAGTTGGAGGAGAGCCTAAAAAATGGAAAAGTTCAAAAAGATATGCTGCTACTTCAATAGCTCTTTTTGAAGTAAGAGCTCTGGCCCAAGAGAATCTTGTAAAGTGATCTCTTACATGGCAAATATATTTATATTCGCCATCTGCGTCAAATGATAAATCAATAAGATCCATCTAAAAAAAATAAAAAATAAATTAAATATAATAATAATAAAAAAAAGAATATAAAATAAATTAAATATTTACTTGCACATGAGATAGAAAATTCCTTGCAATGATAGGCTTTGCTGCTAAAGGGTGAAATGATGGTTTTTGTACTGCACATATTGTACAATTATTAACAAATTGTTCTACAATATCTTGTTTAATCCAACCCCACCTTTCTATAATAGACTTCCATGTCTGTCTTTGCCAACCATGCTGTGTAATTTCTGCATGAGTTCGACATAAAACTTCGTACATATTTTCTACAGCCAACACTGGGTTGTTGTTTGCTGCAACAATTACCCTATAGTCACCAGGTGTTATTTCCTCAAGCTTAAACTTTTTCTTAATCCAGCTACGTGTATTTTTATTAGAAATAGTATTATTTTTAGGGTCTAACAATACTTCTTTAATTTTATTTAAAAAATTAAGATTTATCAAAGCTTTTTCTTGCTTTGACGTAGGGAGGTTGCCAATGTAACGTTCAATAATTCCATTAAATGTATCTCTGCTGATAAACGTATATTCCATGACAAAACATATAGCTACAAACATGTGTTTTCAAGCTGTAATGATATAAAGCATGTGTCTTCAGACTGTAACGAGATAAAACATGTGTTTTCAATCTGTTAACGCGATAAAACGTGTTTTCCATAAAAAAAAACTGTAATAAAAAAATGTCGTGTCTTTGTAAAGATTATCAATGGTTTGCATCACACATATCACCTGACAATAATCTCAATTTTTAAGTTGATTTTATTTATTACACAATTTTTATATTATTCAATATCAGATTTTACAGGACCGGAAAAACCTATAATGGAGGTCACTGTAGTACCCGGCACACTAGTAAAATCCATTGAATTTTTTATATATACAATTTTTAATGAAGCCAAAATGTGTGGATTAAACTTATCTGTTTAAGTTTAGAGTTGAATGCATGATTTATACACTCAATTTAGATTTTTATATATTCTGTGTAACACAAAAAGGTGGTTCGCATAATTAGTAAATTTTTTAAAAAGTGGTTCGCGTTATTATAAAATTTTTTTCGGAAAATTTAATGATCTCAGTTAATATTGATATTAAAAGAATAATTTATGATTCATTTTATTTTTCAGACATTTCTGTATGATTTGTTAGATTTTTAGTTTAATTACTTAAGAAAAATTTTTATTAATTTGGGCAAAACCATCATTTTACTATTGTCCGGTGACCTTTATTATAAGTTTTCCCGGTCCTGATTTTACATTAAATTTTTTTTCGTTCCTCTTATTATAAATTTTCATTTCTCTAACATCCATGTTTTCTTACTCAAAATCTTATTTACCTATTCTCAAAAAACCATTAATCTATTCCTATTAAAAAAAGAAAAGAGAATGGCTAATATCTAGAAGAAAACACCAACATTATAGATACCATAACACCACCTATTTACCGGGAGAGAGTCCAAATCAAAATGCTAAAAAAAAAGGACAAAAGAACGGTCAGTACCGTTCTACTTTACAAATACGCCGATTATTTAAACATATGAGAAAGAAAATAACACCGCAGATACCATAGCACCAAATATTTACCGGGAGAAAGTCCAGACCGAAATGCTAAAAAAAAAAAGAAAAAGAACGGTCAGTACCGTTCTAGGAGAAGGAAACTAACACCATAGACACCATAGCACCAAATATTTACCGGGAGAAAGTCCAGGCCGAAATGCTAAAAAAAAGAAAAAAGAACGGTTAGTACCGTTCTAGGAAAAGGAAACTAATATTATAGATACTATAAAATACCTATTTTACCGGGAGAAAGTCCAGGCTGAACTGCTAAAAAAAAAAAGAAAAAAGAACGGTCAGTACCGTTCTAGGAGAAAGAAACTAACACTATAGTAAACATTATAGCATACCTATTTACCGGGAGAGAGCCCAGGCCGAAATGCTAAAAAAAAAAGAAAAAAAAACGGTTAGTACCATTCAAAAAAGAAAAAATAAAATAAAAATTGAATTCTACCTTAAAACATTTTAACCGTTCCTATTAAAAAAAGAAAAAGAAATGGGTTAAATACGGCTCCTAAAAAGAAAAAAACAAAAAAAACCTACTTAAAATGTTTAACAAAAAAAGAAAAGGTAGGAATGGTTAGTACCGTTCCGAAAAAGAAAAAAACAAAAAAAAAATAAAATAAAAGCTTCCGAACTTACCTCAAAGAGCCAATTAGCCGTAAAGAACCGTTCTTATTAAAAACTTTATAATAATTAAAGTAATTTTTAGTGTAGTTACTAATGAGTTAAACTAACACTATTTCAGATTAATAAAATAGTAAAAAATAGTAGAAAACGATCGATATTTTTTTTAAAAAAAAATTTTTTATTTGCCTCAGATTAAAACCGAGGCACCTCAGATTATCAATGATCCACATCACGCACCTCACATGACGATTTCAATCTGAGGTGCGTGAGTTGCGATCTGAGGCAAGAATCGATCTGAGGTACAACATTATCAAATAAAATAAAATTTTCATCTACACAGTGAAATTCGATAAACCGGATCTTCGATAAACTGGATTTAGGCCTAAACCGGACTTTTTTGCTGGAACCAAATCACGTATATTAAAATAGTTTCGATATACCGGAGTTTACTAGTAAAAGCTCGATATTCGCTATAACGGATCAATTTTCTAACCAGCTATAGTAAAAATGATTCGATAAACCGGATCACGTGATCATTAGCCAATAAAATTTAAGTAATGTGATGCGGTAAATCTTAATTTTGGCCAGAATTATAAAAATCTTAATTCCGGCTGAAGTTATGTATTACTTATATCTTCAATTAATAGTTTTAAGTCACAGATTTCATGAAAATGAATAAGATGAAAAAACTAAATTATAGCGTGTATTAGTTCTATTATCATGAAAATTTTTTGAAAATTCAGCATAATAGATTTTCAGTATATCGAAATTTTTTCGCTATACCGGATATCCCGATAAACCGGATAATTTTAGTGGAACCGATAGATCCGGTTTATCGAATTTCACTGTGTAATTAAAAATGGTCACGTGATTTATATATAATGTCCGGGACATAAAAAATACCGGACATGGACATGGACAGTCCCGTCCCGTCCTGTCCAATGTCCGTGTCCATGTCCCATGACAACACTGGGGTAGTTATCCCGACCCGTCCCAACCCGTGACCGTGGTAAAACAACACAGTGATGACAAATAGGATTTTGACTAACGAAAAAAAAGATCTCCAGACACTTATGGATTAGGTGACAAATAAAATCTATTTTTAGAAGCGGGCGGAATGACTGATCCGGGATGACAGCTCGAAAGGATTGGCTTAGATTATAAGATGAAATGTTAAACAAGGTGGCTTTGTTTGTACTACTATTGTGTATGTACGGCATTATCAAATTATTTTTAAGAAATAAATCCATAGAACTCTTTTTGTTTCTTTTCGATTATTTATTTTATCTACGATTACTAATAATATCAAAATGCAAAACACAAAAAATACAAATGAATGGGTTAATTGGATTGAAGAATCTATATCTAGGGAATATTATAGATTTTATGAACATGAACATTTTAGTAATATTCAAATAATTGGAACTGGAGGGTTCGGAAAAGTTTATCGTGCAAGCTGGAAAAATTCCGAACAATATTTAGCGTTGAAGTCTTTTTTTAATATTGATAACGTCACTGCAAAAGAAATTGTTCATGAGGTATAAATTATGAAGTTAATATTTTAATATACGTAATATATATGTGCTCATTTAAATTTATATTATAAAATATTTAATATTCCAGCTTAAGCTTCAGCGTGATATACAATTTCATAATAACATTATTAAATTTTATGGAATTGCAAAATTTGATCCAGGTAGGTATAATAAAATAAATGTTCTAATACGTTGTTTGATTTTATAAAAATATATTTTGATAAAATGACTATTTCTTCTATTTATAATTAGAAAATGATAACGTTCAATCAAAAAATTATTTACTAGTTATGGAGTATGCTGATTCTGGTCCACTTAAAAATTATTTAAAGGAAAACTTTAATATTCTTACTTGGAACGATAAATACAACTTAGCATACCAATTAGCTTGTGCCGTGTCATGTATACATAACGAAGGCATCGTGCATCGTGATTTGGTAATTTATTTTATTATTAATTATAAAAGTGTTATTATAAATTTTTTTCCATATTTTTTAATATCATAACGTATTTACAGCACTCTGGCAATGTTTTGGTCCATCAAAACACTATTAAGTTGTCCGACTTTGGGTTGTCAAAGAGAATTGAATCATCATCCAATACACAATCAAAACTTTTTGGAATAATTCCTTACGTTGATCCAAAAAAATTTAGTGGACGAAGAAGGAATAGAAACTCAACACAAATATTCTCATTAAATGAAAAAAGCGATATCTATAGCATTGGTGTTTTATTCTGGGAGATATCTAGTGGTCAACCTCCCTTTTATACAGAAGGTGAACAATATGATGTTGATTTAGCAATAGAAATTTCACAAGGTCTTAGGGAAGAACCTATCCCTAATACACCAGAAGATTATATTAAAATTTATACTGGTATTAATTTTTTCTTCAAACCATTTCATTAACCTTTCTCATTAATTACAATTTAGGTTTATTTGGTTTACTTACAATATATAATTGTCTGTTTTTTTTAGAATGTTGGAATGGTGAACCAGATAATCGTCCAACCATAAATCAAGTTGTAGAAAGATTAAAGGAAATTATAGCAAAAATGAACATAACAACAGAAAATAATATTAGCGCTTCTTTGAATACTGATAATTCGTTACATGGGGAAATGTCTCAAATTATTCAAAATTTTAATAAAATGAATACAAAAGAAATTGTACCCGCAAATAATTCATTTGAAAAAGTTAATGATATAGTAAATTATATTTTTGAAATAGATAATGAAGGAAAAGTATCTACATTATTCAAAAATATTAAAAATATTCTTGATTATTTTAACGATAATAATATAGATTCACGAGAAATTTACGATTGGTTATTAATTAATCAAAATAATTCAGATTCTATATTCTTACTTGGATATTTTAATTATTTAGGAATTGAAACAAGAGAAGATAATAAGAAAGCATTTGATTTATTCATTAGCGCATCAGAACAAGGTCATACATTAGCACAATTATATGTTGGATTATGTTATCAATTAGGCCATGGAACTACAAAAGATGGAAAGCTATCTTTAAAATATTACGAAAAAATAGCAAGTATGGGTTGTGCATCAGGTTTATTAAGAGTTGGATACTGTTATTATCATGGAATTGGGACTAGTGTTAATTATCAAAAAGCAGTTATGTTATATAAACAGGCAGCAAATTTAGGAAATTATACGTCTCAAAATAATCTCGGTGTCATGTATGAAGAAGGAAAAGGAGTTGATAAAGATTATGACAAAGCTTTTGAATTATATTACAAGACTGCAAATTCCGGATTTAGTATAGGTCAATATAATCTTGCTCGGATGTATTATAATGGAAGAGGAGTTGATAAAGATTATGAAAAAGCTTTAGGATTATATTACCGATCGGCAAATTCAGGTTATAATTTAGCTCAATATAATATTGCTGTTATGTATGAATATGGAATAGGAATTAAAAAGGATGTAAATCAAGCGATTTATTGGTATGAGAAATCCGCTGAACAAGGAGTTCAAGAAGCTCAGGACAAACTAAAAGAATTAAAATATAAATAATAAACTAAGTTACTTTTTATTTAAATACATTATTAATTATTCTGTTAATTAAATGGTGCATGTATATTATTTATTAAAAGTACTACAAGATGAAAAAGATGACTCGCATATATAAGATTATATATTTAATTACTACAACTACAATGCAGTTGTGACTACGAGTACATGATATCACGTACTCCCACGTAGTCATAGATATCCCGTAGTCATAGACTCATGTAAGTACAATACTGCAAAGCGACTACATTATACAGTACAAATAGTAAATTTTACAATTACATAAATTTATTTTTACCTACAAAAATGTCACGAAAAATCACGTGACTGTTTTTGTCACATGCGCCACACCCTTCCTTGTTTCCATTTTCATAAGTATCTGAGGGACTTAGAATTTTTCGAGGTATGAAATCCTATTTGTCACACATTATTTGTCACATAGTTTAATTTCTTAATCTCTTAATGCCGGCCGTTTCGTGACATTTTTGTAGGGTACGCTGGGGTAGTCTATGATTACGTAACTACGTAAGTACGTGATAGGTAATGTAGTCGATTATATTTTTGTGCTCACGTACTCATGTAGTCATGAAAAAAAAATATGATTACGTAGTTAGGTAGTACGTAATGGTAAAGTAGTTACATGTACTCGTAATCAGAAGCACGTTGTAGTTGTAGTAAAAAGCTAATAACCGCATATATAAGTTTAAGTAGTTTAAGTTTAAAGTAGAGTAACCGTAATCCCAATAGTATTTTTACTTTTATTTAGACAAGTGATGATTTAAAAAACATAATTATAAATTTTTTTCTAAAGTTGTTTATCACTTCTTAAATTTATATCCATATTATAAAATAAAAAATATTGCGTACATTTTTTTTAGTCAATGAAATTATTAAAAAAATCATAATAAGATCAATTTTATTATTGTACCATGATTACTAACCGAAGAAATAATATCTATTTTATTTTTTAAATATAGACAATGACGGGAGCCATACATAATATCTGATATAGTAGATTTAAATAATGTTAAAAAAAAATGAAATATATTTCATGAAAAAATTTTCAATAATTCAGGTTTGAACACTCTATATCGTTCTTTTTCTTCTTTCAAAATGAACGTTCCATTAAACTAGTTAAACATAAAAGTATATTTAACAATTTACATATTTATTAATATTTTTATTTATTATACGTGTGCGTGTGTCTGTTCACAATAGTAATTCAGTTTGATTTAGTAATCTTCGCCCAAATTTACCGATGCATTAAATAATTAATATTATAATTCTTAAAATAGTTTGTGTTATTGAAGAGGATTATTACTATGATTTTCATGACGTGAAAGGAGCGATACGAATTGCATAACAATTCTTTGATGAGAATTTTAAAGATCGAATAATATTTACTATCTTTGCAGATTTAGAAGAATTAATAAATTTTAATTTTTTGGAGATTTTTTATTATTCATCATTTATTAATTTATTAACATAGGTAATAATCAAAAAGATTAAAATTAAATCAATTAAATCATCATATTCAAATTTATTGAAGTTTCTTCTTTAATATTAGAATCATATTCTTGTTCTTTAATTTATTATTCAACATTTCTTAATATATATAATAATTTTATAATAGTTTATTAATTATAATATGATTTCAAATTTTTAAATGACCGATTCTTAAGAGATTTCACTCATAATTTAAATAAAAATTTAAAATTATTAAATGTTAGTATGTGGGAAATTTCTATTGAAGGTTTAGAAATAATCTTGTATGTTACGTGGAAAATATAAAACTATGTTATTGTCCTTTTAAAGAAAGGAAGGGATAGGGTGATGGTAAATGGTGTACACGTGACCGTTTATCAGGAACGCGGCAGTTGTCGCGGCACCATCTCGATAATTTTCTGTTTCGATTTTTGTTAACGTTAACGACTGGCGTGTCTTGTTCATCTTCGCTCGTAGGAAGTGTTCGTTTTAGAAAAACATCTGGTTTGTTCAAAAAATTTCGTGCTTCTGTGTCGAAAATAAATCCGTATTTATGATTCGAGGAATGACTACGTCATTTACCTGCGTAATGATGAAGTAGATGGAATGTTCGGATTGGGTTTGGTGTTAATGTAGAAGTGTTCTCATCTATGTCCATTTCTTGAGTGGCCGTTGATAACTCGACGACCTGATTTCTTAGCTCTTTGTCTGGCGTTCGGTCGACTTATCACGTGACCGTAGAAGTGTTGCGGTAATAAATTTACGAAATATTTTTTTTTTCTTATATGAATAGAGTTATTATATACAGCTTAAATTCTAAAATAAAGAATAAATATATTTTAGTCATATCTTGATGATAGCCATTGTTTATATATTTTTTACACTAATACAATTATGTCTGTGTATTTTATTATCATATATACGCACTATATAGCATTATAGCTTCATACGCTCATATACATTTATACACAAAATTTTCCCAAATCCAATTAATTATAAAGATATCATGAATGTAAAAAACTTATTATCTTTTTTTTTATTTAAATAAAAAAAGCTACATATTTAAGTCGATATTAAATGTAACCCCAAACAGAATGAGAAACGAAAAAGAAAAAATAGTTACATCTATAATTAAAAGGAAAAAAGAAAACAACAAGAATAAAAAGAAAAAAAAACCAAAAATAAAACTAAAAGAGAAGAAAAACTCTATAATTGAAAAGTTCTATTTGTCTATGGGAGTAAAAATCTATATCCCAGTTCAATTCTTCAACTCCCTTCAGAATTACCCTGATTAATAGCCATAATTGCATAAGAAGTAAGAATTACACCTGGCGCCAACGTTAAGACACCTATTTTTAAAAAAAAATGAATTGATACATGCCCTACAAAATTTACAAAATTTTTTAGTCACTATCACCTCATACCATATGAGGTTTACCACCCTGTTAATTATGCCTAAACAGGGAACCCAGGACACCCATGTGGCCATCATAGGATCTATGGTAAATGGACTCATATAGTATTCAATAACAATTACTAAGTAAGTGACATGGCATAGGAGATATGTGTCATTTCCAACGGGAACCTGGCCTTCCCTTCCATATGGATCAGCTTGGGGATCACCTATATGGCATCATTGTAGCTATGCCTTCGTGCACAAAAGCAGATAGCTACTAGCCTGTAGCAAATGGTACGTACTACGAGCACATAAACCCCTATGTCAATTATAACAGTTCACCATCCGGAAGACTTTCAGTGAACCCTGCAGTGTTACACCTACACATACGTCCATCCGGTGAACTATTATAATTATACTCACCACTTAATGATATGACCTAGCCTCGTTTAGTGTTAGCTTGTCCACTATCGAAGGAGCTCTAGTAGTAGAAGAGGGATCCGCAGGAGAATGAGAAGAAACGGAACCAGAAGCTGGAGCGTGAATAGAGGCTTCAAGAGAAGAGTTTTCCGGAGCGGTAAGTTCGGCGGTATTTTGAGTATTCATTACTTCCTATACAAGCTCTATTGAGAAGTGAATATTCGTGATGCGTAACCAAAGGAAGAATGATAACAGTAATAAAATTGCAGTGGTACTAAATTTGGCAAGAACCACAAAACGTCTAAACTGACAGGAGTAGTTAGAATGTTTTTCACTTACAAACAAGTTTTTAATAGCTAATGAAACACATTACCCATATGTTGTCCAAAGGCAGTAAATACAGTTCTTGATGTTGATATATCTTTTTTTTCCGTCTTAGTATTTACTTGCGCGTGAAAAAAAGGTATTTCTCTTGCGCGTGAAAAAAAGATATTTACTTACGCGTGAAAAAAAAGGTATTTATTTGTGTGTGAAAAAAAGGTATTTGTTAGATATTTATTTGAAAAGAAAGTATTTATAAAAAAAGTATTTAATTGTGTTTGAAGGAGGAATGAAAGAGATGGAGGAGAGATATGTATTAAAAAAAAAGAAAAGAACTGTATAAATATTATTTTTTTTGTTGTACAATGATCAAATGATATCAATACCAATACGGGATATTTGGTCGGTTACACTAAAAATTCTGACCAATAAAATTTAACTGTAGAATGATCAACTGACCGTTCAACGTGAACCACCAAAAACGTAGTCGAGTAGACAAAAATACTGATAAAAATAATGTTTATCAATCAAACCAACTCAATTGAACTTTGATCATGAGATTAATGTAACCTGACCAAAAAAGCCGATCGAACAATTATGAACTGGCCTAATATCAATACGTATGGTTATTGTAGCTTTTAATTACCTAATCATGACGTATTTACCTTTAAAAAATCTAATAATGATTTGCTAGTCAAAGAGTATAATTTACTGTAGTATAAATTGAGTAGATTATTTTGAAAATGATAATCAAAAATTCGGATTCAACACATGAATGACTCATCATGGTTAAGTGATACATGATTAAAATATATAAAATAGCCACTTTTTTCTCTTATTCTCTTTAACTCCTCTCTCCTTTCTTATTCCTTCTCGCTTTTCTTTTTCTTTTATTTTTTTTTCTTGTTATTAATAAATATTAAATTACGCTTTGTTACCAATAAGGTAGAAATTATTTAAGAACTTCTCTACACTCTCTGAAATCCAGTGAAATATTCCGACGAATTCCAGATGATTACGTTACATTATGCCACAAAGCCGAAATTAAAAAATTATTTCGGCAACACGTATAATGATAATAATAGTATAATAATAGTACGATTTCCATTATAAAAGTACAAAATAAATTTTTAAACATAATCTTTTTTGAGATAAGATTGTTTTTATCCTTCAATAGAAATTTTCCACATACCAAGACATAATAATTTTAAATTTTCGTTTAAATTTTGAGTGAACTCTCTTAAATATTGATCATTTAAAAATTTATCATAATTATCATTAATATAAAATTTCGTTAATTCTATTGTTATAAAGATTTTTGAATCTTTCGATATATTAAGAAATGTTGGATAATGTGATTGATCAATCTGTAAAAAGGATGATTAAAATTTAAAAAACTAGAATATTCTAAGGAATTTTTTTAATAATATTTGAATAATGATTTAATTGATTTAACTTCAATCTTTTTAATATTATTTTAAACTAGGAAACGGGAACCGTTGTAAGTCCGGAGCGAAAAACTAAAATTTGTGATTTCATTGGTAACGATCACGTGGCGGACAGAGAAATTCACGTGATCGATTCTTTTTCATAGTGCGTAGACATATATTGTCCTTCGCTTCGCTCCGGACAATGATGAATAATAAAAAATTTGAATTCCTATTATAAACTTTCATCTATAAATTAAATTTATTAATTTTTCTAAATTTGCAAAGATAAAAATTATTCGATCTTATAAATCCTCATCAAATTGTTATATAATTCGTATCGTTCCTTTTACGTCACGAAACCATAATAATAATCCTCTTCAATAACACAAACTATTTTAATTAAGAGTTATAATATTAATGGGAGAAGATTACTAAATCAAACTGAATTTGTGACGGACACACGCTGTTTTAATATCATTCAAATAAAATATTAATAAAATATCTGTGTAAACTGTAAACTGTAAATATACTTTTATCAGCTTAACATTTAATACTTAAGTTTCTTTAAAAGTTATTTTATTACATTATCATATTCTATTGGTCCTCCAAAATAGTTCATATATAATATTAAAGTTCTTATCGAAAATATATAAGATCTCTCTCACGAAATTGTTTCTAATAAAATCTGGATCAACTGCTAAGATACCACCAAATCAACACTATTCACGTTATTTAATATTTCAAATTGGAAATAAAGTATCCACACATTGATTGGTCTCTTTATAAAAACTGCTTATTTTCAATTAAAATACACGATGTTGAATGTAGAAATTGATGACTATTAGTTGCTACTGTACTGTAAAGAGTCTTTATATGAGGTAAATCGAATAAAAATGCATAAAGGGTAGACAATCCTTAATAATGGCTAAATTTAATAATTCTGGATCACGGTTAGTTACTACTACTCACGGTTCTATACTTCTATTGTCGATTAATAATTTAAATATACGATTTGTTAATCTTTGCAATTCTAGTTTTAAATCTAAATTTTTAACTCAAATATTTTTAAAGTGCACTTTTGCTAACAATGCTAAATTTTCATAATGCATTGTGCAATCCTTGTTTGTACAAGTATTGTACAAGCCTTATACAAGGTATTGTGAATTTTTATATAGTGAATAATTTGCTATAGTAAAGAAAAGCTTAGGTACGGATTTTCTATATAAATAATAATTCTTAGTACAATTCACCTTCGCTATAGTGAATCCCTTACTATAGTGAATCTTAACCTTCAGCCCATGAGCTTCACTATAGCGAGGGTGAACTGTATTTTTAATATTAATTTATTCACAATCAATTGTAAAATATATAATTCTGATACATTTTTCAATGAGTTTCATAATTTTTACAGTGTTTTCATAAGATTTTTACTTATGTATATATTGTACGATATAATTTACAATTGATTTCATAATTAACTATTCATTATTACAATAAATTTTGCAAATCAATAGGCTTGCATAATAATAACATTGGTCTTTTATAATTATACTAAGCCTTATTACCTTATTACTGAAGACTCCCACTTTTTGTCAATTCGTAAGATTAAACATATGTACATTGTATGTACATCTGTATATATATATACATATGCTTTTTCTTCTCCTTTTACTCGCTATTTCCCTTTTTCCTTCCTTTTTTTTCCATTTCCTTTCCTTCGTTTTCCTTTCGTTCCTTCTCCCATTTCTTCATTTCCTTCCCTCTTTCCGTCCTTTCTTTTTCGTATTTTATTTAAAAAAAAGTGTTACATTTCTATTTTTCCCTTTTAGGTGATATTTTTTTCAAATTAATTCTTTAACGAAACATTTCTCACGTTTCGTTTTCTTATTTTTTAGATGGCCGGGAAGGTTGCTTTGAAGATGGGATTTCGGCAAGTAAACGAAAAATTTTTTTTTCAACAAGTTTTGTTCTTTTTTCCCTCTATTTTAGGCGACTTTTCAATTCTTTACGTGGAGTGGGAGTTCATTCAGATCTTTTGATGTGGGTGAGTTTCTTATTCTTTTAATTTACAGTAACGAAACGTTTTCTAACGTTTCAATTTCCTCTTTTTTTAGACAGCCGGTCCTTGAGCACGTATTATTTCAGTAAAAGCTTCCATAAAAATATTTTTTTCTTAATTTATTTCTTTAGTGAAACATTTTTCTAACATTTCAATTTTCTCTTTTTATTAGACGGTCATATCCCTGGGCGCGTATTAGGCTTCCAAAAAAAACTATATTTTTTCTTTTTAATTTATTTATTTAGCGAAATGTTTACTAACGGTTTCGTTTTTATTCTTTTTAGGCGATTCTTTGGGCATGTGGCTTAAGGTGTTGTTTTATACTTAATTTGAGTTTTCTGGTCTCTTTGGATATGGATATAGGAATTCGGCAAGTGATTTTTTTTAATTCTTTTTTTATTATTAGTTTAACGAACAGTTACTAACTTTCATTTTCTTTCTTTTCATTAGATGATTTCCGGATATTTGGATTTTCGGTAAAATATAGTTTATTTTTTTTTTCTGATTTACACAGCGTACCCTAGAAAAATGTCACGAAAAAATCACGTGACTGTTTTTTGTCACATGCGTCACACCCTTCCTTGTTTCCATTTTCATAAGTATCTGGGGGACTCGAATTTTTTCGAGGTGTGAAATCCTATTTGTCACACATTATTTGTTACGTAGTTAATTGCTTAATTTCTTAATGCCGGCCGTTTCGTGCCATTTTTTTAGGATACGCTGGGGTAGTCTTTTTTTCTTTACTGCGCCTTTTAACGAGCTGTTTTTTACTTTTTTTAGGTGATTCTCCGGATCTCTTGAACATAGATTTGGTGAGTGGTATTTTCTTTTATTTTAAATTAACTCTTTCACTGAAACGTTTCAGATTCTTTTTCTTAAGTGGTTCTTTCAGTTTCGTTTGATGCAAAATTCCGGTAAGATTCCCCTTTTTTTTCTTGAATTTTTTTTTATTTTAATGAATAATTTCTAATTGTTTGTTATTTTTTTTAGGCGTTTTTTTGGCTCTTTGGATGTTGGATTTAGTGAGTATATTTTTTATTTAAATTTTATTTCCGCCTTAAAATGATTACTAAATTTTTATTTTCTCCTTTTTTTTAGACGGTATGGACACGTAGGATCTCGGTGAAAAATCAGCCTCAGTTTTTCTTATTTTTAGATGAGTCTAGGCGCTTGGAACAGACAAGTTTTGAAAAAGGGAATTGATAAAAGTCTCTTATAATTTTTTTGTAGGGAAATCGGCTCAGGGAATCAGCTCTGACGTGGGCACCATATTCCCAAGTGAGTTTCGAAAAAAGAAATTTGAAACTTTAATAAACCATTTTTTTAATCTTTCTTTTCCTTTTTTTTGTCGAGAGATCGACTTCGACTTGGAATCAGATCCAAGATAAGTTTCAAAAAAATGAATTCAAAACTTTAAAAAATTAAAATCAGTTTTTAATATATGGGATCCCAGATAGATCAGTTTCGAAAAAAAATATTCGAAACTTGGTTTTGTAGGGAAAATCGATGGCAACAGACTCCCAGGTGAGTTTCAAAAAAAAAAATTGAAACTGCAAAATAATTTTTATTTTTATTTTTTATTTTGATTTTCTTTTGTATCATAGGACTCCTGAGTCCTGACTTCGGAACCTTATGAAAAGACGATAATTATAGTAACATCTTCTTTTATCTTCTCCTCTGACTTCATTATCTCTTGGTGTAATGGATTTTATGTTTTACAAGTGCGAAATTAGTAGATTGAAAGTAAATTTTTGAAAAAATAAATTTTGAACCAAGTTAAAAACGTTTTTTATTATCATTTTTTTCTTTTTTGGAGGAACGGGCTTCCATTTCTTGAATGGATTGGGTGGTAAGTTGGAATTTTTTGAACCTTTTTTTTATTAGGAAACTTTGTTAATGCTTCCTTTTCTCTCTTTTATGTAGGAACGGGTTTCTGATTCTTGGCTAGATTAAATGGTAAATTCTAAAAGGTTCCGAGAATAAAACATTAAAACTGTTTTATTATCATTATTTTTAAAGTTTATCAATAGCATCAATTTCAATATATTGTAATATTAGCAATAAATTGTACAATAAATTTTTTACAATGAAAGTACAAACAATTTATATTACGATTTGTATTATAAAGCTATAGTGAAATGTCCCTACAAGACCAATAACGAATATCTTAACATGGTTTGTATATAATGCACCGTAATATTAATTTTACAATACATTTAAAAAATTTTAAGAGTAATTTTCTAATCTTAGAATATATATTTAATTATTTCAAATATAGCTGAATAAACCTAAAACATAGAGTTAATAAGTGAATCGACCTTGTTGATAAAAAAAAATTTGATATATAGTAAATTCGCAATTTAATAATTTAACTTGTACTAGCAATAATCATATCAACTAAAAATAAAATATCATGTCCGAAGGTGCACTTCTTTCATTAATGAAATAATGTTCATACTATAGGACAGAATTAGAAAATTTTGGCCAAGATTATAAAATGAAATTACGAATCACGGTAAACACGGTGGCTTTGTTTGTACTACTATTGTGTGTATAACATTACCAAACTATTTAAAAGAAAAAATCCAAAGTAGTTTCGTCTCCTTTTAATTATTTATTTCACCTACGATTACTAATAATACCAAAATGCAAAATACAAAAAATACAAATGAATGGATTAATTGGATTGAAGAATCTATATCTAAGGAATATTATAGACTTTATAAACAAAAACATTTTAGTAATATTCAAAAAGTTGGAATTGGAGGATTCGGAAAAGTTTATCGTGCGAGTTGGAAAAATTCAAAATATTTTGCGTTGAAATCTTTTTTTAATCTTGATGACGTTACTGCAAAAGAAATCGTTCATGAGGTATAAATTTAGATGAGCACATATACTGTATATTATGAATATTAAAATGTTATTCTTATTCTCATTTCATAATTTATATTTATGATATTAATATTTCAGCTTAAGCTTCAACGTGATATACAATTTCATAATAACATTATTAAATTCTACGGAATTGCAAAATTTGACCCGGGTATAATAAAATTTTTTTAATACTATTTTAATGTTGCTTGATTTTACAAAAATATATTTTAATAAGAAATGATTATTTTTTTTATCCATACTTAGAAAATGATGACGTTCAATCAAAAAATTATTTACTAGTTATGGAGTATGCTGACTCTGGTCCTCTTAAAAATTATTTAAAGGAAAACTTCAATAATCTTACCTGGAACGATAAATACAACTTAGCATACCAATTAGCTTGCGCCGTGTCATGTTTACATAATGAAGGAATAGTGCATCGTGATTTGGTAATTTACTTTATTAATATAAAAGTATTATTATTTTTTTTCCATATATTTAATATCATCATGTATTTGCAGCACTCTGGTAATATATTGGTCCATCAAAACACTATCAAGTTGTCCGACTTTGGGTTGTCAAAGAGAATCGAATCATCATCCAATACACAATCAAAACCTTTTGGAATAATTCCTTACGTTGATCCAAAAAAGTTTAGCGAGCGAAGAAAGAATAAAAACTCAACACAAATATTCTCATTGAACGAAAAAAGCGATATTTATAGCGTTGGTGTATTATTCTGGGAGATATCTAGTGGTCAACCTCCCTTTTATAAAGAAGGTGAACAATATGATGTTGATTTAGCAATAGAAATTTCACAAGGTCTTAGAGAAGAACCTATCCCCAATACACCAGAAGATTATATTAAAATTTATACTGGTATTAATTTTTTTCATTAACCTTTCATTTCTCATTAATTATAATTTAGAATTATTTGGTTTATTTACAATAATCTATTTGTTTTTTTTAGAATGTTGGAATGGTGAACCTAATAATCGTCTAACTATAAATCAAGTAGTAGAAAGATTAAAGGAAATTATAACAAAAACGAACATAACAACAGAAAATAATATTAGCGCTTCTTTGAATACTGATAATTCGTTACATGGGGAAATGTCTCAAATTATACAAAATTTTAATAAGATGAATATAAAAGAAATTGTACCCTCAAACATAATAATTGAAGATTGTTCATTTGAAAAAGTTAATGATATTGTAAATTATATTTTCAAAATAGTTAATGAAGGAATAGAATTTACATCAACCAAAAATATTAAAAATATTCTTGTTTATTTTAATAATAATAATACAAGTTCACAAGAAATTTATGATTGGTTATTAATTAATCAAAATAATTCAGATTCTATATTTTTACTTGGATATTTTAATTATTTAGGAATTGAAACAAATGAAGATAATAAGAAAGCATTTGATTTATTTATTAATGCATCAGAGCAAGGTCATACATTAGCACAATTATATGTTGGAGCATGTTATCAAGCTGGTTATGGAACTACAAAAGATGAAAAGTTAGCTCTAAAATATTACGAAAAAATAGCAAATATGGGTTATGCGGCAGGTTTATTAAAAGTTGGATATTGTTATAATTGTGGAATAGGAACTAGTGTTAATTATCAAAAAGCTTTTGAATTATATCAACAGGCAGAAAGTTTAGGAAATATTGTTGCTCAATATAATCTTGGTAATAAGTATTATAATGGAAAAGGTGTCGAGAAAAATTATGACAAAGCTTTAGCACTATATCACCAAGCAGCAAATTCAGGTTATAATTTAGCTCAACATAAAATTGGTCTTCTGTATGAATATGGAATAGGAATTCAAAAGGATATAAATCAAGCGATTTACTGGTATGAGAAATCTGCTAAACAAGGAAATCAACATGCTCAAAATAAACTAGAAGAATTAATATATAAATAATCAAGCTAAATGCATTATTAAATTATATAGTTAATTGTATGATGCATATTATTTAACTGATCCGTTTAAGTAGAGTAATTGTAGTCTAATAATATTTTTATTTTTGCCACGCACGTGATACTTTAAAGAAAACATAATTATAAATTTTTTTTTTTCTACAGTTGTTTAATTTATTCTTTGAGCATATCTATAACTAAAAAAAATATTGTGTGTATTTTTCTTTATTATTGAAATTATTTTTTTTCAAAAAAAAATCAAATATAAGATCAATGTTATTATTGTATCATGTTTAACAACTGAAGAAATAATACACAATAAATTCGCAAAGTTAAAATAATTTTTTGCTCTACCACAACACATCTAACTTGGTAATATTCAATGCCGGTCAAATTATATTTTAACTTTGACGACGTCATGCGATAAGTAGCCAGGGATGGAATTGGATCAAATGAGTCGACTCGAGTCGATTCTGGAACCGAACTTAAACTTAAAAGATTCTGGATCTCTTGGGCTTAAACCTATTTTTAACCATAAAAACCGTTCTGAACTCCGAACCGATTCGAACCGACTTCAAGAACCGACTCAAATTGAGTCATCTGACGATCACATACCAACTAACATTTGAAGGCCAATCAAAATTTTTCTGATTCACATGCTTGTATCTTGCACGTAATTCATATTTTTATTTATTAGAGCCGGAAATAGAACCGACGAATCGATTTCCATCCCTAGCGATAAATCGAATTCCCTAGTCATCTTACAAGAAGAGTATAACAAAAATATAATAAAAAATTCAAAATTACAACAATACTACCATTACCACCATTATTACTTATTTCTCTAAAATCCATTCAATATAAACTTTATGATATTTACTAGATGATTTTTTACCATAATAATAATCTACACATGATTTCGTTATTGTTATTAAATTCTTTATATTTCATAGTAATTAACCATTATATAAAGCACAAAATAAATTTTTTAAACAAAATCTAGATTATTTTTAAACCTTCAATAGAAATTTTCCACATAGCAAGATTTAATAATTTTAAATTATTAGCGAAATCTCTTAACTGAAATATTGATCATTTAAAAATTTGATATCATAAATTCATAATTATCATTATTATTACAATTAATATGATTATTATAGACAATAAAATTATCATAATAATTATCATCATTACTATAAATTTCGTTTTTAAGATTTTTGAATCTTTTAATATATTAAGAAATTGATTAATTTGTAAAAAAAAAATGATTAAGATTTAAAGGATAAGAATATTCTAATATTAAATTAGGAATAGTTCAATAAAATTCGAATAAGATGATTAAATTGGTATAATTTCAACAGGACCCAGAAATATATATATGGGGGTCAGGTGATGAAAAAATTTTTTTACTATGAGCTGTACGCATTTTTTCAGGGCCGGAGTTATAATAATGTCAGTCGGTTACTATAATAGGAAATAATATTTTGACTAGCATTATCAAAAACTATCTAAAAAAGGAAAGATTTTCCTGATTTTTTAAGTTCAAAATACGCAAACTCAAACCTGACCCTTTTATATATATTTCTGGGTCCTATTTCAACCCTTTAATATTATTTTAAATGATAACTAACAATAAAAAATTTGAATTCATATTACAAAATTTCATCCAAAAATTCTGCAAAGATAAAATTATTCAATCTTATAAAATCCTTACTATACAATTTGTATCGTTCCTTTCACGTCACGAAAATAATCCTCTTCAATAACACAAACTATTTTAAGAGTTATAATATTAATTATTTAATGCATCGATCAATTTGGGCGAAGATTACTAAATCAAACTGAATTTGTGATAGACACACGCACTATCGTGCTGTTTTAATATCATTCAAATAAAAATATTTATGTAAATTGTAAATATACTATTATCAGCTTAACGTTTAATACTTTAAAAGTTTCCTTAATAAAAATTATTTTATTACATTCTCACTATTCTATTGGTCCTCCGAAATTTTAAAATTTCAGATTTTTTACAAATTAACTACAAGTAAATGTACTTTTTCAAATTGATCTAAAGACTTAGGAATTTCTCAAATTATATAACTAATATTAAAGTTCTATTTACGTATTTATCAACATTATTTACATTATTTAATATTTAAAATTGTATCCACATATTTATAATTAAGATAATTAAGATTGGTCTCTTTATGAAAACTGCTTGTTTTAATTACTATTAGCTATATTGAAATACACGATGTTGAATGTAGCAATTGGCGACTACCAGCTGTTACTGTCCTGTAAAGAGCTTTTATATGAGATTAATCGAATAAAATGTATAGAAGACAGCAAATAATCACGGTTAATTGCTACTCACGGTTCTATATACTTCTATTGTCAATAAACAATTTAAATATACGACTCGTTAATCTTTCAATTCTAGTTTCAAAATCTAAAATATTGACAAAATTTTTTTAAAGTGTAATTTTCGACATATACAGTATATTTTATTAATTTCAAGTATATTATCTGAATAAATCTTCGCAAAATATCATTATAGAGTTAATAGGTGAATTGATCTTGTTGATAAAAAAAATTGATATATAAATTCGCAATTTATAAAATTTGACTTGTACTAGCAATAATCAGGCATATCAACTAAAGAAAAAACATCATGTTCATATTTTTTCGAAGGTGCGCTTTTTTCATTAATGAAATAGTGTTCATAATTTAGGCCAGAATTAAAAAATTTGGAAATGAAATTACGAATCACGTTAAACACGGTGGCTTTGTTTGTACTACTATTGTGTATGTATAACATCATATTTAATAAATGAAAAAATCCATAAACCCCTTTTGATTATTTATTTCACCTACGATTACTAATAATATCAAAATGCAAAACGCAAAAAATACAAATGAATGGGTCAATTGGATTGAAGAATCTATATCTAAAGAATATTATAGACTTTATGAACAAAAACATTTTAGTAAAATTCAAAAAGTTGGAACTGGAGGATTCGGAAAAGTTTATCGTGCAAGTTGGAAAAATTCACAATATTTTGCGTTGAAATCTTTTTTTAATCTTGATGACGTTACTGCAAAAGAAATCGTTCATGAGGTATAAATTTAGATAAGCACATATATATTATGAATACTAAAATGTTATTCTTATTCTTATTTCATTAATTTATATTTATGATATTAACATTCCAGATTAAGCTTCAACGTGATATACAATTTCATAATAACATTATTAAATTCTACGGAATTGCAAAATTTGACCCGGGTATAATAAATTTTATTAATATGTTAATGTTGCTTTGATTTTACAAGAATGTATTTTATTAAAAAATAATTATTTTTTATCCATACTTAGAAAATGATGACGTTCAATCAAAAAATTATTTACTAGTTATGGAGTATGCTGACTCTGGTCCTCTTAAAAATTATTTAAAGGAAAACTTCAATAATCTTACCTGGAACGATAAATACAACTTAGCATATCAATTAGCCTGTGCCGTGTTATGTTTACATAATGAAGGAATAGTGCATCGTGATCTGGTAATTTACTTTATTAAATTATTATAAATCTTTTTCATATTTTTTTAATACCATAATGTATTTACAGCACTCTGGTAATATATTGGTCCATCAAAACACTATCAAGTTGTCCGACTTTGGGTTGTCAAAGAGAATCGAATCATCATCCAATACACAATCAAATCCTTTTGGAATAATTCCTTACGTTGATCCAAAAAAATTTAGCGAACAAAGAAAGAATAAAAACTCAAATCAAATATTCTCATTAAACGAAAAAAGCGATATCTATAGCGTTGGTGTTTTATTCTGGGAGATTTCTAGTGGTCAACCTCCCTTTTATACAGAAGACGAAAAATATGATGTTGATTTAGCAATAGAAATTTCACAAGGTCTCAGGGAAGAACTTATCTCCAATACACCAGAAGATTACATTAAAATTTATACTGGTATTAATTTTTTTCATTTCTCATTGATTATAATTCAGAATTATTTGGTTTATCTACAATAATCTATTGTTTGTTTTTTTTTCAGAATGTTGGAATGGCGAACCTGATAATCGTCCAACTATAAATCAAGTAGTAGAAAGATTAAAGGAAATTATAACAAAAACGAACATAAAAACAGAAAATAATATTAGCGTTTCTTTGAATACTGATAATTCATTACATGGGGAAATGTCTCAAATTATACAAAATTTTAATAAGATGAATACAAAGGAAATTGTACCCGCAAACATAATAATTGAAAATTGTTCATTTGAAAAAGTTAATGATATTGTAAATTATATTTTCAAAATAGTTAATGAAGGAAAAGAATTTACATTAACCAAAAATATTAAAAATATTCTTGTTTATTTTAATAATAATAATACAAGTTCACAAGAAATTTATAATTGGTTATTAATTAATCAAAATAATTTAGATTCTATATTTTTACTTGGATATTTTAATTATTTAGGAATTGAAACAAGTGAAGATAATAAGAAAGCATTTGATTTATTTATTAATGCATCAGAGCAAGGTCATATATTAGCGCAATTATATGTTGGATCATGTTATCAAACTGGTTACGGAACTACAAAGGATGAAAAGTTAGCTTTAAAATATTACGAAAAAATAGCAAATATGGGTTATGCATCAGGTTTATTAAAAGTTGGATATTGTTATGATTCTGGAATTGGAACTAGTGTTAATTATCAAAAAGCAATTGAATTATATCAACAGGCAGAAAGTTTAGGAAATATTGTTGCTCAATATAATATTGGTACCATGTATGCAAATGGAAGAGGTGTTGATAAAGATTATAACAAAGCTTTTGAATTATATCAGCAGGCAGCAAATTCTGGAGATAATAATGCTCAACATGGTCTTGGCCTTTTGTATGAATATGGAATGGGAATTAAAAAGGATATAAGTGAAGCGATTTGCTGGTATGAGAAATCTGCTAAACAAGGAAATCAACGTGCTCAAAAAAAACTAGAAATATTAAGATATAAATAATCAAGCTTATTTATTTAGTAATAAATACATTATTAAATAGTTAATTATATGGTACATATACATGCATATTATTAATAGCACTACATTATTTAAATTGCGCCAAATGAGTTGCATACATGAGTTTGAGACTTGAGTAGACGTAATCTCAATAATAGTATTTTTACTTTTATTAGACACGTGATGCTTTAAAAAAGCATAATTATGGATAATTTATTCTTTGAGCATCCATATCTTAACTAAAATAAATAACGTTACGTTCATTTTTTCTTTATTGTCAATAATTTCATTCTACACTTAAACGTCAAATCTTTAATATAAATAACTACATTATTATAAATATAATTGGGAATTGCTAAACGTTTCCTGGGCGATTGTCGCCTGGATTTTTTTTAAATATGTCACATGATGTACAATAAATAAAGAATAAATTTATTGATCTGATTTTTTCAAACTAGCTAATTTTTGATCGGCTAAACTTAAAAATTTTATCGCAAACATCTATTTTAAAAAAAAAATTTTTTTTGCAAGCATATTTATCCAAAATAATCTTATCTTTTCTTTTATTTGTATCACTTCATTAAAAAATAAATACAGTGATTTTTTTCTTTAAAATCGTAAATGTGTGATTTAAAATTTAATATTTACAAATAAAATTTTATTAGATAAGTAAATTACAATGATCAAGAAAAAAGATGCTAATAAAAAATGAAATAACAATGGAGTAATGAGAAGTAATAGAAGATGAAAGGAGTAAAAAAGAGTAAGGAGAAGTGTTAGGAAGCAAAAAGGAGAAATAGGACATGATGGAAGATGAAGAGGAGTAATAGGAAGATGAAGAGGAGTGATGGGAGACGAAAAGAAGTGATGAGAAACAAAAAGAAATGATGGGAAGTAAATAGGAGAGAAAAAGAAATAATGGAAAATGAAAAGATGTAATAGAAAATAATGGGATACGAAAAGGATGGAATAATAAGAAGTAATAAGAGGTAAAAAATGATGAGAGATAAAAAATAAAAAAATGATCATGATAGGAGGTTGGATAGTAAAAGATAATGATAGGAAACCAAGTAAAAAATAAACCATAAAGTAAAAAAAATGAAGTTAGTAAGAAACGAAATGTAAGATAGAAACAAAATAAAAAAAATAAATAAAAAATAAAAAACATACCTTTATTAATTGTAGAACCGGAAGGACTAAAAGACCTAAAAATAATGAAATAGAGTTAGTAGGAAACAAAGTGTAAGGATGTAAGTTAGAAATAAAAATAAAAAGAAAAAAAGAAAAATATCTCGAGTCCGAAATAACCGAGAAAATGAACCTTGAACCTATAGATTCCATAAACAAATAAATATGACAAATCTGCTGCATGATCGAAGACCCAGGCAATGTTTACCAATTCCCAATATAATTTAATATTATAATTATAATTTTAGTACATATTATTTTGTTAACTAATTATTACCTATATTAAATTCTAATTATAAACAAAAAACTGCTGTAACCATCTTTAATTTACTTAGTATTACATTATAATACTAAAATTTCTATTTAAACAAACTTATTGGTCCCGGTGCGGAGCAACGGGTAACTGCTAGTTACCGACTGAAAAAATAGTTAAATAATTTTTTTTTGCTCATACTATATCTAATTTGGTAGTAGTTAATGCCGGCCAAAATTATATATTTAATTTTTGCGACGGTCACGTGAATATCTTTGATAAGTCGACTTCATCCATCCCAAATTACAACAATATTACCGTTACTACTGCTACTACTTATTACTTTTAAACCCATTCGATATGAATTTTATGATCTTTACTAGATGATTTTTTACCATAATAATAATAATCTACACATGGTTTCGTTATTGTATAATTATTTATAACTCCATGATTAAATTCTTTATATTTCATAATTAATTTCTCAATATGATACGGATTTCCATGATTATATAAAATAACCTTTAATAGAAATTTTTCACATACCAAATTTTTGAGTGAACTCTCAAAAATTGATCATTTAAAATTTTGATATCATAATTATTAACATTATTATAATTAATAATATAACTATATAAATTATTATAATAATTAGTATTATCATCAATATAAAATTTCGTTAATTCTAATGTTTTAAGATTTTGAATCTTTTCGATATATTAAGAAATGTTAATAATGAGATTGATCAAAGATGTATGATTAAGATAAGTATATTAAATAAAGAATTTGTTTCAAAAAAAATCCGAATGAGATGATTTAATTGATTTAATTCCAATCTATTTAATATTATTTTGAATAATGAATGATAAAAAATATGTATTCATATTTTTCATATTCAAATCTTCATCTAAAAGATTAATTTTTCCAAATCTGTAAGGAATATTATTCGATCTTATAAAATCCTCACCAAAGAGTATTGACTCAATATTTTTTTAAAGTGTAATTTTCTAATCTTAGAATATATACTATTTAATTACCCTTTTCAAAATTAGTGTACCCCTAAATATCACCTCTAAAAAAAATGATTTCCAAAAATTTGCGATTATACTATGCAATTTTATTGTATCATTATGCAGAAAAGGGTTGATTATTAGTGATTCTGAAAGAATTTGAATGGTTTTCTCGATTTTTAAAGTAGTAGTTTCCTTGTTAAAAACATTTGTATTACATAAGATTTTAAATTTTGTTTATAATGAAACTACTCTAAGGATTGAGAAAATCACCAAAATTCTTCCAGAATCACTAATAATCGACTCTTTTCTGTATAACGATACAATAAAATTGACTATAATCGCAAATTTTTGGAAATCATTTTTTTTTAGGTGATATTTAGGGGGTACACTAATTTGAAAAGAGCGATAATTTCAAATATAGCTGAATAAACATTCGCGAAATTAATAAGTGAATCGATATTGTTAATTAAAAAAAAAATTTGATATATAAATTCGCGATTTAATAATCTAACTTGTATCATTAATAAAAAAGTGTTCATAATTCAGGCCAGAATTAGAAAATTTGGCCAAGATTATAAAATGAAATTACGAATCACGTTAAACACGGTGGCTTTGTTTGTACTACTATTGTGTATGTATAACATTACCAAGCTATTTAAAAGAAAAAATCCATAAAGTAGTTTCGTCTCCTTTCGATCATTTATTTCACCTACGATTACTAATAATATCAAAATGCAAAACACAAAAAATGCAAATGAATGGGTGAATTGGATTGAAGAATCTATATCTAAGGAATATTATAGATTTTATGAATTTGAACATTTTAGTAATATCCAAATAATTGGAACTGGAGGGTTCGGAAAAGTTTATCGTGCAAGTTGGAAAAATTCCGAACAATATTTAGCGTTGAAGTCTTTTTTTAATATTGATAACGTCACTGCAAAAGAAATTGTTCATGAGGTACTGTATAAATTATGAATTAATACTTTAATATACATAATATGTGCTCATTTAATTATTTAAATTTATATTTATAATATTTAATATTCCAGCTTAAGCTTCAGCGTGATATACAATTTCATAATAACATTATTAAATTTTATGGAATTGCAAAATTTGATCCAGGTAGGTAAATAAAATAAATCATATTCTAATACGTTGTTTGATTTTTAAAAATATATTTTAATAAAATTACTATTTCTTTTATTTATAATTAGAAAATGATAACGTTCAATCAAAAAATTATTTACTAGTTATGGAGTATGCTGATTCTGGTCCACTTAAAAATTATTTAAAGGAAAACTTTAATATTCTTACTTGGAATGATAAATACAACTTAGCATACCAATTAGCTTGTGCCGTTTCATGTAAACATAACGAAGGCATCGTGCATCGTGATTTGGTAATTTACTTTATTATTAATTAGAAAAGTGTCATTATAAATTATTTTCCATATTTTTTAATATTATAACGTATTTACAGCATTCTGGCAATGTTTTGGTCCATCAAAACACTATCAAGTTGTCCGACTTTGGGTTGTCAAAGAGAATTGAATCATCATCCAATGCACAATCAAAATTTTTTGGAATAATTCCTTACGTTGATCCGAAAAAATTTAGCGGGCGAAGAAGGAATAGAAACTCAACACAAATATTCTCATTAAATGAAAAAAGCGATATCTATAGCGTTGGTGTTTTATTCTGGGAGATTTCTAGTGGTCAATTTCCCTTTTATACAGAAGGTGAACAATATGATGTTGATTTAGCAATAGAAATTTCACAAGGTCTTAGGGAAGAACCTATCCCTAATACACCAGAAGATTATATTAAAATTTACACTGGTATTAATTTTTTCTTTAATAAAAATTTCATTAACCTTCCTCATTAATTACAATTTAGGTTTATTTGGTTTACTTACAATATATTATTGTTTGTTTTTTAGAATGTTGGAATGGCGAACCTGATAATCGTCCAACTATAAATCAAGTAGTAGAAAGATTAAGGGAAATTATAACAAAAACGAATATAACAACAGAAAATAATATTAGCGCTTCTTTGAATACCGATAGTCATGGGGAAATGTCTCAAATTATACAAAATTTTAATAAAATGAATACAAAGGAAATTGTACCCGCAAACATAATAATTGAAAATGATTCATTTGAAATAGTTAATAATATTGTAAATTATATTTTCAAAATAGTTAATGTAGGAAAAGAATTTACATTAACCAAAAGTACTAGAAATATTCTTGATTATTTTAATAATAATAATATAAATTCACAGGAAATTTATGATTGGTTATTAATTAATCAAAATAATTCAGATTCTATGTTTTTACTTGGATATTTTAATTATTTAGGAATTGAAACAAGCGAAGATAATAAGAAAGCATTTGATTTATTTATTAATGCATCAGAGCAAGGTCATATATTAGCACAATTATATGTTGGATCGTGTTATCAATCTGGTTATGGAACTACAAAAGATAAAGAGTTAGCTTTAAAATATTACGAAAAAATAGCAAATCTAGGTTATGCATCAGGTTTATTAAAAGTTGGATATTGTTATGATTGTGGAATAGGAACTAGTGTTAATTATCAAAAAGCAATTGAATTATATCAACAGGCAGAAAGTTTAGGAAATATTGTTGCACAATATAATGTTGGTACTATGTATTTAAATGGAGAAGGTGTTGATAAAGATTATAACAAAGCTTTTGAATTATATCAGCAGGCAGCAAATTCTGGAAATTGTAATGCTCAACATGGTCTTGGCCTTATATATGAATATGGAATGGGAATTGAAAAGGATATAAATCAAGCGATTTATTGGTATGAAAAATCTGCTAAACAAGGATATAAGAAAGCTCAAAATGCATTGGAAATAATCAAGCTTTCTTTTTAAATACATTATTAATTATTTGGTTAATTATATGGTACATGACTACATGCATATTATTTATTAATAGCACTACTTTATTTAAACTGCGTCTAAAAGATGAGTAAACGTAATCTCAATAATAGTATTTTTACTTTTATTAAACACGTGAAGCTTTAAAAAAGCATAATTATAGAGTTGTTTATCACTTCTTAAATTTATTAATTTATTCTGAGCATCCATATCTATAACTGAAATAAAAAACGTTGCATTTATTTTTTCTTTATTGCCAATAAAATTGTATAAAAAAAATTATAAATATGGTAAATATGATTATTTTTTTTGTACTACATTGCCGACTGAAAAAAATAATACACGTACTATAGCCAAAATAATTTTTTGCACTTATTTACAGCAATTCATGTAAGTTAATGCCGGCCAAAATTATATATTTAACTTCACGTGAATATCTTTGATAAGTCGTCATCCGAAGTACTCTTTTTAAACGTTATGATCTTTACTAGATGATTTTTTACCTTTTTACCTAATAATAATAATCTACACATGGTTTCACTATTGTATAATTATCTATAACTCTATGATTAAATTCTTTATATTTCATAATTAATTTTTCAATATGATACGGATTTCCATTATATAAAATATAATAACCTTCAATAGAAATTTTCACATACCAAGATTTAAAATGTCATTTAAATTTTGAGTGAACTCTCTTAAAAATTGATCATTTAAAATTTTGATATCATATTTATCACTATTATAATTAATATAAACTATTATAAATTATTATAATAATTATCATCAATATAGAATTTCGTTAATTCTAATGTTTTAAGATTTTAGAAATGCTGATAATGAGATTGATCAAAGATGTATGATTAAGATAAGTATACTAAATAAAGAATTTGTTTCAAAAAAAATCCGAATGAGATGATTTAATTGATTTAATTCCAATCTATTTAATATTATTTTGAACAATGAATGATAAAAAATATGTATTCATATTTATCATATTCCAAATCTCCATCTAAAAGATTAAATTTACTTATTTTTCCAAATCTGTAAGGAATATTATTCGATCTTATAAAATCCTCATCAAAGAATTGTTATACAATTCGTATCGTTTCCTTTCACGTCACGAAAATCATAATAATAATCCCAAACTACTTTAGGATTAATTATTTAATGCATCAGTCAATTTGGGCGAAGATTACTAAACCAAATTTAATTATTATGACGTGATGTTTTAAATTTTAATATAAAGACCGCTCAAATAAAACATTAATAAAGTTTGTATAAATTTTACTAAGTAAATCGTAAATATATTTTAATCAACTTAACATTAAAAGATCCTTAAAAGTTATTTTATTACATTCTAACTATCCTATTGGTCCTCCGAAATAGTTCATATACGGTAATAGTTTATTGATGGTCCGTCGTGCTTATAAATTTAAAATTTCGTAATAAAATCAGATTTTTATACAATCTAGTTTTGCAAATATATTCTTTTCCAAGCTGATCTAAAGACTTAAAGACTTCTAAATTTCGCGAATTATCTAAATAATATTAAAGATATTTAAAGTTCTATTTACGCATTTATCGAAAATATAGTATGTTTCCTAATAAAATCTGGCTCAACTGCTAAGATACCGACTGAAATCAAAATTATTTGATATTCCAAATTGGTATATAAAGATCTACTTATTCATAATTAAGATTGGTCTCTATATGAGGATATCGAATGTAGCAATTGATGGCCACTAGTTGTTACTGCCCTGTTCAATTGTTACTGTCCTGTAAAGAGTCTTTATGTGTGAGATAAATCGAATAAACATGTATCCTTAATAATGGCTAAAATTAATAATTCCGGATCACGGTAGTTCTATATTTCTATTATCAATAAATAATTAAATATACGATTCGTTAATCTCTGCAATTCAGTAAAATATTATTTAACTCAAGAATTTTTTAAAGTGTAATTTTCTAATCTTAGAATATATATTTAATTAATTTCAAATATAGCTGAATAAACCTTAAACATTCGCGAAATATTAGTGTTAATAAGTGAATCGATCTTGTTGAGAAAAAAAAATTGGTATATAAATTCGCAATTTAACTTGTACTACAATAATCATATTAGCTAAAAATAACATATTTTTTCGAAGGTGCACTAACTGCGCTTCTTTCATTAATGAAATAATGTTCATAATTCAGGCCAGAATTAGAACTTGGCCAAGATTATAAAATGAAATTACGAATCACGTTAAACACGGTGGCTTTGTTTGTACTACCAAACTATTTAAAAGAAAAAAAATCCATAAGTAGTTTCGTCTCCAATAATATCAAAATGCAAAACACAAAAAATACAAATGAATGGGTCAATTGGATTGAAGAATCTATATCTAAAGAATATTATAGACTTTATGAACAAAAACATTTTAGTAATATTCAAAAAGTTGGAATTGGAGGATTCGGAAAAGTTTATCGTGCGAGTTGGAAAAATTCAAAATATTTTGCGTTGAAATCTTTTTTTAATCTTGATGACGTTACAGCAAAAGAAATCGTTCATGAGGTATAAATTTAGATGATCACATATATATTATGAATATTAAAATGTTATTCTTATTCTTATTTCATAGTAATTTATATTTATGATATTAACATTTTAGCTTAAACTTCAACGTGATATACAATTTCATAATAACATTATTAAATTCTACGGAATTGCAAAATTTGACCCGGGTATAATAAAATTTTATTAATATTTTAATGTTGCTTGATTTTTACAAAAATGTATTTTAATAAGAAATGATTATTTTTTTTATTCATAATCCATACTTAGAAAATGATAACGCTCAATCAAAAAATTATTTACTAGTTATGGAGTATGCTGACTCTGGTCCTCTTAAAAATTATTTAAAGGAAAACTTCAATAATCTTACTTGGGACGATAAATACAACTTAGCATACCAATTAGCCTGCGCCGTGTTATGTTTACATAATGAAGGAATAGTGCATCGTGATCTGGTAATTTACTTTATTAAGTACAAAAGTATTATTATTTTTTTTCCATATTTTTTAATATCATCATGTATTTGCAGCACTCTGGTAATATATTGGTCCATCAAAACACTATCAAGTTGTCCGATTTTGGGTTGTCAAAGAGAATCGAATCATCATCCAATACACAATCAAATCCTTTTAGAATAATTCCTTACGTTGATCCAAAAAAATTTAGCGAACAAAGAAAGAATAAAAACTCAACACAAATATTCTCATTAAACGAAAAAAGCGATATTTATAGCGTTGGTGTTTTATTCTGGGAGATTTCTAGTGGTCAACCTCCATTTTATACAGAAGACGAAAAATATGATGTTGATTTAGCTATAGAAATTTCACAAGGTCTCAGGGAAGAACCTATCTCCAATACACCAGAAGATTACATTAAAATTTATACTGGTATTAATTTTTTTTATTAACCTTTCATTTCTCATTAATTATAATTTAGAATTATTTGGTTTATCTACAATAATCTATTGTTTTGTTTTTTTTTTCAGAATGTTGGAATGGCGAACCTGATAATCGTCCAACTATAAATCAAGTAGTAGAAAGATTAAAAGAAATTATAACAAAAACGAACATAACAACAGAAAATAATATTAGCACTTTTTTGAATACTGATAATTCGTTACATTGGGAAATGTCTCAAATTATACAAAATTTTAATAAGATGAATATAAAAGAAATTGTACCCGCAAACATAATAATTGAAAATAATTCATTTGAAATAGTTAATGATATTGTAAATTATATTTTCAAAACAGTTAATGAAGGAAAAGTATCTACATTAATCAAAAATACTACAAATATTCTTGATTATTTTAATAATAATTATATAAATTCACAGGAAATTTATGATTGGTTATTAATCAATCAAAATAATTCAGATTCTATATTTTTACTTGGATATTTTAATTATTTAGGAATTGAAACAAGTGAAGATAATAAGAAAGCATTTGATTTATTTATTAATGCATCAGAGCAAGGTCATATATTAGCACAATTATATGTTGGAACATGTTATCAATTAGGTCATGGAATTACAAAAGATGAAAAGCTAGCTTTAAAATATTACGAAAAAATAGCAAATATGGGTTATGCATCAGGTTTATTAAAAGTTGGATATTGTTATGATTGTGGAATAGGAACTAGTGTTAATTATCAAAAAGCAATTGAAATATATCAACAGGCAACAAATTCAGGAAATTTTATCGCCCAAAGTAATATTGGTGTCATGTATGAAAGTGGAAATGGTGTTGATCAAGATTATGATAAAGCTTTTGAATTATATCAACAGGCAGCAAATTCAGGAAATTACTTAGCTCAATATAATCTTGCTAATATGTATAAGCGTGGAATGGGAATTGAAAAGGATATAAATCAAGCGATTTATTGGTATGAGAAATCTGCTAAACAAGGATTTCAAAATGCTCAAAATACATTGAAAATAATCAAGCTTGTTTATGATTTAAAATTGAAATACATTAATAAATAATCTTAGTTAAATATAATGTACACGCATATTATTAATAGCACTAGTACTTTATTTAAACTGCACCCAAAAATGATACGCATACATGAGTTTGAGACTTTGAGTAATTTTTTATTTTTATTTTTATTTTTAGAAAACAGAAAATCAAACCCGTAGATTCAATTATACAGAGAACCTAAAAAGTCTATATATAATACAATCACTACGAAGCAAGCCACCCCAAGGCGTGACGCTTTCTGTTCTTTATGGAATAGGTGAACGCGAGTCAGAACCACGAACTTTCCCAGGAACACCCGCCAAAAGAGAAAAAAAAGAAAAAAAAGAAAAAAAGAGAAACAAGAACAATTTTACCAAAATTCCAAGAAAAAAAAACAAGAAAAATTAATAAAACCCGTATTTTGCTTTCAGCCCTAAGGCTGCCACTTGTCAATACTGTCATAAGTGGAATGGTTCACACTATTTTAAATTGTTTAATATATATACAAACGTGCATGATGACGTAAGGGTAATTCATAGACGCCAAAATGAAGAATGTAAAATAGGAAAAAAGTGTTTAAGACTCATTACATGAACAATATACATATATAGAATAAGAAAAACTAAATTAATTAGAATTAAGACTAGAAAATAGGGAGTCGGTAGGGAAACTATTCGCTGGTCTTGATCGTTTGTGGTCATGTGATTGTGACGAAGTGGAAGGATAGGACAAAGTGTCCCTCTTGTTAGGTCGGTATTCCACCGATTCAGTTTCGTCTGAGGTGTATGAAGGTAAACCAAAGAGATCTATATGGTATTCAGCCGGGTGACAAGGCCGAGGAGTGTACGGTATGCACGTATAGTCGTAGTAATCTTGATATTTTTCCACCCATTTCTTCCACTTGCGATGTTGTTTCTTTTTGCAAGGCATTGGAGGAGGTGGGGGTTGTTTCATCTGCTCGTGAAATCCATTAGTATGAACCGTCAGTTGTCGAGTTGATATTCCTCGACGATAATAATGTTTAAGTGTGGTGCCCATACCGTTAGCGGCGGATGAGTCGTAATCTAAAGGGTTAGACCGACGTATATGGGTAGTCGGGGGTAAGTCAGGTTCAAAGGGGTTGTATTGCAAATAATAACTACTGTTCACTTTAGACGGGTCTACGGGATTATAACCATAGTATATAGTGCTACGAGGAAGTGGTTCTAACGAATCCATGAGAGCCTCGATTTCTGCAGCATTCAAATAATGAGGGATAGTATTAACGCCAGAAGGCCTAGATAAGGTCGAAGGTTGTGACGTAGTGCTGCAATTCGGCAGCGTGTGATGAGGTATTTTAAATCTATAATCATCAGGATCAGGTAATAATTTCTCCGTTGAAAATTTTTTGAATTTCAAATGGTGAAGAGGTGAGTAGATATGTTGTGATTCATCGAATAGGAAGCGAAAACGTCTTCCAGCTGAGAGTTTGTTATCTTTCAGAGTGCGGGAGGTAGGGTCAATAGTTTTAAGCACCCTTGCACAATGTCTCTTGAAGCGGGTTTCCTGTTTGCGCTTCGTTGCAGGATTACTGCTATGGTTGAGTTTGAAATTCGAAAGGTGTTTCCTGTAAATATAGGCGCCTGGATGTTTGCGCACGAAATTAGTACTGTTAGCCACATAGCATACATTGTACTGAATGCCAAGGCGGTTGGAAAAGATCTCATTTTTCCATCGATGTTGCCAAAGATCGTATACATGATTAGCGTGTGAAGATTTTGAATTCGTATATCCTGGGTCCAATTCAGGCACAGGTTTCAAATGGTGATTTATTTTTGTTCTCGAAAATTCAGGTTGATGAGTACCACAAGCACGTCTATTTAAAGACATGACGAAAGGGCTCGGGCTATGACACCGGGTAAGAGAATTAGATAAAGCGGGTGTGCAAACATGTTCACAAGGAATGTAAATACCAAAGTGGAAGCGATAGCGCTTATAAGAAAATGAGAAGAAAGTTTTTGTATGAGTGTTCTTCAAAGTTCTATTAGAAGCACGTGACTCGATAAAGTCGATTCGATCCAGTAATTTCTGGCGAATCAAATCAAAATACTTTTGTTGAATACGTTGGGGTAAAACTTTTTGTAAGGTAAAAAAGTGTGTGAGCATTTTACTAATTTGATATTTTGTGTTAGGCAAATAGCTCGTGGATGTGTATTGAATAGGCGTAGAATCCATGTGATAATCATTGGTGTGTAAAAATAAATGAAGATTATTGGTGTCCGAGAAAAGATCAGCAAGCTCAAAAAAGAAACTTTTTGAGCGCCTGAATTCGTAAATCTTGTTATAACCGGTTCGGCGTTTTGTCATCACGTGAAATTTTTTCACAGAGACAAGGAAAGTATTTTTATGAAAATTGGACGTATTATTAAACGTTTTTGAGGGAGAAAGAAGGGGTAAAGGTAAAGTAGTCTGGTCGTTATGAACCAGCTGAACGGGAACAGATATAACATCTGTATCCATATCTCTCAAAGGTCAAGGGTAATAAAAGGAGACCTTTCCGTAGAGGCCACCAAGTGGTCCTCGCTCCTTACAAAAATATAAGTGTTTGTGAAAAAATTTATATTACTGCGGTTTGTTAACAAAAAAATCGGAAAGGGGAGAGAGTTTTTTTTTTCTTGAGACTTTGAGTAAACGTAATCTCAATAATAGTATTTTTACTTTTATTAGACACGTGATGCTTTAGACACGTGATGCTTTAAAAAAGCATCACTTCTTAAATTTATTAATTTATTCTTTGAGCAACCATATCTATAACTAAAATAAATAACGTTACGTTAATTTTTTCTTTATTGTCAATAAAATTATATAAAAAAATTATAATATAATAAATACGATTATTTTTATGTAACACATTACCGACTGAAAAACATGCAAAATAATTTTTTTGCTCATATCTATATGGTAGTAGTTAATGCCGGCCAAAATTATATTTAACTTTGGCGACGGTCACGTGAATATCTTTGATAATTCGACTTCCCCATCCCAATATTACCGTTACTACTGCTACTACTTATTGCTTTCAAACCCATTCAATATGAATTTTACGATCTTTACTAGATGATTTTTTACCTTTTTACCATAATAATAACCTACACATGGTTTCGTTATTGTATAATTATTTATAACTCTATGATTAAATTCTTTATATTTCATAATTAACCTTTCAATATGATACGGATTTCCATTATATAAAATACAATAACCTTCAATAGAAATTTTTCACATACCAAGATTTGAAATTTCATTTAAATTTTGAGTGAACTCTCTTAAAAATTGATCATTTGAAATTTTGATATCATATTTATCATTATTATAATTAATATAAACTATTATAAATTATTATAATAATTATTATCAGGCTTATTTTGAATAATGAATGATAAAAATATGTATTCATATTTTTCATATTCCAAATCTCCATCTAAAAGATTAAATTTACTTATTTTTCCAAATCTCTAAGGAATATTATTCGATCTTATAAAATCCTCATCAAAGAATTGTTATACAATTCGTATCGTTTCCTTCACGTCACGAAAATCATAATAATTCCAAACTACTTTAGGATTAATTATTTAATGCATCAGTCAATTTAGGCGAAGATTACTAAACCAAACTGAATTATTGTGACGTGCTGTTTTAATATAAGACTGCTCAAATAAAACATTAATAAAAGTCTTGTGTAAATTTTTTACTACTAGGTAAATCGTAGTATACTTTAATCAGCTTAACGTTAAAAGTTTCCTTAAAAGTTATTTTGCTACATTCTAACTATCCTATTGGTCCTCCGAAATAGTTCATATACGGTAATAGTTTATTGGTGCTTATAAATTTAAATTTTCGTAATAAAATCAGTTTTTTATACAATCTAGTTTTGCAAATATACTATTCTTTTCCAAGCTGATCTAAAGACTTCTAAATTTCGCGAATTATCAAGTTCTATTTACACATTTATCTAAAATATGTTTTCTAATAGAATCTGGCTCAACTGTTAAGACACCGACTGAAATCAACATTATTTGCGTTATTTAATATTCCAAATTGGTAAATAAAGTATCTACTTCATTATTCATAATTAAGATTGGTCTCTTTATGAGGATGTCGAATGTAGCAATTGATGGCCACGAGTTTTTACTGCACTGTTCAATTGTTACTGTCCTGCAAAGGGTCTTTATGTGAAATAAATCGAATAAAAATATATAAAGGGTAGATAATCCTTAATAATGGCTAAAATTAATAATTCTGGATTACGGTTACTCGGTTAGTTGCTCACGGTTCTATATTTCTATTGTCAATAAATAATTTAAATATACGATTCGTTAATCTTTGCAATTCTAGTAAATTTTTAACTCAAATATTTTTTTAGTGTAATTTTCTAATCTTAAAATATATATTTAATTAATTTCAAATATAGTTGAATAAACCTAAAACATTCGCGAAATATTATAGTGTTAATAAGTGAATCGATCTTGTTGATAAAAAAAAAAATTTGATATATAAATTCGCGATTTAATAATTTAACTTATACTAGCAATAATCATAGCTACTAAAAATAAGATATCATGATCATATTTTTTCCGAAGGTGCACTTCTTTCATTAATGAAATAATGTTCATAATTCAGGCCAGAATTAGAAAATTTGGCCAAGATTATAAAATGAAATTACGAATCACGTTAAACACGGTGGCTTTGTTTGTACTACTATTGTGTATGTATAACATTACCAAACTATTTAAAAGCACAAAAAATCCATAAGTAGTTTCGTCTCCTTTTCGATCATTTATTACTACGATTACTAATAATATCAAAATGCAAGACACAAAAAATACAAATGAATGGGTTAATTGGATTGAAGAATCTATATCTAAAGAATATTATATATTTTATGAACAAAAACATTTTAGTAATATTCAAAAAGTTGGAACTGGAGGATTCGGAAAAGTTTATCGTGCAAGTTGGAAAAATTCAAAATATTTTGCGTTGAAATCTTTTTTTAATTTTGATGACGTTACAGCAAAAGAAATCGTTCATGAGGTATTTATTTAGATAAGCAAATATATATTATGAATATTAAAATGTTATTTTTATTCTTATTTCATAATTTATATTAATAATTAACATTTCAGCTTAAACTTCAACGCGATATACAATTTCATAATAACATTATTAAATTCTATGGAATTGCAAAATTTGACCCAGGTATAATAAAATTTTATTAATATTTTAATGTTGCTTGATTTTACAAAATGTATTTTATTAAGAAATAATTGTTTTTTTATCCATACTTAGAAAATGATGACGTTCAATCAAAAAATTATTTACTAGTTATGGAGTATGCTGACTCTGGTCCTCTTAAAAATTATTTAAAGGAAAACTTCAATAATCTTACTTGGGACGATAAATACAACTTAGCATATCAATTAGCCTGTGCCGTGTTATGTTTACATAATGAAGGAATAGTGCATCGTGATCTGGTAATTTACTTTATTAATTATTATAAAAGTATTATTATAAATTTTTTTTCATATTTTTTTAGTATCATAATGTATTTATAGCACTCTGGTAATATATTGGTCCATCAAAACACTATCAAGTTGTCCGACTTTGGGTTGTCAAAGAGAATCGAATCATCATCCAATACACAATCAAATCCTTTTAGAATAATTCCCTACGTTGATCCGAAAAAATTTAGCGAACGAAGAAAGAATAAGAACTCAACTCAAATATTCTCATTAAACGAAAAAAGCGATATCTATAGCGTTGGTGTATTATTCTGGGAGATATCTAGTGGTCAACTTCCCTTTTATACAAAAGGCGAAAAATATGATATTGATTTAGCTATAGAAATTTCACAAGGCCTTAGAGAAGAACCTATTCCCGATACACCAGAAGATTATATTAAAATTTATACTGGTATTAATTTTTTTTAAAAAAAATTCATTTCTCGTTAATTGCAATTTATGTTTATATGGTTTATTTGCAATAATATATTGTTTGTTTTTTTTTCAGAATGTTGGAATGGTGAACCTGATAATCGTCCAACTACAAATCAAGTAGTAGAAACATTAAAGGAAATTATAACAAAAACGAACATAACAACAGAAAATAATATTAGCACTTCTTTGAATACTGATAATTCGTTATATTGGGAAATGTCTCAAATTATACAAAATTTTAATAAGATGAATATAAAAGAAATTGTACCCGCAAACATAATAATTGAAGATTGTCCATTTGAAATAGTTAATAATATTGTAAATTATATTTTCAAAATGGTTAATGAAGGAAAAGTATCTACATTAATCAAAGATATTAAAGATATTCTTGATTATTTTAATAATAATAATATAAATTCACAAGAAATTTATGATTGGTTATTAATTAATCAAAATAATTCAGATTCTATATTCTTATTTGGATATTTTAATTATTTAGGAATTGAAACAAGTGAAGATAATAAGAAAGCATTTGATCTATTTATTAATGCATCAGAACAAGGCCATACATTAGCACTATTATATGTTGGATTATGTTATCAATTAGGTCATGGAACTATAGAAGATGGAAATCTAGCTTTAAAATATTACGAAAAAATAGCAAATTTGGGTTATGCATCAGGTTTATTAAGAGCTGGATATTGTTATGTTTTTGGAGTTGGAACTAATATTAATTATCAAATAGCAGTTAAATTATTTCAACAAGCAGAAAATTTGGGAAATATTAGTGCTCAACATAATTTAGCTCTCAGGTATTTTAATGGACAAGGTGTCGATAAAGATTATAACAAAGCTTTTGAATTATATCACAAGGCGGCAAATTCAGGAAATAGAAATGCTCAATATAATCTTGCTGGTATGTATGAATATGGAATGGGAATTGAAATGGATATAAATCAAGCGATTTATTGGTATGAAAAATCTGCTAAACAAGGATATAAAAAAGCTCAAAATGCATTGGAATTAATCAAGCTTTCTTTGCTTTCTTTTTAAATACATTATTAAATTATTTAGTTAATTATGTGGTATGATACATGCATATTATTTATTAATAGTACTATTTTATTTAAACTGCGTCTAAAAGATGAGTCGCATACATGAGTTTGAGTAAACATTATCTCAATAATAGTATTTTTACTTTTATTAGCAATTTTAGGTATAGAAAAAATATCTTTTTGATCCTTATGCACTTTCATTTACATCATTTCCAATTTTATACTTTCGGTAAATATTATTTAAAAAAGCATAATTATAGAGTTCTTAAATTTATTAATTTATTCTGAGCATCCATATCTATAACTAAAATAAAAAACGTTACATTCATTTTTTCTTTATTGCCATATAAAAAAATTATAAATATGGTAAATATGATTATTTTATTGTACTACATTACCGACTGAAAAAAATAATACACGTAGCTAAAATAATTTTTTGCACTTATTTACCGCAATTCATGTAAGTTAATGCCGGCCAAAATTATATATTTAACTTTGGCGACGGTCACGTGAATATCTTTGATAAGTCGTCATCCATCCTACTTGAAATACTCCTTTCCGATACCACCACTGCTACTACTTATTACTTTAAAACCCACTCAATATAAACGTTATGATCTTTACTAGATGATTTTTTACCTTTTTTACCATAATAATAACAATCTACATATAATTTCGTTATTGTATAATTACTTATAATCCTATTCCTATGATTAAATTCTTTATATTTCATAATTAATCTTTCAATATGATAAGGATTTCCATTATATAAAATACAAGATAAATTTTTTAAACATAATCTTTTATGAGACAAGATTATTTTTAAACCTTCAATAGAAATTTTCCACATACCAAAATTTAATAATTTCAAATCTTCATTTAAATTATTAGTGAAATCTCTTAAATTTTGATCATTTAAAAATTTGATATCATGAATAATATCATTATTATTATAATTATTATAATTAATATAACTATTATAATTAATAAAATTATTATAATTAATAAAGTTATTATTATAATAATTATTATCATTAATATAAAATTTCGTTAATTCTAATGTTTTAAGATTTTTAAATCTTTTCATTATATTAAGAAATGTTGAATAATAATGAGGTTGATCAATTTGTAAAAAAAGATGATTAAGATTTAAAGGACAAGAATATTCTAATATTAAAGAAGGAATTTCTTCAATAAAATTTGAAAAAGATGATGATTTGATTGATGATTTGATTTCAATTCTATTAAGATTATTCAAATGATGAATAATAAAAAGTTTGATCTCATATTCCAAATTTTCATTTTCATCCAAAAAATTAAATTTACTAATAATTTTTAAATTTTTTAAATTTTTAAAGATAATATCTTTTAAAATATTATTAGAACTTATAAAATCCACATCAATCAATTGAAATTTTTTCAACTTGTTACAATTAATAAAAAATCTTAAAAGATCATCTGAAACATTACATTTCATAATTTTTAAAGATTCCAAAGAATTCGTTATAGAACCTTCCATATCATGAAAATCATAACTTCCTTCATAATTTAATCCACTAATAGTGATTTTCGTTAAATGATTTTGATTCAATAAGAATTTCATTAATTGATGATTTTTTAAAGTGAAATCATATTTTTGTATATAAACAATTTTTAATTTAGGATTACAATTCATAATTTGATTAATTATACCAAACTTATTAATAAAACCTTTAATCTTAAATTTTTTTAATTTTGATAAACATTTTTTAGCATCATTTAAACCGAAAAGACGAATATAAAAATCATCACCTTCATCATAATCACCATTATAATTATCATCATAATTATAAACATTAATATAAATAGTATTAATTTCATCAGTATATTTTATAATAGATCTAAAAATCATTTCAGTTAAAGCCAAAATAATATTATTATTAAAAATAATATTTCTTTTTCCACAAATGATTTGAAAATATTTCCATTTATTTTCATCAACATAACTAGAATATCTATAAAAATCACTATTATAACTTAACCATAATTGAATAGAATTAAATAAAAAAGAAAAATCAATAAATTTTATAAAATGAGGATAATTAAAAATTGGTTTTTTAGGAATATAAAAAAATTCTTGATAATTATTTTTTAAAAAATTTCTTATATTTGTATTTTTAATAAAAAATAAAAGTATTGAAATAATTTTTATAGTATTAATATTTTCGATAAGATAATCTCTTATATTATCAAAATTATTTGATTTATTGGTAGTAATAAGAGATTTTTTCCATAAATAAGGAATCGAAATTTTACATAAAATTTTATTCGTTAAACAAAGATAATATAAACTTTTAAGATCATTATTTTCTTCAATTATTTTAATAATATTTTCAATAACTTCAAATGAACAAGTATTAAAAGACATTTTTCGTCATATAGATTGAGATTGAGATTATTATTATTTAAGATTGAGATTTAAGAAGATTAAATTTTATTTATGTTATTATTATAAAATTTCACGTGGCAATTCATGTTAAGATGATCACCATACACATATAGATTAATTGATACCAAAAAACAGGTAAAACTTCAATATAACCAAATTTGGGTAATAAATTTAATTGGCGTAACGTTTTATAAAAATTAAATTTAGGTTGGTACGTTGGTACCCGGGCGTAAAAAAAAAATACGAATTTAATTTTTGATGTAATTTTCATACTGCGGTATTAAAATATACTGTATAATTTCGAAATGTTCTAATAGCGAAAAATACTTTCAAATGTAAAATAAATTAAAAATATTTCTTATTCTCCTACGACTAAATAAATATATTCCTAACAAATCATCCAAATATAAATTAACAAAAGTGAAAGAGACTTAAAAAGAATATGCAAATTTTAATTTCCCACATTCTCCGCATGACGTGGAGTTTTTTTACATATGAGCAAAGTGATTACAGTAAAATTTGTTTGTTGTTGATATATAAATTCAACAATAGAATAAAAAAAAACAAAATTAAAATTTATACTATAATGATTTTCAAGCGCCAAAAAAAAAAATTAAATTTATTTTTATTTTAGCTCATGGCGTAAAAAAAAGGTCATATTTTTTATGATTAAACAATTCAAAAAAAAAATTGTACTAGATTAATATGGATAGATTATCTGAATATTTTTTTTGTGTGGCGCAGTATCGTGGAAAAAAAATCGGATGTTGACGTTTGAAATATTTTGATACCTCCTTATAATCAGTTCACTGTAAACTATATAACTATAATAAAATTAATAAAATTGTAATATTGTACTGATAGATAAAATTAGAAAAAACCTGACAATATATTTTCAAATTAAGATATTTGAAACATGTACTTTTTTATTATTTACATTATTTTTAAAAAAAGGAAAATTTATAGAAAATTTTTATTGTTTCATAAAAGGTAAATTTTCTCCAATTACGGTAAATAATTTTAAAAGGTAATGTATATCCTTCCAATTTTGTTCTTGAAAAGAAAGAAAGGTAAATTTTGTTATTGTTTGATAATTTGGTAAAGTTTTTAAATGATTATAAAGAAAAAACCGGTACAAAATCCTGATCCTTTTAAACGTTATTCATTGGTTATTATATTTTAAGTTTAAAGTTATTTATTTCTTCGCCTTTTACGTAATAATATTGTAAAAAAAAAAAACATTTATATATTTTATATATTTACATATTTACATATTTACATTTGACATTTGACGACTAATAACGGTTGATGCCGAAAAATTACTGTGCATAATGATATGCATATATTTCTGGAAAATCATTTGAATCAATATGAATCACGAGTCATATAGAATCACGTCATGGGGTTTTAAAGTCCGCCAAATGATCCGCATGTGTCACTTTGATCAACTAAATTTTATTTAGTAAATTTATAAGCCATATATAAACAGTTGTAATAAACAATGGAAAAAAAAACAAACGCATTTTTTTTTCTTTTTTTTTCTTTTTTTTTTCTTTTCAAAAAAAAAAAAAAAAAAAAAAGTTTCGTAAAAAAAAATTATATAGTATATATATTTTTTTACTCACATGAAGAAATGTCAAAATTACCTTTAGAAACTATTGAAGAGATCCTTAGTTACATCGATGAAGACGATATAACAACTTTTCATTCTTTATCATTTATTAATAGAACATGGTGTAATCTTTGTATTCCTCATTTATGGAAGAAACCTTTTAACATAAAAAATAATAATAATAATTCAAAAAATCTTTATAAAATAATTACAATAATTTTATCATTTCTTGATGAAGAACAAAAATCCGTACTTAAATTAAACGAAAAAAAAACTGGAATATTTTCAACAAAAAAATTATTATATAATTATCCTTCATATATAAGACAATTAGATTTTAATAAATTATTTTTATTAATAACAGAATGGATAATAAAAAATAAAAAATATCGAACGAAATTTAAAGAAAATTATTTTATAAAGAATAGTGATAAATTTACTTTTGATTTTTCAATCTTTAAAGAGGATGAAGAAGATTATGAATTAAATTTTAGTTATAATCGTATTATAGAAAGATGTTGTTTAAAAGATCAAGAAAAATTGGCGTTCTTTGAATATATTTTTAAAATTATTATAGCGAGGAGTAAAGGAATTAGAAAATTATTTGTTGATATATATCATGAAAATGAAGAAATCGCTTATACTATACCAAAGGATTATTTTAAATATATTTTTGAATTAAAAGATTTTGGAAAATGTTTTTCTGGATTAAATGAATTTTCTTGTAAAGGAAATTTTCATAAAACTTGGTTAATTAATGGAATCAAAAAATATTCTCATGATATAAGAAAATTAACAATTTATCCTTGGAATAGAAATTATATTAATGATTTAAGAGTAAAAGATTTAAAAGGTTTATTAAAAGCTCAAAAAAATCTTAAATCTTTATCATTTTCCGTTGATTCGGAAGTTGAAAAAAAGGTTATAGAATGTATGCAAGGAAATATTTCGAAAACTTTGGAATCTTTTAATATGAAATATGGTGATTTAACGGATAATGAATTAAAATATTTATCAAAATGTAAAAAATTAAAAAAATTATGTTTTGATACCGTTTATTTTGATGAATCAATTAATATTTTAGGTAAAATTATTTATCCTGATCTTGATGAATTAATCTTTTTTAATTGTAATTTTTCAAATTCTTTTATAGATTTATTAAAAGAATTTATTAAGAATAATGGTCATAATTTAAAAAATTTTCAATTAAGTCAAAATATTATAGATATTAATAATATTAATAATAATAATTTAGATATTAATGATATTCTTTCTACTTTATTAGTTTCTTGTTCTAATTTATCCAATTTTTATGTAAATATTGATAATCAATCCGATATTATTTTATTTTTTAAGATTTTAAGACAATTTAAGCATAGTTTAAAATCCATTAATGTTGGTAATTATAATAATGGTATACCAAAATTTAATTTTAATTATGATTTTATGTTAGAATTTATTGAAATTTTTATGTCAATGTCGAATATTATAAATTTAGATTTAAGTAATTGGGAAATTTCTTTTAATTCTTTTAAGATTTTTATTGAAAATTGTTGTCATAGTAAGATTTTATTAAAAGTATTTAAAGTATCATGCGTTGGTGGTTCTAAGGAGGATTTGGAATCTTTAATCGAATCTAATGCAAAATTAAATTCCAGATCATTAGATAATATTTTAATTATAGAGAATGATGAAATTAAAAATATCACCATTGTATGGCATTAACAATTTTGACGACGACGTTAGACGGAGTTAAGTTATATTTTGACGGAGTTAAGTTAATTTATAATTTTGACGAAGTTAATTTATAATTTTGACGGAGTTAATTTTTAATTTTGACGGAGTTAATTTATAATTTTGACGGAGTTAATTTATAATTTTGACGGAGTTAAGTTAATTTTTAATTTTGACAGAGTTAATTTATAATTTTGACGGAGTTAAGTTAATTTTTAATTTTGACAGAGTTAATTTATAATTTTGACGTCATTAGGTTTTTATTATCATTCATTTCATTCCATATTTTTAACACAAATTTTATCTCATAATTTTTTATATAGAATTTTTTCAAATCTACCATAAATATTCTTATATTATTATCCATTAGTTCTTCAATTCTAAATTCATTAAAATTTCTTGTTAATATTTCATAAATTATTTCTTCATAATCATATTTTTTAGAATAAAATGAATAAAATAAATTAAATATTTTTAAAAAATAATATTTAAATAATTTAATTACATTATTATTTTCAATAAAATATATTTTAAATAATTTTTTTTTAGAAAATGTTGTAATCATTGTAAAATTTTCAACAAAACATTTTGTCATTTTTTCATTTTTTAATATTTCATTAGAAAGTAAAAATATTATAGTATCTTCTAATTCTTCAATAATAATAAATTTATTAAAAATTTTTTCTTCATTTTCATTTAATTTTATATTATTAAAAAATTTTTCAATTTTAATTCCAGCGTTTGATAAATTGATTTTTGAATTTTTGAAAATTTTGAAATTTTTGAAATTTTTGAACGGATTCAAAAAATAGAGTTTCGAATAAACACTCGATGTACTCGATGTACTCGATTTAATTCGTTCATAATTTGGTATAAACCAATTCGAATAATCGGTTCCTAATCCATGAATAATTGCCATTATTATAATTGGTGGCATTAAGGAACTATGTAATCCTAACGCTTCTGCTTCTTTAATTCCATCCTTCCATATTTGTTGATACCAATCGGTTTTATCCGTTTTTATGTAATTATTGTTTACAAAAGCAGAAAATAAATTTATCGTGAATAATTGTTTATCGGATACATGTAATTTATTTTGAGACGACATTGCTGAATTACAAGAAATAGTTAACTTTCTAAAAAGAATAGAAAAGAATGTGAGAGAAAACTTTGTGAAAATCTCTTAAATTGTACTTTGTTCATTGGTTGAAATCATGACCAATGGAATTATTAGTCAATTAAAAATCCTAAAGGAACTAACTCTCTTAGTACTCTAAATGAAATCCAAACTTCTTTGTGATAGGCTGCGTAACAAGAATAAGAATTTTTCGATAATCAATACCTAATCTTAGATATTCTTTTATTCTATAATTCTATCATTCTACGTGCATTTTGAAATATTGTATCACACAGCAGATTATTCGAATTACCAAATTTATGCTAGTATAAACCAATTCACTTTGTAAATGTGTCTAGTTTTAATTGCCTTTTAAAAATTTGTTTGTGAATGTATTTGACGTGTTGTTATTTATTTGTAACTAATGTGGGACTTTTAATGTGGCGAAGTCACTCACTTTTTTTTGCTGTTTAAAGCCACATTTTTTAAAGCCTCATTTTACGTGGCTTAATAACAAATGTTTATATTGTTTATATTTTGATACGTAAATTGACACGATGTTAAGAGTTTTATAAAATATGGTCAAATTTAATTATTTAATTGGTCCTAAAGTTGATTGATTTTTGTAAACTCACTTTTTTCGTTAAATAATACTCGCTTTCCCTTTTTTTTTTCATTTTGCACTAACACTTAAAAAAAATTTATACCACTTTCAAAATAAATTTGAAATAATTAAGATGGGATTAAAGGATGACTTTGTGACTTCACTAGCAGAATTTATTGGAACTACATATTTCATTTTCATAGGTAATTTTAATTTTAATTTTTAAATGTATTATAATTACGACGTTAATGGTTAGTAATTATTTAAGGACTCGGAGGTAGTGATGCAATAGCTGCTTTTTCTGGAAAATCTTTAGGTGACATGTAAGTTATAATATGACATTCGATACCTTATAGTGCTGACATAAATTCAAATATGATATAGTGCTGACATAAATCATTCTGATAACCTATAGAAAACTCTTTGCTACTGCATTCTCATTTGGATGGTCATTAATGATAAATGTATGGCTTTGGAGTGATATATCCGGCGGAGGTTAACGTTCTTTCTCTCTCTAGTTTATTTCGCTACAATTTATTAAGTGAATTAACACAACTCAATCGCCTTTCAATATTTTAGTATTGAATCCTGCCATTACTATAGCATTAATGTTTACAGATGATCAAGAATTAAGAATAAGGAGAGGAATTTTTTATATCATCGCACAATTCGCAGGAGCTATACTCGGATCATTACTTGTAAAATTATTTTTACCAGCTCCAATTGCAGCTTTAACAACCCTTGTATGTATTAAAACATAATTGTATAAATGAAATTAATTATTAACGGTGCTTTTTATTTATAAGTCGGACGGAACTACAATTCTTCAAGGATTGGTAATTGAAATTATTACTACATCTTTATTAACATTAACTGTGTATACATTAGCCGTTAATGAAAGAGGTGGATTTATGAAATCTTTTGGAATTGGAACTTCTGTATTAATTTCTGTACTTGTTGGTAAAGTATTGTAATGATTTTTTTTTAATTGTTCTGTTACAAATTTATCTTATTAACCCAAAAAACTTTATTAATCAGCTGGACCATATACAGGAGCAAGGTAAAAAATTATACGTACAAAAATTAATTTTTGTATATTAAATTTACGCGTTATAAAATTATAATTAGCTTGAATCCAGCGAGAACTCTTGGTCCAGCCATTGTAGCAGGAAAAATCTCCGGTGATATTTGGATTTATTTCATTGGTCCTATTATAGGAAGTTTATTAGCGGCATCATTTCATACTTATTTTAAAAAAAATTTTGTAGGTTGATTTTATTGGTTATTAATGTTAAAAAAAGTACTTATATACATTTTATATACTTTTTTTAGGGAGCTCTACATCTTGATAGGGATAGGGATGATCTTGATAGGGATCTTGATCTTGATAGGGAAAATCTTGGTAAGGATTAAATGAAGTTTAAGGATTAAAGGATGTTTAAAATATTTTAAGACCTTTTTTTTCTATACCTAAATATTATATATATTGTACAAGTATATATTGTATAACTAATAATAAAGGAGAATTGTTGATCTGTTGTTTGAATCAGATAATGTACTGCTTATCAATTTAATATCCAATACTTTTTTGACATTTGCATATATCCAACAGTATAACGTACTGTATGTAAACTAAAAATAATGCATGTAAAGAAAAAATTTTTTAATAAATCTTTTAAATGATTTGAGTGGATTAAAAAAAAAAAAAAAGTTAAAAATAAAAAAATCATAATAATAATTTTTTTTTTTATAAATACCAATTAGACGCGCTTTTAAAAAATAAAAAGATTTTTCTTTTTAAACGTGATTTGATAAAAAAAAAAAAAGTTTTTGCCAAGAATTTTTTAAATATAATTTTTTTTTTTTAATATATATATAAATAAATAAAAAATCCAGTTTTTGATTCGACTATACGAAATATGATTATCATATTAATATTAAAAAAAGGTTTTAAAAAAAATATTTTATATTAAAAAAGTCAAATTATTAATTATAAATTGTTGATAATCATAAATAAAATGATGTTATTCGAAACTTTAAAATTAAAGTTTTGAATATCAAATCAAATTAATTCGTTAATAATAAACAATGAAACGGTCAGAATATTACGTAATTTAATTTCGGTAAATTTTTCGGATATTTATTTGGTAAAAACATTAAAAACAAAATAATAAAACCAGTTTAAAATTATGAATTTTTGATTCTAGCCAAAATTTGAAAATTATAACTTGAATTACTTTGAATTATTGAATCATAAAAATAGATATATATTATTTATATTATTGTATATACAAGATATAATATTTTACTACTATCTGCTATTTGTTGCTTATTTTGAGTCTTTTTGATTTTTTTATTTATATAACATCGTATCGGTATCGTATATTAAATGATCTCTTTTTTTAAGATAATTTATCTTTGAGTTATATAATATTATTTCTTCCTTGGTTTATATCAAGTAGCAAAATCATTCCATCATGTCATCACATGTCAATATGTCAACATGTCGAATTATCTTACTTTAATATTTGATCGGACTTTTAAATTATAGAAAGTTTTTATAAGCATGTTATTATATGAGTTACAATAGTATTGCGGTATACGGGACAGGAAGTTACTACAACATTACAGTCTTGTATTGTCATTACTTTAACGTCTCAGTTCAATCCCAAAAAAGTGTGATAAATCAATCCCATGGATAAAATAGCAAATTAGGAGATTGAAGAGGTAGAATATCGATATAAATAATATAATATATATATACGTCTTGTACATGTAGCTCACAAACAATAAAAATTTACCCGAAACTGGTCTGACAGCGGTCCGACAATTTGTCGAAAAATCTTGTAGAAAAATAGTAAGAATGTGAAAGATCGTCAGAGAAAAAAAAAACAAGTTATATGTACTGTATGACTGTATGTATATCAATGAATTTTACCGTAAATAATGTAATTTTACCACCGTTGTTCCACTGGTACTTCTCGTACATCACGCGCGAGATAAAACTTGCCGCAGTGCTCATATTTAGATTCGTTACACGGATTATCATCAATTTGTTATTTGACTTTGAGCTTAAAAAATTTTTTATTTTTTGACAATTTACAAAATGGGTCGACTTTGTGTTATTTGTGACAAAGAACGGGCAATAATAAAAAGACCAAAAACAGGTCAAAAACTTTGTAAAGAATGTTTTTATTATGTATTTGAAACGGAAATTCATAACGCGATTATAGACAATAAATTATTTAAGAAAGGTGATAGGATCGCTATTGCTGCATCTGGAGGAAAAGGTAATGGAACAAAAAAAAAATTTTTTTTTTCTAAAATTTTATTAAAAATAAAAAGTGAAATATCAAGAAAATTAAAAGAATTGTTACTATTTTTTTCATAGATTCAACGGTATTAGCTCATGTTATGAAACTTTTAAATGAGAGATATCAATATGGATTAGAACTTTTTCTTTTATCTGTTGATGAAGGAATAACAGGTTACAGAGATGATTCGTTAGAGGTAATTTTTGTTTTATAAAAAAAATTATTTTTTTCAGAAAATTAATGATTTATTTTAAATAAAAGACTGTAAAGAGAAATCAACAACAATATGAATTACCCCTCAAGATCATTTCATATAGTGAATTATATGGATGGAGTATGGATCAAATTGTAAAAGAAGTTGGATTAAAAAATAACTGTAAGAGGAAAATTAAACGTTGAATTTTTTTTTTAATTACTTTTTAAGATTATAAACGTATTTTATTGTTCTTTAGGTACTTTTTGTGGTGTATTCAGACGTCAAGCATTAGATAGAGGAGCTGTGATACTTAATGTTGACCATATAGTAACAGGGCACAATGCGGATGATATTGCCGAAACAGTTTTAATGAATAGTAAGTATGTTTTCTTTGCGTTTGTTTGGGTAAGGGGCTAAGATGCAAGATAAACATTATGCAGCACCATGAATAACTCAGGCCAGAGATTATTTTTCGGTGAAATGGCTATGTCCCGATACCATCTCAGATATATTTATAATGATTTTCTAATTTCAAACAAAAATTTATGCAAATATATCATGATATATATATTTTCCAATGGTTATATTAATTTATATTTATTTATCTAGTCTTGAGAGGCGATATAGCAAGACTTCAAAGATGTACAGAGATATGTACGACTGGTGATGGATGTATACGAAGATCAAAACCGTTCAAATACACTTACGAGAAAGAAATCGTCATGTTAGTTTTATACTATGTATATATTAATTTTAATCCATACATTATTAATTCAATTTTTATATTTTTAGGTATGCATATTTTAAGAAGCTTGATTATTTTTCGACGGAATGCATATATTCACCTAATTCATATAGAGGTCATGCTAGAACGTTTCTAAAGGATTTAGAATCTGTTCGACCCAGTGCTATTATTGGTAAATATAAATGAACCCAATTCTCCAATTTCTTCACTTTTTTTTTTTAAAAAAAAAAAAATTTGAAATTAACCAAAAATTTATTATAAAAGATATAATACATTCAGGTGAAGCATTTGAAATCAAGAAAGAAGTAAAATTACCTACACAAGGAGTATGTAAGAGATGTGGATATATGTCAAGTAATGAACTATGTAAAGCGTGTGTATTATTAGAAGGATTAAATAGAGGTTTACCAAAGTAAGTCAATAAATACAGTCAGATCTCGATATACTGATATTCTACATTAAAAACGATATATAACGATAAAATTTTACTTTCCCGCTATATGAGAATATCGGTATAATTTGATATAACGATATTTTTCAATGATTTTCATATGGATCCCCAACATATCGTTATATCGGAGTTTGGCTGTAATTTTTTTATTATTATAATAAACATAATAAACATCCTTTTACTAAATTTTTCTTTTTTTCTTTTTTATTAGGCTTGGTATTGGAAAAACTCACAGAATGGTAAATATTATTAATAAGAATTTTTTTTTAAAAAAAATACTAACTATTTTTACTGATTTTTAGAGAAAAATTCATGGAGATATGCCACAAGATACAGCCATAATACCTCATTTTAATAAAATTAAAATTAATGATGATGAAAATAATAATATAATTATTGACGATTCAAATAATTTAAAAGAAAAACTTGCTGAAAAGTAATAAAAATAATTATATAAAAAAATATGTAATTATGCGCAAAATTTTATAAATCCGTAATAAAATGTTTAACCAAACACGGATACTGAAATCCGGTTATTGATTGTTATTCGAAAAAATTTTTATTCAACTTCTAAAAAAAATTAGACTATTCCTATAAAAATTCAGGTCGCTGGGTTGCGGCAGGTATGCGTCAGCCTATTATGTTAATAAAAAAAAAAATTTTTTTTTGATCTGATCGTAAATTAGTTTATTCCTTTTTAAAAAATTATTTCCGGAAAAATTTCTAGCCTTGACCTTTCAGCCTGTTTTTAGCGTGATTATTTCATGAACCCAGAAACTCGGAACCCAATTATATGCTCAGATGTGCGTTTCGCAGTACGTAATCTTGTTTCCACTTATATATAAACAAAGCAAACATTCCAATTTCCAAATCTCATTTTCTTCATTTTCATATTTCGGATGCTTTGCTTTTAAAAAATACTTGATTTGGTATTTATATTTATATAATTCAAAAGTTTCTTTATCCTTACTGCGGATTATTTATAATTATATAACTAATATATAAATTCTTTATCATTTTTAAAGCAAAAAAAAAAATTATAAATTATTAGGATAATTTTATTCCAAATATATAATTAAGTATCATGCTGACAAATTAATATTAGTATACATTGATTCTAATTTAATTTTTTTTTTTGTGATCAAGGTCTTTATCAGGTAATGAGTTGAATAATAACTTTGTGTAATTTTTATGAATTTCTTTCTAACGATTTATAGTATGTATTATTGATTAGACATATCACTGTTTCGCATCGAAATTCATCTAATTGTAGAGATTTAAAGAATAAAGGTTTTTAATAAATAATTTATTATTTATGTTTTTTTTGTATCGTATTTTGATTCTCACTTAAATATTTTGAATTTTTTCTTTTTCTTTTTCTTTTTCTTAAAAATACGTTGACTTTGTCCGCAAAAGAACTTATTCTGAAAATTTAATTATTATACATTTTTTTTTTCTATTAATATCATCATGGATAATTCGAGTGTTGATATTTGTAGTACGGTAGATTCTTTAGATACATGCGTTGCAACTGAATTTTCATACGTTGAACAAGCATATAGAGTTGAAGATAATGATACAGTTAATTTGGAAGCTTTGGCAAGTTTATTTATAAATAATGATGAATGGCGAGTGAATGGAACTGTTCCTTTCATGAAGGATGGAGAAGTTTTGGAACATATCTTATATTATTTACCTTCTTTGGAAAATCCTGCAAAAGAACAATTTATAGAACGTTTAATATGTTTTGCAGAATATTCCGATATGAATAAATGGATTATGTTCGAAAAAAATACTACTAGTAGTCTTTTAAGAGAAATAATTTGGAAAGCATATCAAAGAGATAAAGTCGCAGAATTAACCATGAGACTTTTGGATATTATTTGTTCATATTCTGTAAAAGTTTATGATGTGAAATTGATATTAAATATGATTTGTAACAAATATGAAGGTGATACGACTTATCAAGGGGATTCAGCTTGGTATCAAGGCGTGTTATTAAAATTATTATATTCAATTTCACAAAGACAGAATACTTCAAATTTTTTTTATCTTAGAGGAATTGAATCAGGAATAGAAATATCCTCAATAGATAAATTTCCATCAAATGGTTATTCTTTTTTTACTTGGATTAAATTGGATCCGACTCCATCACCAAAAGAATTAATAGGTTCTAAAGAATATGTACCAAGACTTTTTTCCTTTTTTACAGAAAAAGGAGATGGGATAGAAGCTTATTTTGAAAATAATGAATTAGTATTCTGTTGTAAAAAAGGAAAAGATGAATCGACAGTTGTTATGAATAATTTTAAGTTCACACAAAAAAAATGGTATTTTATTGCTATATCTCATAATACAGCAAAACGTGGATGGACTTCTACTCCAGCGGAAATAACAGTTGTTGTTGATGGTAATATTACATTCAAATCTCGTTTAGAATATCCGGCGGATTTTTATTTTTCACGTCCTTTTAAATATTGCGCGATTGGAGCATCAATGTTATTGAAACCATCATCAAGTTCCGATAATGATTCAAATTCTTCATTATCAAACGCATTTTATAATTGTTTACGTGGTCAAATTACTACTTTATATATGATATGTGATATTCTTACGAAGGAACAAATTTTGGACCTTTACGCTCTTGGAAAAAATAATGCTTCACAATTTCTACCTTATCAAGAAAATGGAATGAAAAGTGATCTCTTTGATGGTATATTTTGTCAAAAGATTCTTTTCATCTTTCACGTGAAAGCGTCAGAAAATCAGAAATGTTTTAACTTATCACCTCGTTATCAATCATCTCAAGATTCATTTACTGCTACTTTATATGGGGTGGAAAAATGTTCAACTCTTAGTTTACAAAATGCAATACATTTTCTTGGGGATCTTGAAATTTTATTCCCTATGATAATGAGATTTGATGATTTGGGTTCCGTAAATTTACAAGCTCCACTTGAATCGCAGGACGATTTTTTTGATTCTGAAGGACCATGCAAATCTTTCTTCTCCCTTTTATCATCATTACTTCAAAATAATGAAAGGAGTCAAAAACACGTTATTAAATCTCGAGGGATTAAAGTTATTAGTCTTTTACTTCAACAAGTAGGTCCCCGACATTTTTCAATATCAGCTTTTAAAAGTATGATAGCTTTGGCTAGCTCTTTATCATCTAATGAGGAGCTTTCACGTGAGGTTTTCTCAAATCTTGTTTTTGAATTTAAATTATGGATGTACGCGTCTATTGAAATTCAAAAATATTGTATTGATTCTTTGAAAAATTTTGTGGATGCAAGAAAACAAATGTGTAGAAAATTATTTGGTATTCAATTCTTTTTGGATATTTTACAAAATATTTATTGGTATAAACAAGGAGAATATTCTGCTTTACATAGACATCCTACAGCAGGAGTTACAAGGCCTAAACCATCACAACTTAAGGAACTTCGAGGAATGTTAATTAGTATCATTCATGGTTATTTTAAGGATGGTGTCACAAAAGATGAGACATTATTCTTATTTAGAAATATTTTAAACAGTGATGATGATACTCATGTGCATGAGATATTAACTTTACTTTTTGATTTATTACAAACAAAGAAGGAAGTGGTCGATATATTTTTTTCTTATAGAGGATTCGAAATTATTTGTGAACTTTTGAAAAGACGTGATGAGAATGTACGAATAGATTGTATTAAAATTTTCACATTTTTAATAACGAGTCCATTAACGCCACCAAATTTTATCAAAAAATTACGATTCGAAGATACGGATCCTATTAATTTGATAAAATTAATGTATAATGCACCAATGACTATCGATATTTATCATGCTTTATTAAATTGGTCATTAGAACAATATAATAATAATATTTTTGAATTTACTGAAAAAATTAATGAAGGATTTCCTTTAACATTACCTCAAATAAAAAATTTTCGAATAATTTTAGTTATATTAGCATTATTAGATTCAGAAGGAACGAAAAGAATTGTTCAATGTAAAATTCTTGAATCTTTAATCAAAATTTTCAAAAAAAATATTTCATATTGTTCTGAACTTAATCAATTTTGGTTTTGGCAACGTTATCTTATTAGACTTATACCAATTTATGGAGGTCAAGAAGGTGTACTTACTGAAAGAGAGAATAAAGATACAGCAGATTGGGCATTTGAATTTATAGCAAATGTTATTTGGAATTTATTTGAAATTGATAAAACTTCTTATAGAACTGTTGAAGAAACTATTATATATATTTGGTCTACTGATCGTCAAGATTGTTTGGAATGTAATCGATCTTTCCTTAGTCAATTGTTTTCTCTTATTTTACAAGATATTAAGAATTCATATGTTGCATCATTCGCCATTACTAAATTGGTAAGTAAAATTTTTTATTTATAAAATCTAAACACGAAAAATTTTATCTAATTTTAATGATGATCTTTTTTTTATAGCAAAATATAATGAATCTTTTGGCTACAACTGAAGAAATACTTTTTAATCATAAAGATTTGGTACAAACATTTATTCAAAGACAATCTACTCATATTCTAAGAAGTTCATCACAATCTGAAAGTTACCCTTCTTCAATAAATTCCGGTCATGGTGAGTTTAATTTTATAAGTTTAATTTTATTAATTTATTATTATTTTCATTCATTTATTTTTATAATTAAATACATATAATTTGTACTTGATTATTATTATTAGATTCCAATATTTCCAAAACAAATAAATTTGATGATAATATAATTCAAAAATTGGAAGCTACATTTACTTCACAAAAATGTGAAGAAATGATCTATCAAAGTGCTAGTAATCCTTGGGAAGAGAATCAAATTCTTGCTAAGGTATATTTAGAAATTGTAGATATTTTAGATAGAACAGGTAGTTGGAGATTAGACTTACCGGCTAAGAGTGAAAGGGTAAATACTTAAAAAATATATATATATTTTTTTTCATAATAATTTTAATTCGCTTTTATATGATAATTTTTGCATGATCACTTTTATTATTATAGGTACCTGGTGAGATTTGTAGAATGGTTTTAAGAACATTAATTGCTGGTATTTCTATTCCGGATCGTGAATTACGTGATCAATCTCTTGATCATATGACAGGATTTATTGAAAGGCATATAAAAGTAACTTTTACGGATTCAAAGACTGGAAAAAAAGAATCACCGGATGAATTTCGTTGTCAGGATAGTGATGTTTTTCAACGACATATTCTTATGTTATTGGGAGAAATGCACGAAATTTTCATGTATGATTCATTTATTATGTTAACATGTACGTGTGTATTTGTATTAATTTTTTAAAAAATTTTTTTTTTCTCCCTCTGATAGGACCACACAGACAAATGGTTCATATGATGAAAAAGTAACATTCACTTATTACTTTGTTATGCATAAATGTAAAGATTATTTGATTCATCTTAGTGATGATGGATCATTTAACGAAACATTTGATTCAATGTGGGTTGGGAAAAATTTCAATAGTCATATTTTTACACAATTCGTTACATCTCGTAGTTGGATATCAATACATAATAAACATATTGTACCTGCAATGAAAGCTGCAAATGAGGATGAATTTACAATGGTACGAAAAATGGTAGACCGATTTTCAAAAAAGGTTAATATGCTTTTACATCGTTTCAAGAAGGAAGATTCAACATCTCTTAAACTAGAAGAAGTTTTTGACAATGAAATGACTTTAATTATTAAGTCTTATAAGGATGAAGAATCAAATAGATTGACTAGTGTTCAAGCTGATAAGAAGAATGATGATATGCGTACTTCTAGGAAATGGTTATCAAAGTTTCATGAATTAACACAAGAACGTGGCGTTTGGTCTTTATCACGTCAAACTGATTTACATTGGAAACTAGATAGAAGAGAAAATTATTCTAGAATGCGAAGAAAATTAACTATAAACTATGATTATGATGCTCATCGTGAAGCAAGTGCAAAAAGAGATAAAACTCCTATTGAAGTTTCCTCAAATAAATCAAAGATACAAAGACTTAAGAAAGCTAATACAGATAACGGTAATAATTCGACTCCATTATTAAATGCCGTAGAACCATGGACAGATGGATGGGGATTCAGTGGATCTTCTTTAATATCAGAATCAGATAGTCTTGCTTCATCGTCTGAGGATCAAGAATGGAATCTTATAGCTGGAGATAAAGTAGTTGAAACTATTGATATCTCTTCTGATATGAAATTATTCTCTACAGAATGTGAAATGATTGTTCTTCTTTCTGCGATCAAAGGAAGAATTGAACTTACGTCAACTCATCTTTGTTTCTTTGTGGATAGACGTAATTTATTGCAAGAACTTAATAATATTGAACAAGGATCTATAGTTGTGGATAGTGAGATTTTACGTGATAAAAAATGGCCAATTTCTGACATAAGAGAAATTCATATACGAAATTATATGTTGAGACGAAGTGCGTTAGAATTATTTTTAACGGATCAAACAAATTATTTTTTCAATTTCTCAGAACCGAAAGATAGATTACGTTTATTTAATAAAATTACATCACTCAAACCTAGTTCAATGAAAAATCAGGATACTAAATCTCCTAAAACAATATTTCAAAGATCAAATTTAACTGAACGGTGGAGAACACATGAAATATCAAACTTTGAATACCTTATGCATTTAAATAGTATTGCTGGAAGATCTTTTAATGACTTAACACAATATTTCGTATTTCCTTGGATTTTAAATGATTATGAATCAGAAAGTTTAGATTTATCTGATCCTAGTATTTATCGTGATTTAACAAAACCAATTGGAGCTTTAAATCCCGATCGTTTAGAACAATTTGTAGAACGTTACGAGAGTTTTGAAGATCCATCAGGAAGGATTAAAAAATTCTTTTATGGAACTCATTATTCAAGTGCTGCAACCGTATCTTGTTATTTAATTCGATTGGAACCATTTACTTCTGTTCATATTTCTTTGCAAGGAGGCAAATTTGATCATGCAGATAGACAATTTCATTCTTTACAAGAGACATGGAATTCCGTACTTAGTGCAAGTGGAGATGTTCGAGAATTGATTCCGGAGTTCTTTTATCATCCCGAATTTCTTACGAATCATAATAATTTTGATCTTGGGGTAAAAAAAAATTATATATATATATATATTCCTGATATTGTCAGATCACCTTTATCTAATGATTCATATGTAAATTAGGTCAAACAAGATGGTACGCGTGTAGATAACGTAGTTTTACCAAAGTGGGCAAAGACTCAAGAAGAATTTATACGTATTCATCGAGAAGCATTAGAATCAGATTTTGTTTCGGAAAATCTACATCATTGGATAGGTAATTTTCGAAGAATATTAATTCATACGAATTTAAACTCTAATATTTATCATGATTTTTATAACTAGATCTTATTTTTGGATATAAACAAACTGGAGAAGAAGCAGTTAATGCTTATAATGTATTTTATTATTTGACTTACGAAGGGGCAATAAATATTGACAATGTTCAAGATCCTATTGAAAGAAAGAGTATAGAACAACAAATTTACCATTTTGGACAAACTCCGACTCAATTATTAACTAGACCTCATCCGAAACGACATCTTAGCAAAGATTTTTTGAAAAAAGATCTTTTATTATCCTCAGATCATGAACATCAACGGTTTTTAATTGATTTGAAATGTGGTCGATTACATCTGGCAGATTTACCAAAACCCGATAATGAAATGCACTCTATAAGTGATATGCAACAAGTTATTACAATTGATGAAAATGGTATAATTGGTTGTCATCGAGTTTTAAGAAAATCAACTGCACCGGAAATACCTTTTACTGTGGAAGTTGATCCTAGTTTAAAGTATAAGAGGTACCTAAAATATTCATTATTGCTTAATCTATAATGATGTCTATTAATATATACTAATTATTACTATTGTCTTTTAGTAAATTGGATAGTCCATATTATTATGATGTAGTGATCTCACCTAGGTGCTTTGCGTGCAGTAAAGATGGGAAAGTTATCATTAGCACTGGTCACTGGGATGACACAATGAAAGTGACTTTAACTGAAACAGGACGAACTATTGATAGTATTTCGGGAAATGATGATATCCTTTGTTTTTCATATCTTTAGTTTTTTTACTATGTTCTCTATTTATTGTTCTTAACTTCTACACACATGTTGTAACAGCAATAGCAATAAGTGAAGATGGACGAATTATCGTAACAGGGAATAGAAGTTCAAATTTATTATCATGGAAGGTCAATTTGACAAGTGATAATGAATTTTTGAATATTGAACATACACCCTTACGTTCATTCTATGGTCATGATGATGAGGTATCTTTCATAGTATGATTTATTGTTTTATTATAATCAGTTAACAAGGTGATAACGGAAAATTTTATTTAATAACAGATTACATGCATCGTTGTTAATGCGGAACACGACATTTTGATAAGTGGATCCAGGGTTTGTAGACGATATCATTATTATTGTTGTTATTTGAACATAATATATTAATTTCATTCTCACTTCTATATTTGACTTTTAATAAATAGGATGGAACATGTATAGTACATTCACTACAACATGCTAATTATATTCGAACTTTGCGACCTCTGCATGATCTGGATGCGATTGTCGAATTCGTTTGTATATCAAAAGATGCGAACATTATAGTGTACACAGAAGTAAACGTAAGTTAGTCATTATTATTCATTTATTAAAATTTGTAATAAAAGGTATAATTAATGATCAATTAAATTTTTTAGGAGGAATATTTTCTACATACTTACAGTGTAAATGGAAAATTACTTAATTTTATCAAAATATCTGATCGATTAAATCATATGATTTCTGCACCGGATAAGAATATAATACTTACATCTAATGATAAAGGACAGATTACTGTATATTTTGCTCTTAGGTTTGTATAAATTTAAGTAATCTATATGTTTATTTATTTATTATTAACATTTATTTTTTTTTTTTTGCAATAATAATAGTTTGGAAGTCAGTCATGAATTTAGTGTACCATTGATTGGTAGATGTATTAGGTTAGGTGGTAATAATAGACAATTATGGGTAGCAGGGGATGATGGTAAACTATTTATCCTTTCACATAATGCTGCACATTATGATAAGTTAATTTAATATCCGATTTTTTGTTTCGCTTTCTTTTCTTTTTTTTTTTTGTACAATAATTTATTTACATTAATCATTTATTGTATTTTTATGATTTTTTTAAAAAAAATAAATAAATAAATACACGAATACTCGATGTAAAATTTTGATTAAATCAGAATTTGAATGATCGTTTAATTTTTTTTTTTATATGTATATATGTGATTAAAACCATCATCTGGCTGAATTATATTTAAAATAGTTACGAGAGATTTATTAAATTTTTACTAAGAAACTTAACAGTATATGATTATTAAAAACTAGCAGCTAATCATATGTAAAATTATAATAAATATTCATTATTTAGTTCCATTAAAACTACTTATAATATAGAATTAAGTGGCAAAAATAATTTTTAGTTTGTAAGACTTTAACTCCATACCAACTTGTGTGTGTTTGAGCGTTAATTTATTCCCTAACCCTTAGACCCACTTAAATTAATTAACTAAATAATAATTGTCCTCATTCTGTTCTTCTTTTAAAGATTAAAGGTATTGGATATGGTCCCATAGTTCCACTATTATCAGGTTCAATTTGTAACTTATCCTTGTGAATACTATCTGCTGGTAAGGACACTTCATATTTTCTTACTGTATATATAAGATTACTTTTTAGTAAATAATGAAGATTAAAATTATGAATATTATAAAATAACTTACATAAAGCGCATAGAGTTATTCTCTGTTCAATAAGTGAGAAATTATTTCCTAAACATCTAATTAATCCAAAAAAAAAAATGTTATCTTTTTTTTTTATAATAAATATAATAAACCAGTATTTCGCATACTTACGCTCTACTACCACCACCAAAACCTAACCAAGCAAAATGATCATGTTTTTCATTCTCAAATCTTTCAGGAATAAATTCTTCGGGATTCTCCCAATTTTTTGACGAATGATGAATTCCATAAACAGATAAAAATAAAGGTGTTTGGGCTGGAATTATATGATCGTCAAATTTAACATCCTGTACATTTTTTCTTACTGATAATTGTGCAATCTTAATGATACAGTTAAAAAAATTTTTTAATAAATGAAAACTAAATCTGATCAAAATGTTAAATCATACATACCGGAGGATATAATCTTAGATTTTCATTTATAACCATGTTCATATATTTTAATTCTTTATGTTGCTCCATGCTTGGCATTAAATTATCACCAAGAACGCGTAAGATTTCATCACGCACTTTTTTTTGCGCATCCTTATTTAATTAAAACAAAATAAATAATTATGATTTTAAAAAGAATTATCTCATAATATGAAATTTTTAAATACCTTGTGGATAGCCAAAAGATACAATATGGTTGTTAAGGAATTTGCGGCTAATTCACAAATGAAAAATAATAATTTATATTAATAAAAACAATAAATAAATGGACAACAAAGATCAATATTGATTTTTCTTACTAGTGTCATGACCAGCTAACATAAAAATTGCAAGATTATACTATAAAAACGTAAGGATTATTATTTAGTTAATTAAATAAAATTCAAAATTCAAAATTTTAACTCTTACCCGTAATTCATCATTTGTCAAAGTTGGATTTTCTGGATCATTGCAAGCACTTATCATATGCTCTAATAAATCGGCAGAATTATTATTTATCTTTTCATCTAACTCTCCTGATTTCATTGATTGACGTTTTTTTTCAACAAGTCCATCATATAAATTATTAAGTTTTGTCATCTTCTTAAGTGCTTCAGGACGCGGAAGATATGAAAGAAATGGGATAACAAAATATAATGGATTTCCCAATTCTTTTAATACTTCATTATAAGTAGTGACATATACATTTTTTGGATCTTCAAGATTCTAATTTTAACATTAATAAATAAAAATTAGCTTTTGATTTTGAAAAATGCACTTTTAAATGAATAATTATTTATAAATATAAAATTGATTATATCATACGTTAAAATCAAAACCAAAAGCAGCTCTACCAAGTACATCTAAAGTCAAACTATGCATGAAATTTTTGATCTCTATAGGTTCATTATCAACTTTTTCCATGACATCTAACAGTTTCATAACAGATTCAACAAATACATGTACTGGTAAACTTCGAAAAGAAGGATTTGTAATACGACTAGATATTATAAAGAAATTTAATTATATATACAACAAATTATATATACAATATTACTTAAATACGCAATTAATTATACCGGTGGCGTCTCCAAACCTATACAATCAAATAACAATGATTAGCTCGGATAATTCTGATCACAAGATTAGATTAACATACTCACATCACCGTTGGACATTACTACGTTTGTACCATAATATTGAGCAATTAAAGATCCAGGGAATGATTCTTCGAGAGGGATCTTGGGATATAAATCTAATTCATAAAAAGAAGTTATAACGATAAATTAAAAGAAATTACAACGTTAAATTAAAAACGAAAATGAATAAAAAATCTAACCAGATTTTGTAATTATGTCTTTTACTAATCCCAAATCGGTTATCATGACCATCCATTCTCCATTGAACCAAAACTAAAAAACTTTTTAAAAATTTACCTTTTAAAGTGTTAGAATAAATAGACTACTTACCTTCCCAATTCCTTCTTTTTCTACAAGATCTTTCATTTTTTCCCAACGCTTGTCTGGTCCAGCTTTATTAAGTAATTCAATAATAAAGCCGGTGCTACTTATTGTTGGCACATTTTCAAGTCCTTTAGGTACTCTTAATTTTTGATAAATTTTATAGACTATAAAAGATATCAAAGATAAGATTATTATAAGGAAATTCATTTTGTCAAGAATTAATCAAACAAGAGTCAATTCGAATGATTAATATTTATTTTTTTTGTTGATAAATTTCGGCCCGTAAAGCTGCTACACAACAAACATTTCATTTTTGGTTTTTTACAAAGATTGGATCAAAAAGAAGTTTGAAGGGGTTCTAAAAAAAAATTACGATAAATGAGCCAATGTCGCAGATCATGGCTAAACCTGTTTGAATTATGATTGCATAGATTTGCACTACATTATTATAGAATTCTATTTAGAAATTTCGCCTAGCCTTCGGTTAAAAGAACGGAACTATCATAAAATTTGGCGTACAAATACAAACTCTTACAAGAATGAATAATTCGATATTTTTCTACATGGTATGATTTTCACAAATGAAATAATGTGAAATCTGACGCGCGCACAATGTAATCTCTTTTTTAAAATAATTTTTTTTTTATTTTTTTCCCTTGGTTTTTTTTTGCATAATAAGATATAATTTTACAAGGTATCATGAGTTTTCGCAATAGTGTTTTTATTGCCAATTACATGTGAAATGTTAGATTTAGTCCATATCCTTGTAAAAAAAGTTGATCCGTTTTTTATATTCCATCTTTTTTCCGTTAAAAGGTCATATTTCCGGAATTAATAACTTTATATCCCGATTTATTTACATTTTTGTTGAATGGATCCGTAAAAAGCTCATTTTTACGGAGTTTTTTAGAAATAACGGATAAAATTTTTTATAGGGTTATTTTTAATATCTTAGACGAATCGGCAATTAATCTTACAACTTCAAAGTTTGATTAAACACATATTTGTTTAGTTTATTAGCGCAGAGAAAAAAAGGTTAGAAAGGTATGACAATCTAAAAGTGTAAATACGGCTGTGCAACATTTAAATGCAGATTTGTCACTTTTGTCACTACCGATAATCATTGAGTCCTTTAAATTGTCTTTGAATGAACCCGCAGGTTTGACACTTACTAATTCCATATGATCGCACAAAGCCACAAACTTTTTGACACTACAGTACCTAATATTTGTTGGATAAATAATATAATCAGTATTTTTAATATTTATATACATTAAATTTTTACGAATAAAAAAGTAAATAAAGAGCTTAAATTTGAACTTAGTAGTATATGATTTGTTTTTGTTTATGCAATTATTTCAAATATATATATAATTATTAAATAATATAAAATAGTAAATAATCAAAATACAGTTATTACAAATAATACAAAATAAATCTAATATTATTTTTAAAGTTATGAATATTTATTCTGTTCTTCTTTTAAAGATTAAAGGTACTGGATGTGGACCTGAAGTTCCGCTAACTTCAGGTTCAATTTGTAATTTATCTTTATGAATACTATCTGCTGGTAAAGATACTTCATATTTTCTTACTGTAATGGCATATAAAAATTAGTTTAATAAAATTTTTAATAAAATAAATAAAATAAAAAAATTATTAGATCAAAAAAATAACTTACATAAAGCACATAACATTATCCTTTGTTCAATAAGCGAGAAATTAATTCCTAAACATCTATTTATGGAATAAAATTTTTTTTTTTAGATAAATTCGAAATTTCATATATCACAGTCAGCTCTCGATATAACGAACCCTCCGGTTTAGATTATAACGAAGAATTTAAAGAATTTAATTGGCTGATTCGTTATAACAAAGGATATTTGACGTATTTGATTGGTTAAATGTCACGTGTTGGGAAATTTCGTAGTTCGTTATATCGAGAATGACCGTATATATAATTATTATATTATATTCAACTTACAATCTGTTACCGCCACCAAAACCTAACCAAGAATAATGGTCATGTTTTTCATTCTCGAATCTTTCAGGAATAAATTTTTCAGGATCTTTCCAATTTCTTGATGAATGATGAATTCCATAAATGAATAATACAATGGGTGTTTTTGCTGGAATTACATGATTACGGAATTTAATTTCTTGTGAATTAAGTCTTCGAGGTAATTGTGCGACCTATATTTAAAATTTTAAAGATAATTAATAAATGAAATTAAATTAAATGTTAAAAAAGTCATTTAATACATACTGGAGGATATAATCTCAAGTTTTCATTTATAACCATGTTCATATATTTTAATTCTTTTTGTTGCTCTACACTTGGTATTAAATTATCACCAAGAACACGTAATATTTCATCACGAACTTTTTTTTGTGCGTCCTTATTTTAATGAGAAAGTAAAGGTAATTAATTTAATTATATAGAAAAAAGAAAGAACATTTGCATGAAATTCTTAATTAATACCTTGTGAATGGCTAGAAGATATAAAATAGTTGTTAAAGCATTCGCGGCTAATTACATTATTGGGAGAATAAAGATTTTTTATATTAATAAAACTGCAATAAAATAAATAAAAACAACGTATAATTAAAGTTCTTACTAGTATCATGACCAGCTAACATAAAAATTGCAAGATCATGCTACAAATACAAAAAAATATTGATATTTAATAAAATTCCAAAGTTAGAAAAAAATCATATTTAAATAAATCATAATTCTTACTCGTAATTCTTCATTTGTCAAAGTTGGATTATCCGGGTCATTGCAAGCATATACCATATGCTCTAACAAGTCAGCAGAATTATTATTTATTTTCTTTTCTATTTCTCCCATTTTCATTGATTTACGTTTGCTTTCAACAATTTCATCATATAAACTATTAAGTTTTGCTATCTTCCTAAGTGCTTCGAAACGTGGAAGATGATCAAGGAATGAAAAGACAAAATATAATGGTTTGCTCAATTCTGCCATCACTTCATTATAGGTAGTGACATATACGTTATTTGGATCTTCGAGATTCTAGTTTTTAATTACCAATAAATGTTAATTATAAATTGATAGCAAAACATAAGTGTACCCTTAAATAATAAATAGATATATATATGATATTCTTACGTTAAAGTCAAAGCCAAAAGCAGCTTTTCCAAGAACATCCAAGGCCAATCTATCAATTTTGCTTCTTAGTAATTAGCAACTTAAGAAATAGAAGTTTACACTATATCTTTCCTTACCTATGCATAAGACTTTTAACTTCTATTGGTTCATTGTCAATCTTTTCCATGACATTTAACAATTTCGTGGCAGATTCAACAAATACATGTACCGGTAAATTTCGAAAAGATGGATTTGCAATACGACTAAAAGATAAAAGGAACTTAATTATTTATATATCATAAATGCTATTCTTAATAATTAATGCAATTTGAACATACCGATGGCGTTTCCAAACCTACATAATAATTAATCTATCATTAGTTTCAGAAAAATAAGTCATGTGATTTATTAAAAAACCATACTCACGTCTCCGTTTGAGAGTACTACATTAGTACCATAATATTTAGTTAATAAAGACGTGGGAAATGACTCTTTGAGTAAGGCTTTAGGATACAAATCTAAAAATTATAAAGTTAAAATCTAGCCAATAAAAGAACTACAGTAAGTAATATCTTTAATAAAATTCCTTACCTGTTTTTGTCATTATGTCTTTTACTAGTCCCAAATCCGTTACCGTAATAGTCCATTGTCCATTGAACCAAAGCTATTTAAAAAAATTTATTTTTTTAGAAATTTTTGATGAAAATGAATATTTTTAAGGTATTATTACCTTCCCAATTCCTTCTTTCTCTAAAACATCACGCGTATCTTCCCAACGCTTATCTGGCCCAACTTTAGTAAATATTTCAATAAGAAGATCTAGGAAACTCAATGTCGGTATATTTTTAAGTCCTTCAGGTACTCTTGTTTTTTGATAAATCTTATAAGCTATAAAGGATAAAACTAAAATAACTACAATGTAATTCATTTTGTTAATTGATTGCAAAAAAAAGGAATATATATTTAAAATAGAAGGAAATAAGTTCGAAATATTTTTAACTGAGAGTTAACATTTTATTTTGGAGGCTTAAATATTACTTCGATAATCAAAATTACCGGACGTAATTTAACCGGCCCGTCGGTACGGCTAATTTAAACGGATAAACTTTCGGCAGTTACAAAATAAAACTTAATATAACAAGGAACCAATTGTACAAAATATTAGATAAAGTTTCAAAATTACAATTAGATAATAAGGTTAATAACCGATATTTATAGAAATTCCATTTAAATCGAAAAAAGAATTTTGGCCAATTACAGCCTGATAAATCGAAAAAAACAGATTTATGATTATAAATTGATAAATAAACATTTAGGTGATTCACGTGAAATATTTAGAGATTACCAAAACAAGAATGTTCCTAAAGAATATTATTATGACTCTGCATAACTTTATGAGGCGAACAAAATAATGTTCATTCAACTAATTCTAATTTAATACTATACATTTATTAAAAATTGCCACGTCTTTCGTGATAATAATAATTACTCCCTTGTATAAGTAAGCATGAGCAAATTAATTTCCGATTTTCCGGTAAACAAATTTCTATTTTTGATTTTATATATAGTATTTATACTTCTTATACTTCTTTAGCGACATTAGTATAAATAGATTCTTAAAACTATACCGTACAGTCGTGCGACAATTTTTATAATCATAAATATATGTCATTATTATTACGTTGCTCTGCCGTGAATTGCTACTGGATATAATCACAAATAATATATCGCAACTGCATCATATCAACTTGTACTTATCAAGTAACAGCCTTTTTTAAGAGTGATCAACAAATAATTAAAACAATTTTAACTTATCTAGACACAAATAAAAAGTGAAGGCGAATAAAAACGAATGAATAAAAAAAAACATAAATCATATGACTATAGTGTTGAGCACCGCGGAACGGGAAAATTATTTTTTAAATATTAAAACTATTAAATATAAAGTAACTTACATAAAGCCACACAGAGATATTCTTTGTTCAATAAGTGAGAAATTAAATCCTAAACATTTATTTATCAAAAAATAAATTTAATTTAATATATAATAATAAAATTAAATTTTTTTTTCACATAAAATAAACTTAACTTACAATCTATTACCGCCACCAAAACTTACTAACCAAGCATAATGATCATGTTTTCATTCTCGAATCTTTCAGGAAAGGATCTTCCCAATTCTTTGATGAATGATGGACTCCATAAACGAATAATACTATAAACGTTTTAGCTGGAATTACATGATTGCGGAATTTAATTTCTTGCGAATTAATTTAGCGATTGGAACCGGTTAAGGTTAACCGGTTAAATATGAAGATTGTTATATCAGATAATTTTTTAATTCAGAACTTCCGATATTCCTATATTGGCTAACGGCTAGCTAAAAAAAATTAACTTTTTATTGCTCAATTTTTTACGAAATTTTTTTTTAAACTATTTTTTTTTTTATTTTTTATACAACATGGATGATATTGACTATAGAGACATACTAAAAGAATCTCAATCTGAGTCATCAAGACAACAATCTTCTTTTTATAAAAGAAATTCAAAGTATTTAAGTTGCTAGCACTAATAAGGTAAATAAATATCATAATTAAATACTTGAAATATTATCTATAAAGTCTTTTTAGAGAAAATAGGTTAAGAACAACCAATCGTTTCGTTATTTCAATTTTATCATTTTTACTAGTATTTATATTTTACATTATTTATATAAATTATGTGTTTACAATTTATCAAATATTTATGAATAGTTAAAATGTGTTTTTATCATAAATGATGCATAATTTTAAGAGTGAAATTGCGATAGATATTTATCAAATATTCAAATGGGCAAAATATCTTTAACCGGTTATGATTATCCGGCTAAGGTTTTTTTGGACGGTTCCAATCCCTAAATTAAATCTTCGAGGTAATTGTGAAATCTAATGATATATTATAGATTTTAAAGACTGTTAATAAATTTAAAATTAAATATTAGAAAGTCTCTAAACGCATACCAGAGGATATAATCTCAGATTCTCATTTATAACCATGTTCATTAGTGTTGGTTGCTGTAAGTAATAATTATGACATTTCGGATTACAACCACATATGTCGTAAATATTACAACCTTACTATTTTGCGTAACCTAGTATATATCAAATATTGGTTTACAACCATTGAAATTAGGTTACAACTATGGTTGCAACCCGGTTGCAATATTACGGCAGCCAACCTTTATGTTCATATATTTTAATTCTTTTTGTTGTTCCACACTTGGCATCAAATAATCATCAAGAACACGTAATATTTCGTCGCGAACTTTTTTTTGCACATCCTTATTAATAAAAAAAAATTAACAAGGATAATTATATAATACATGAAACTTTGAAATTTTTAAACTCAATACCTTGTGAACGGCTAAAAGATATAAAATAGTTGTTAAAGCGTTCGCGGCTAATTTCATTATTGGAATAACAAAAATTGTTTGCATTAATAAATATAATAATGATAAATAAAACTAGCTGTCACCCGTTGCTTCGCATCGGAACAAATGAGTTTTTTTAAATAGAAAGATTTAGTATTATAATGTAATACTAAGTAAATTAAAGAAGTTTTTTGTTTATAATTAGGAATTAATATGGTAACAAAAAATATGTATTAAATTATATTTATAATATTAGAATGATATAAATAATAAATTATTTTTAGAATAATGTAGCTATTTATATTAATGATTTGTTGTTTGAGTGTAAAGTGAAATTCGGATTAATTAGGAATTGTGAAAAATAATTATCAATAAAATTGATTAATTTTTAGAAGTATTTTTGAAAAAACTTTAATATTATGAAAATACTACAAATATTTTTATAAATTTTATAATTATTTCTTATTATTTTATATTACGTCAATTTTAAACTTATAATTAACTTAGGAAAAATATTTGAACAATTAAATGTATTGGAAATCAGTTCATTTCATTTACTATTATTCTTTTGATACTCATTTTATTCGATAAATTATTAATTTAACTAAACCATTTGAATTAAAATTTTTATTCAAAAATCTGGTGATAATTTAGAGAATTTCGGATATGGATTTGGTTATAATAGTCTATTATTAAATCAACAATTTCTTTAATTAATTAATTATAAAATATTGTAAAAATATCAATTTTTTTTTGATTTTATGAATTTGGAAACCAACCTATTTATCCAGCGTTCAATTTAATTGAAAATCTTAGTCATCTTTCTACATGTTATTGATTTTTTTAAAAAAAATTGAAAGAAAAAAAAATTAAAAATAAATTTGGGGGAAAGAAAAAGGATAAAGAAAGAATCGGTTCAAAAAAGGGAAATTTCCGAAAAAAAAAGGAATCTGAAAAAAAAATAAGTACCGAAAAAAATTCTGAAAAAAAAGGAAAATAATTCGAGAAAAAATATTTTTTAGTTTGGGAAAAAAAATTAAACCTAAACGGGAAAAGAATGAGAAAAAACAAATTTTTCGATTTGAAAAAAAATTAATAATCAAAAAAAAAATCCGATTAAGGTAAAATTTCATTAACTGAAATTGTATTAGTTACACGGATAAATAGAAGTTACACAATTCAAATTATTTATGCAGAGACTAATCCAAACGTCAGACAAATATTTTTAGTTATATAGTTTTTTTAGTTATAAAGATTTATAAAATTTATTATAGATTTAATAAACAATCTCACTAGTCTTGATCCAAACCAAAAAAAAAGAATAAACTATATTTTTTGGGTTAAAAAAAAATTCCAAAAATTTTGATAAATTCCGATTAAAAAAAATCCCCTAAAAAAATCCAATAAAAATAAAACAAAAAAAAAAGAATAAGAAAAAATTTTGGTTAAGTTAATCAAAAGAAACAATAATGATAAAAAGAGGGATAAAAGAAATTAATAAAAAAAAGACTAGTAAAAAGGTAGTTTCAGTTATTACGGTAAAAACAAATATAAAAAAAAATTATTATTATAGAAATGGGGTAACTGGAAATGTATTAGTTTAAAGATTGGTTATCGTAGTCAGTTAATTTTTTTATGATAAATACGAAATAGATCGAACGCAAGAATATCACACTTTTCAATGTTACACAATTCGAATTATTTATACAGGGTAATCTAAATATGAAAATTTTTTAATTAGATAGATAGACGTATAATTAGAGTTGACCAGCCAACATAAAAATTGCAAGATTATGCTATAAAATAGAATAGAATACTGATATTTAATAAAATTCTAAAGTTCATTTTATATAAATTATAATTCTTACTCGTAATTCTTCGCTTGTTAAAGTAGGATTTTCTGGGTCATTACAGGCTTGTATCATATGCTCTAATAAGTCAGCAGAATTATTATTTATCTTTTCATCTAACTCTCCTAATTTCATTGATTGACGTTTTTTTTCGACACGTCCATCATATAAATTACCCTGTAAAAAATCTGATCCGTGTTTTATCTTTCCATGTTTTTTCCGTGAATGTATCATTTTAATGGAATTTATAGCCTTAAATCATGGAAATTTTCATCTCGCTAACACGGATATCCGTGAATGTATCATTTTCACGGAATTTTTACGGAAGACACGGAGAAATAATGGAAATATTCGGATAAAAATTTTTTATAGGGTTATTAAGTTTTGTCATCTTCTTAAGTGCTTCAGGACGCGGAAGATATGAAAGGAATGGGATAACGAAATATAATGGATTTCCCAATTCTTTTAATACTTCATTATACTAAGTAGTTACATTTTTTGGACCTTCAAGATTCTAATTTCAACATTAATAAATAAAAATTAGCTTTATTTTAAAAAATGCACTTTTAAATGAATAATTATTTATAAATATAAAATTGATTATCATACGTTAAAATCAAACCAAAAGCAGCTCTACCAAGTACATCTAAAGTCAAACTATGCATGAAATTTTTGATCTCTATAGTAGGTTCACAACTTTTTCCATGACATCTAACAGTTTCATAAGAGATTCAACAAATACATGTACTGGTAAACTTTGAAAAGAAGGATTTGTAATACGACTAGACATTATAAAGAAATTTAATTATATATACAACAAATTATATTTACAATATTACTTAAATACGCAATTAATTATACCGGTGGCGTCTCTAAACCTCACTATACAATCAAATAACAATGATTAGCTCGGATAATTCTGATCACAAGATTAGATTAACATACTCGAAAAGTATACTCACATCACCGTTGGACATTACTACATTTGTACCATAATATTGAGCAATTAAAGATCCAGGGAATGATTCTTCGAGAGGAATATTCCTAGCCTTCGGCTAAAGAACGGAACTATCATAAAATTTGATGGCGTACAAATACAAACTCTTACAAAAATGAATGAATAATTCGAGTTTTCTACATGGTATGATTTTCACAAATGAAATAATGTGAAATCTGACGCGCGCACAATGTAGTCTCTTTTAAAATAATTTTTTTTATTCTTTTCCCTTGGTTTTTTTTTGCATAATAAGATATAATTTTACAAGGTATCATGAGTTTCAGTTTCGCAATAATGTTTATTGCCAATTACATGTGAAATGTTAGATTTAGTCCATATCCTTGTAAAAAAAGTCGATCCGTTTTTTATATTCCATCTTTTTTCCGTAAAGGTCATATTTCCGGAATTAATAACTTTATATCACGGGTTATTTACATTTTTCGTGAATGGATCCGTGAAAAGCTCATTTTTACGGAGTTTTTTTTAGAAATAACGGATAAATTTTTTATAGGGTTATTTTTAATATCTTAGACGAATCGGCACTTAATCTTACAACTTTTCAAAGTTTGATTCAACACATATTTAGTTTATTAGTGCAGAGAGAAAAAGGTTAGAAAGGTATGGCAATCTAAAAAGCGTAAATACGGCTGTGGATAAATCAACTTCAACATTTAAATGCAGATTTGTCACTTTTGTCACTACCGATAGTGTTTGCAATAATGTGATTTAAATGAAGTTGAGAAAAGTCCTTTAAATTGTCCTCGCAAATTTGACACTTTCTAATTCCATTTGATCGCACAAACTTTTTGACACTACAGTACCAAATAATTATTGGATAAATAATATAATCAGTATTTTTAATATTTATGTACATTAAATTTTTATGGATAAAAGAAGTAAATAAAGAGCTTAAATTTGAACTTGGTAGTATATGATTTGTTTTTATTTATGCAATTATTTCAAATGTATGTATAATTATTAATTAATATAAAATAAATAATCAAAATACAGTTACAAATAATACAAAATAAGTCTAATATTATTTCTAAAGTTACGAATATTTATTCTGTTCTTCTTTTAAAGATTAAAGGTACTGGATGTGGACCTGAAGTTCCGCTAACTTCAGGTTCAATTTGTAATTTATCTTTATGAATACTATCTGCTGGTAAAGATACTTCATATTTTCTTACTGTAATGGCATATAAAAATTAGTTTAATAAAATTTTTACTAAAATAAATAAAATAATAAAATTGTAAGATCAAAAAAATAACTTACATAAAGCACATAATATTATCCTTTGTTCAATAAGCGAGAAATTAATTCCTAAACATCTATTTATAGAATAAAATATTTTTTTTAGGTAAATTTCGAAATTTCATATATTTACAGTCAGCTCTCGATATAACGAACCCTCCAGTTTTAATCTCAAACTCGCTACATGATTATAGCTTAGAATTTAAAGAATTTAATTGGCTGATTCGTTATAACAAGAAGATATTGACGTATTTGATTGGTTAAATGTCACGTGCTGGAAAATTTCATATATAATTATCAACTTACAATCTATTACCGCCACCAAAACCTAACCAAGAATAATGGTCATGTTTTTCATTCTCGAATCTTTCGGGAATAAATTTTTCAGGATCTTTCCAATTTCTTGATGAATGATGAATTCCATAAATGGATAATTCAATGGGTGTTTTTGCTGGAATTACATGATTACGGAATTTAATTTCTTGTGAATTAAATCTTTGAGGTAATTGTGCGACCTATATTTAAAATTTTAAAAGATAATTAATAAATGAAATTAAATTAAATGTTAAAAAAGTCATTTAATACATACTGGAGGATATAATCTCAAGTTTTCATTTATAACCATGTTCATATATTTTAATTCTTTTTGTTGCTCTACACTTGGTATTAAATTATCACCAAGAACACGTAATATTTCATCACGAACTTTTTTTTGCGTGTCCTTATTTTAATGAGAAAGTAAAGGTAATTAACTTAATTATATAGTAAAAAGAAAGAACATTTGCATGAAATTCTTAATTAATACCTTGTGAATGGCTAGAAGATATAGAATAGTTGTTAAAGCATTCGCGGCTAATTACATTATTGGGAGAATAAAGATTTTTATATTAATAAAACTGCAATAAAAATAAATAAAACAACGTATAATTAAAGTTCTTACTAGTATCATGACCAGCTAACATAAACATTGCAAGATCATGCTACAAATACAAAAAAATATTGATATTTAATAAAATTCCAAAGTTAGAAAAAAATCATATTTAAATAAATCATAATTCTTACTCGTAATTCTTCATTTGTCAAAGTTGGATTATCCGGGTCATTGCAAGCATATACCATATGCTCTAACAAGTCAGCAGATTTATTATTTATTTTCTTTTCTATTTCTCCCATTTTCATTGCTTTATGTTTGCTTTCAACAATTTCATCATATAAACTATTAAGTTTTTCTATCTTCCTAAGTGCTTCGAAACGTGGAAGATAATCAAGGAATGAAAAGACAAAATATAATGGTTTGCTCAATTCTGCCATCACTTCATTATAAGTAGTGACATATACGTTATTTGGATCTTCGAGATTCTAGTTTTAATTACCAATAAATGTAATTATAAATTGATAGCAAAACATAAGTGTACCCTTAAGTAAATATATATATATATTCTTACGTTAAAGTCAAAGCCAAAAGCAGCTTTTCCAAGAACATCCAAGGCCAATCTATCAAATTTTGCTCTTAATTAGCAACTTAAGAAATATAAGTTTACAATATATCTTTCCTTACCTATGCATAAGACTTTTAACTTCTATTGGTTCATTGTCAATCTTTTCCATGACATTTAACAATTTCGTGGTAGATTCAACAAATACATGTACCGGTAAATTTCGAAAAGAAGGATTTGCAATACGACTAAAAGATAAAGGAAATTAATTATTTATACATCATGAATTCTATCCTTAATAATTAATGCAATTAGTATATACCGATGGCGTTTCCAAACCTACATAATAATTAATCTATCATTAGCTTCAGGAAAATAAATCATGTGATTATTAAAAACCATACTCACGTCTCCGTTTGAGAGTACTACATTAGTACCATAATATTTAGTTATTAAAGACGTGGGAAATGACTCTTCGAGTAAGGCTTTAGGATACAAATCTAAAAATTATAAAGTTAAAATCTAGCCAATAAAAGAACTACAGTAAGTAATATCTTTAATAAAATTCCTTACCTGTTTTTGTCATTATGTCTTTTACTAGCCCCAAATCCGTTACCGTAATAGTCCATTGTCCATTGAACCAAAGCTATTTAAAAAAATTTATTTTTTAAGAAATTTTTAATGAAAATGAATATTTCTAAGGTATTATTACCTTCCCAATTCCTTCTTTCTCTAAAACATCACGCGTATTTTCCCAACGCTTATCTGGCCCAACTTTAGTAAATATTTCAATAAGAAGATCTAGGAAGCTCAATGTCGGTATATTTTTAAGTCCTTCAGGTACTCTTGTTTTTTGATAAATCTTATAAGCTATAAAGGATAAAACTAAAATAACTACAATGTAATTCATTTTGTTAATTGATTGCAAGAAAAAGGAATATATATTTAAAATAGAAGGAAATAAGTTCGAAATATTTTTAACTGAGAGTTAACATTTTATTTTGGAGGCTTTATATATACTTCGACTGATAATCAAAATTACCGGACGTAACTTAACCGGCCCGTCGGTTAACTACCAATTTAACGGATAAACTTTCAGCAGTTACAAAATAAAACTTAATATTACAAGGAACCAATTGTACAAAATATTATATGAAGTTTCAAAATTATATTTAGATAATAAGTTGATAACCGATATTTATGGAAATTCCATTTAAATCGAAAAAAGAATTTTGGACAATTACAGCCTGATAAATCGAAAAAAACAGATTTATGATTATAAATTGTAAATAAACATTTAGGTGATTCACATAAATATTTAGAGATTACCTGCTCCTGAAGTATATTATTATGACTCTGCATAACTTTATGAGGCAAACAAATAATGTTCATTCAACTAATTTTAATTTAATACTATACATTTATTAAAAATTGCCACGTCTTCGTGATAATAATTACTCCCTTATATACCCACTAAACAAATTTCTATTTTTGATTTTATATTCCCGACATCCCGACATCCAATGACGTACGTGAAAATCTATTTTATTGAATTACGTGATATGTACTAGTCATAGTAGCAGATTGGTCGTGCAAGAATATTATTGGTCGTTCATATAACGAAGATCTAACTATGAAACAAGGCATATGTTTATACTTCTTATGCTTCTTTAGCGACATTATATAAATAGATTCTTAAAACTATACCGTACAGTCGTGCGACAATTTTTATAATCATAAATGTATGTCATATTACCACTGGATATAATCACAAATAATATATCGCTGCATCATAACAACCTTTTGATCAACTATTTTGGCTTAGCTAGACACAAATAAAAAGTAAAGGTGAATAAAAACGAATGAATAAAAAAAATCATATGACTATTCCTTCGTTTGTAGACCTTGGCAGGCAAATTTGCCTGCAAGCAAAATTATGAGCCAAGGAAAATCATTGCTCATCAAGACGAATCCAATGGTGGTTATGCCAAGGAAAATCATTGCTCAACAAGACCGAATCCAATGGTGGTGGTAGATCAGTTGCAAATTAGGCAGATCGCAATAATTATATGCTTTATATTTTTTCAATTTGTGGCAGATTTATCACACCTAGAGATACGTGTTTACTATCATTAGATTCGTCTTAATGAAACGATTCCAATGAGCTGTATTCCATGTTTCTATGACTAGAAATCTTGCTTGAAAATTTTACAGACAAATAAGATTCAAATAAGCAGGCAAATAAATTTCTAAGCAAAATTATGAGCCATTCGGTGATCATAGAAGGATTATATACAGTTCATTGGAATTGTCTCATCAAGACGAATCTAATGGTGGTAACCACGTATCTCTAGGTGCGATAAATCTGTCACAAATTGAAAAAATATAAAGCATATAATTATTGCGATCTGCCCAATTTGCAACTGATCTTTGGATTCGGTCTTGATGAGCAATGATTTTCCTTGGCTCATAACCACCATCGTCTTGATGAGCAATGAATTTCCTTGGCTCATAACCATTATTGGATTCGTCTTAATGAGCAATGATTTTCCTTGGCTCATAATTTTGCTTGCAGGCAAATTTGCCTGCCAAGATTTACATACGAAGGGATAGTATTGAGCACGATGGAACTGGAAAATGATTTTTTTAAAAAAATAAATTTACTTAATCGGTTCTTCTTTTAAATATTAAAGGTATTGGATGTAGACCCATAGTTCCACTACCATCACTTACAATTCTTAATTTATCTTTATGAATACTACTATCTGCTGGTAAAGATACTTCATATTTTCTTACTATATTAAATATAAAAACTAACTTTAGTAAATAATATAAATATTAAAACTAAGTAACTTATAAAGCGCACAGAGTTATTCCTTGTTCAATAAACATCTAATTTATCAAAAATAAATTTAATTTAATATTAATAGAATTTAATTTTTTCTTCACATAAAATAAACTTAACTTACAATCTATTACCGCCACCAAAACTTAACCAAGCATAATGATCATGTTTTTCATTCTCAAATCTTTCAGGAATAAATTTTTCGGGATCTTCCCAATTCTTTGATGAATGATGGACTCCATAAACGAATAATACTATAGACGTTTTAGCTGGAATTACATGATTTCGGAATTTAATTTCTTGTGAATTAAATCTTCGAGGTAATTATGGAATCTAATAATATATTATAGATTTTAAAGAAGACTGTTAATAAATAAATTTAAAATTAAATGTTAGAAAGTCCCTCTAAACGCATACCGGAGGATATAATCTCAGATTTTCATTTATAACCATGTTTATATATTTTAATTCTTTTTGTCGTTCCACACTTAGCATCAAATTATCACCAAGAACACGTAATATTTCATTTTTTTGCACATCCTTATTAATAAAAAAATTAAACAAAGATAATTATATATTGCACGAAACTTTGAAATTTTTAAACTCAATACCTTGTGAACGGCTAAAAGATATAAAATAGTTGTTAAAGCATTCGCGGCTAATTTCATTAATGGAATAACAAAAATTGTTTGCATTACAGCTATTTGCAAAAATAATGGACCACCCAATTCATTTTTGCTCCGAAGGTTCATACGCAGTCATGCACAAAGAGCATAATTGATCGGCATAATTCTGGCCAAATTATGAATTTGACCAGAATTATAATTTCCATTTTAGAAATTTTTGTTACACAGGTTCTAAAAAGGAAATTTTCATTTTTTGGAAAAAAATTGTGGAACGCTATCACCAAAAAAGGATATGATCGGCATAGCATTTTATAATTCTGGCCAAAATTATAATTTGGCCGGAATTACTGGCGTATGATTGCGTATGACTGCGTATGAATTAGGTGATCCGTTATTTTGCAAATACTGTAATAAATATAATAATGATAAACAAAACGTAATGTATAATTAAAATTCTTCTTACTAGTATCATGACCAGCCAACATAAAAATTGCAAGATTATGCTATAAAATAACTGATATTAGTAATTCTAAAGTTATTTTATATAAATTATAATTCTTACTCGTAATTCTTCGCTTGTTAAAGTAGGATTTCTGGGTCATTACAGGCTTGTATCATATGCTCTAATAAGTCAGCAGAATTATTATTAATTTTTTTTTCTATTTCTTCCGTTTTCTGATTTACGTTTGCTTTCAACGATTTCATCGTATAAATTATTACTTTCTTAAGTGTTTCAGTACTCTGAAAATAATCAAGGAATGAAAAAAGAAGATAAAGTGGGTTGTTTATTTCTTCCATCACTTCATTATAAGTAGTGACATACATTATTTGGATCTTCAATATTCTTGATTACTAGGGATGTTAACGGACCGGTCCGGTCCGTCTTGGTCCGGTTTTGGACCGAGGACGGGACCGATCGGTCCCATAAAAAAAATTTTGGCGTTAGTTTGTTACAATACTTCGCATAATTTTTACCGGAATTAACAAAATTTCCTTTTTGGAAACTTATGTAACCTCGTGCAACAAACTTCAATTTTCGCGAAAATAAAAATTTCCTTTTTTGGAATTGTATAAACGTTACACTGCCATAATTCGGGCCGACTATAGGACGACTGACGGTCCTATCGGTCCGGTCAATCCGGACCGGACCGTTAACATCCCTAATTACAACCATCAATAATATCAATTAATACAAGTTTAACGTTAGTACTTTTATATCTATATATATAGAAAAATTGATTCATACATTAAAATCAAAACCAAAGTCAGCTCTTCCAAGAACATCTAAAGCCATCCTATGTATGAGATTTTCAATTTCAATAGGTTTATTGTCAACTTTTTCCATGACATTCAATAATTTCGATTCAATAAAAACGTGTTCTGGCAAATTTCGAAAAGAAGGTTTGATTGCAAATTGCAATACGACTAAATTATAAAAGAAATTAATTATTTATGTAATACTACATGTAAATAAATAATGCACATACCGATGACGTTCCAATCCTATATAAGTTTAAATATCAACGATTAGCTTCGATTACAAGGTTAAAACATTTGTACTATATTTTACTCACGTCTCCATTAGACAATACTAAGTTTACACGGCCATAATATTGAGTTATTAAAGATTTTGGAAACAATTCTTTGAGTAAAGCTTTAGGATACAAATCTAATTCATAAAATATTTTACGTTAAAATTATGATAAAATTAAATAAATAAATTTTAAAATATTGTAACCTGTTTTCATAATTATATCTTTTGCCAATTCCAAATCGGTTACCACGAGAATCCGTTATCCGTTAAACCAAGACTATTAAAAATTTTTCAGATTCTGTTTTAATGATAGGATGAATAACCATAATATTACTAACCTTTGCGATTCCTTCTTTCTCCAAAGTCTCACGTGAGGTTTCCCAACGCTGATCTGATCCAGCATTAGCTAATATTGTACTAAGTAAATTTAAAAAACTTAATGTCGGTACATTTTAAGTCCTTTAGGTACTTTTGTTAATTGATATACAGTATTTTAAAGGTCATAAAAGATATCACAGCTAAAATGGCTATAAGGGCATTCATTTTGTTAAGGATTTTTAAAAAAAAGAATTTTTTTTGAAAAAATAAATAAATAATTTAAAGTACAAAACCTATATAACTTTAATTTGTTGCAGCAGATTATCCTTTCATTTTTAAATGGATTGATAGCGGAAATATTTTGCCAGTACTAGAAAAGCGCTACACAAAATTCAAGAATGAAAGTTTAATTCATTTTAGTTAGGATTATCTAATAAAGAAGTTTTATTTTAGAACAGAAAAATAATTTCGTATATTGGTTACATGGCAAATTCTGCAATTCTAAATGGCATAATAATAGAGGAAATAAGTAATAATAATTATAAACCTTATAAAAAATTTAAAAGTTTGAAAACAATAATAAGAATCATTGATCGGAGACCGAAGTATGTCGCCATTTCTAAGGAGTTTTATTATTCAAAAATTGACACTGGAGGATTCGGAAAAGATTATTGTAAAAATTATATATGTATATTATTTTTAATTTAGATCAAGTTTCAACATGATATACAAACTTGTAACAATATTATTGAATTATAAAATACTCAGTGCACAATATTTTTATTTGATTTCACAAAAAGAAAATATGATTATTTCTTTTATTCTCTATTAGAAAATCAAATTATTTAAGCAAAAAAATTATTTAAATGCGATAATTCTGATCTTAATATTATTTGAAAGAAAACTTCAATATTCTTACTTGGACAATAATTTCGATAGATTATGCCGTATCCTATTACATAATGAAGGCATAAAAACGTGTAATTTTTTTAATAGCACTCTGGTAGTTTATTAGTCCATTAAAATGATAAGATAAACAATTGGCTTTAGAAATTTTGCAAGGTCGTTGAGAAAAGCCCGTTTTTAATACACCACACCAATTATAGAAGTTTATATATACAATTATACTGACATGTAGTTCCTTTGATAAAATAAACCTTTAATCTTATAATTTTACAATATATTATTTATATTTTTTAGAATGTTAAGAAAATGAACGAGATCGTGCGTCCGATCATTAGTAAAAATTAAAAGCAATTGACTAATCTTCAACGTTATCGGATAGTAATAATTTGTATCATCAAATATTGAAAGGAGCTTAAATAATTTATTATTGAAAGGATAACATTTAATAATTAGGAACTTTCTCAAGCTATTCAAAATTTTGATAATATGGATATAAAGAAATAGTATTTATCATTGATGAAAACATTCCATCTAAAAAAAAATTAAAATAGTTAACTATATGACGAAGAATTTGACTCGTTTATTAATGCATCAGAGAAAGTAACATATTAGCACAATATTATGTTGGGTCTTGTTAATAAACTTGGTCATAGAACTGAAAAGCCTGCTTTTTTAAAGTTATAAGAATTTGGCATCAGTGAGATTATCAAAATTGATTTATTTTATGATAAAGCGATTGAATTATATCAACAGGAGACGAATTCAGTGAAGAATAATATTAATCATAAATGGATTATTGTGAATCTTACTGAGATTTATTATTAAGTGGTAATTCCTATTTCTAAATTCATTTTCAATTTTGAAATTAGAGATTTTTATATGAAGTAATACTTTTATCAAAATTAATTTTCTATAAAGATAGTATTGGATTAATTTTATACAAAGTGGAATTAAAATCACAGTTCTCACGAGATTTAGTATTTCTTGCATTCTTATTAGCTTCATTACTAGTTTGTTGTGTCTAATCTTTAATGTTAGGTACTAGCTTTCACATAAATGGTTCTGACTGGGACATTCCGGGACATTGTCAAGTTATTCCTCCCGTCCAGCTGTCCAGCTGTCCGGTGTCCGGTGTCCGTAATAATTAAGTCCGAAAAATAATTAGTATTAATATCTTTATTAATATGTTTTATATATAAAAAACAAATAAATAAAATACGTTTTCCAGCTTTTTCTTTTGTCAACTTTACTCATTTTTAAAAAATAATAAATTACTAAAAATATGTCATAGAAGACTTAATCTAAGTCGTGATGAGCAAAGAAAGTAAATCCAATTTCGCAATCACTAAGACGCATCTTGCATAATTGATCAATGTAAATAAAGTTCCAAGCTGTGTTTAGTCATCGTCGACTCATTTAAATTTGTTGCACTATTTTTAATCAGAGTGTACAGTATGACAATCGGTTACGTTAATGAATATGGTAGTTAATCAATTACGTTGATTTTTTTCAAATTATGCATTATGAGTCATTACTGGACATTATTTTGTATCACGTAAATTATTTTACGCTAAAAGTAATATATATGAATAATGAAATTGACTAAAATATGTGTTTTATGATAAAATAAATATCGATATCGATTACGATTAATTGGTCACGTATTAATTGATTGGTTATATATCACGCGTTTGTAGATCATTTGTTAATGATGAACTCGAATGTTCGATCATAATTAGATGAAATTGTTAACAAGTAACAATTAGTCTTGGATAATCAAATATTTTCATTCACTTTAAGACATCGAATGATTCAGTTTGGCAAGTGATTTAGTTCGGATTGACATATCAATGCGAAAGTATTTAAACTGTGTTTAATCAGCTTTATCAATGAAATAATGTAATTAAATTAATAATACTTTTTTCCCGTCATCTTAATATGATTATGATTCAAGACTAATAATTCGTAAAGATTACTTTGTTGAATTAATTTGAGTCATTCAAATTTTGAAAAAAAATTCCAAAATCAAATTATATTTAAAGTAATGACACCTATTAATGGAGCTAATAAAAAAAATCAGATTCTAATAAAAAAATTGGTTTCTTAAAAAGCTAAATAATAAGCTTAACCAGATTCTTAAAAGTTAATCATGAGCGCATCTGAGAACACATCTGAGAACTACCCCAAAATGGTGAGTCCTGTGAACAAACTACCTAGTCAATTGGTCAATTTCTAATTTTCGCCAACCTTTCTACCTTTTAGACCTTATTTCTTTTATAAAAAAAATGCGAAGCAATGACTTATCATATCGGATGCTAACTGTGACACCATCATCGCTTCAATCTCATCTGCAAACACATGCAATAGTCTTGATACTTTGTGGGCTCGTCATTTTCTAAAAGAGGCAGAATTATTGTTGGAACAAAAAATTTTCATTTCATTGAAAAGAAGGTACATTTTATTTTTTATTTTGCAAAGTAAGGTAGTAGCTCCTTAGTTGACTGCGTCTCGACTTTGGAGAATTACTGGGTTTGTTCGCTTGGTACCACCAATCTTTCAATTCAGGCGCCCTAAGGGTAACTCCCTAGTTGACTGCATCTCAACTTTGGAGAATTACTGGGTTTGTTCGCTTGGTACCACCAATCTTTCAATTCAGGTACCCTAACTTTGTTGTTGGTAAAAGTCTGCTTATTCTGGAGGAGGAACTGGCTATGTACCTTCTTCTACTACTAAATAAAAAATTTGCGCACTGCTAATAATTCATTTCTTATAACAGGTAAACAGAACGTTCACAACACAAGAAATATTTACAAAAGTTCTGGCAGGAAGCAATTGAGGAATGTGAAAGGGTGAGTGAATACATTATTGAAACTCTTAATTTACTAAGCTAACATATTTGTTATGCTAACATATTTATTACTATAGAATCCCAAAAAAATGAAGCAAAATGAAGATAAAGAAAATGTTTAGCCATCAAAAAAATTCTGAAGTTATATAACCCTTTTTTGTTAGGTTCGTGGGGATGTGCCTGCAGCCGTGCATGCTATTACAATAAAAATTAGAAAGGAAAACACTATTGGTGAGCTAAAAGATCTTATTAGAGAGAAAATTAACACCTCTATCATAGCAAAAGATATTAAACTTTGGAAGATCAAAATTCCAGACAATCATGATGATGAATTAGCAAATTTTCCTCTTCAAAACTCCAATATGCTTCTTGCTACCCGCAAAATTGGGGAATATTGGGAAAAAATGCCACCAAAATGACATATTCATGTTATTATAGTAGTCTTTAAATAATGCAATACAAACTCTCTTCTGAGACACAGCATCAACAGTTTTCTCAATGATCATAATGTTGATGAGTTGTGTTTATACATTGAATCAAAATTAAAGAAATGGATTAAAAGAGGAAATCTTTATGAAGACAGAGAGTTGGTCACAAAAGTGTTGTTCCATGCCTTGCTCTCAGATATCCCAAATTACTTTGTTGATACAGAGGTTCATATAGATGCTTGCCACAATGTATCCCTTTATACCAATCTTTTAATAGTTGAGTTCAAACCAGCTGATAATGCAAAGCAGAATCAGTTTATTTTTAATCAAACTTTTACTAACGAAATCAGGTAGTAATAATAACTGGGAAGTGATGGAACAAAGAGTAAAGAAAGTTGAAGCAATGTCAATAAGTGATGTACGTCAATTGAAATGTGGCAATGCAGAATGATTTGATAAAGGTATGACTATAGAGGATATTTTTAATGATACCCGTAAACAATCCTCAATTATGTACACAACATCAGTAAATTTTTGGGGTGCAGATCCTCAAGATTCCTAAAATCTCGTAATTAGTAAAGATCCCTAAGGAACCTTTCCCACCAGCGAGGATTCCCTATCAAAAGAATTCTATAAAATCCTTAAGGATTCTAAATTTACCATTAAGGAATCCTTAAGGATATTTTTTTTAATATTTATTTATTAATTTTATTTTTTATTTATTATTTAAAATTATTTTTATTTGTATATTTATTTATATATAATTTATTTATTAATTATATTATTACATAGTATTTTCTTTAATTATTAATATTTTTATAATTAGCACAAAAAATTATTTCTTTGGCTTAAATTCTTAATTAGAATAAATACAACTATAAATTCGCATCTTTGTTAATTTATTGCTCATTTCTATAAAAATTTAAAAATGTTAGAATAAAAGAAACTACCATATATATATGCCACCACATTCCTTTAAATACATACCATTAGTACCAAGTGAATAAGTCTGATTTGTTTAGTTGCGAGTTTCCTCTAACTTCTAAAAAAAATAAGATATTTACACTAGGAATATTCGGCCTTAATACAATTCAGCCTATATTCGACTAAAATTAAAAAATTTGACTTCAATTAGTAATGATCTATGATTAGACATATATTCAACCTTGTTGAATTATGTTAATTAAATGTTATGCATTACATGTTACGCATATTAAAAGTTTAAAAAAGGATCATCTTATTGCATTCTTTTTTAAACTTTTTTTAATTTTCTTTCTTTCCCTTCCCTTTCCCTTCGTTCCCCTTTCCCTCCTTTCACTTCCCTTCGTCCCTTTACTTTTCTTATCCTTTTCCCCTTTCCCCTTTTCCTTTGTCCCTCAGTTTTTTTTTCTTTTATAGGTCTAAGACGCCCATTTAGAAGGCCGGACTCCTATTTTGAAGGTATATATATACCTTCAAATTTTATTTTGTTGTTTTTTAACGAAACGGTTTACTAACGTTTTCATTTTTTGCTTTTGTAGATCCAAGACGTGACTGAGATTTGTAAGTATTATTACAAATAGTGGATTTTTTTTAATATTATAGAACGGTTTACCAGCCATTCTTGTTTTTTTATAGGTTTCAAGAGGAAGTGAAAATGAAAGGGGAAGAGAAAACAAGAGGAGAAGCGAAAAATGAAAGGGGAAGTGAAAAAATGAAAGGGGAAGCGAAAAATGAAAGGGAAAGCTAAAATGAAAGGGAAAGCTAAAATGAAAGGGAAAGCTAAAATGAAAGGGAAAGCTAAAATGAAAGGGAAGCTAAAAATGAAAGAGGAAGCTAAAAATGAAAGGAGAAGCTAAAAACGAAAAGGGAAGCTAAAAATGAAAGGGGAAGCTAAAAACGAAAGGAAAGGTTAAAACGAAAGGGATAGGGTAAAACGAAAGGAAAAGGAAAATGGAAAAGAAAGGGAAAATGAAAGGGAAAAATGAAAGGGAAAATGAAAGGGTAAAACGAAAGGGTAAAACGAAAGGGAAAAATGAAAAGGTAAAATAAAAGGGTAAAACGAAAGGGAAAAATGAAAGGGTAAAATGAAAGGAAAAGGGTAAAACGAAAGGAGATTGATTTCTGAAAGAGTATTTTAAGATTCGTAAGTATTATATTACAAATCAAATATTTTTTTTTTGTTTTTTTGTTTTTTTTAATATTATCATTATGAACGGTTTACTAACCGTTCTTTCTTTTTTTAGGTTCGGGTGGGCTTCTAAAGAACGGAAAACCCAAAGATTCGTAAGTACGAATCTTTAATTTTTTTTTGTTATTTTTTTATTATTACGAACAGTTTACTAACCATTCTTGTATTTTTTTTTATAGGTTCAGGAGAGCTTCCAAAGAACGAAAACCCAAAGATTCACGTACGAATCTTATTTTTTTTTATTTTTTTTTTAATATTATGAATGGTTACTAATAGCTGTTCTTTTTCTTTTTTTTTTAGGATTGAGTAGGCTTTCTTGTTCTGAAGAACGGAAAAAACCAAGATTCGTAAGTAAATACGAATCTTGGTCTTATTTTTTTTGATTTTTTTCTAAATATTAATGAACAGTTACTAATAACCATTCTTTTCTTTTTTTTTAGGATTGGATGGGCTTCCATATTCCGAAGAATAGGAAAATTCCAAAGATTCGTAAGAATCTTGGATTTTTTTTTATTGTTTTTAAAAAAAATATTACAAACGGTTACTAATAACCATTCTTTCTTTTTTTTAGGATCAGATGGGCTTCTGACCTTTGGAAAAAGAGAAACCAAGATTCGTAAGTATGAATCTTGGTTTATTTTTTTTTAATTTTTTTTTTAATATTAATGAACGGTTGCTAATAACCGTTCTTTTCATTTTTTTTATAGGTTTAACCGTTCGGGTAAACTTCCGAAGAACGGAAAAAACCAAGTTTCATAACTTGGTTTTTTTTTAGTTTTTTTATTATATGAACGGTTACTAACCGTTCTTTTCATTTTTTTTATAGGTTCTGTGTCTTGGGTGGGCTTCTGAAAAACTGAAGAATCAAGATTCGTAAGTAAGTACGAACCTTGATTCTATTTCTTTTTTTTATAATATTACAAATGGTTTACTAACCATTCTTTCTTTTTTTTTATAGGTTTGGGTGGGCTTCCGAGAATCGGAAAAAGGAGAACTAAGGTTCGTTACGAACCTTGGATTTTTTTTTTAATATTATGAACGGTTTCTAACCGTTTTTTTCTTTTATTTTTATAGGTTCAGTTGGCTTCCAAAGATCGAAGAAACCAAGATTTATAAGTAAGTATGAATCTTGGTTTTTATTATTATTTTTTATTATTATTATTATTATGAACGGTTACTAACCATTTTTATTCTTTTTTTATAGGTTTTGGTGAGCTTCTGAAGAACGAAAAAGAACTAAAATTTGTAAGTATTACGAATCTTAGTAGTTCTTTTTTTTTAAAAAAGAAACGTTATACTGTATTAACATTTCTATTTCTTTATTTTGTAGGAACTCTGGGGCTTTCTTTCTCTCTTCCCCTCTCACCTTCCCTCTCCTCTTTCATTTTTTCCTGCCATTCCTCTATCTCTTACTTTTGTAGGACATTTTCTTGGAATTTTCTTCAGCTTCGGTAGATTTCTTTAGTAGGATGTGTAGATCAGCATCTTGGAATTGGTAAGTTTTTTTTTTATTATTAATTTTGATTTTTTTTTATTGATTTTTTTATCTTATAATTCGTAGAAATCAACAGTTTCGCACTTCCTGAATCGAATTGGTAAGTTTTTCACTTAAAAACTTTTTTTAAAAATTTTTTTTTTATTATTAATTAATTTTTTTATTATCTTTTTTTGTAGTTTCGGCTTCCTTATTCTGGATAATAGGATCGATTAGTAAGTTTCAAAATGGTTCATTTTGAAACTTTTTTTTAAAAGTTTTGTTTTTCCGAATTTTTATTTCAGATTGGACTTGGACTTTATTTTTTTTCTTTAGTTATAGTGAGATGACTTTTAACATTCGTTCTTTTTAAGATGCGATCATGTGATTGTGAAATTGTGTATAATTATTTTATTTATACATTAGATAAATGCTAATATACATGTACTGTATATTTAAGTGTTTTAATAAATTAATAAATTTGAAATTGAAACTAAATTAATGAGACCTTAAAATTTTGTGTCGAATAATCATCTGAACTACGCCTCAATTTGACATCACAATTCGACCTAAATTCAACCTAGTCAAAGTTAGGTCGAATGGTAGTGTAATAATGGTCAAATTTTCTTTCCGAATTTGAGACGATTGGCACCCTAAATGTGCCAAAAATTTGACCTCAATTTGATACAGGTTAGACCATCATTCGACCTATATTCGACCTGGTCAAATTTAGGCCAAATTGTCCTTTTTCGACTAGTGTTAGTAAATTTATAAAAAACAAAAAAATATTAAAATTCATACTCACACTTACAAATCTTCTTTTTCTATTCTTGAAAGTCTACCAAACAAAATAATAAAAAAACAGTTAGTAAACTGTTCTGCTTTATTAAATGTAAAGAAATAACAAAAGATTAAGATTCAATTGTACTAGTATTTACAAAACTTAATTCTTTTTCTGTATATTCTATGATGCATTATTATAATATTATCATTATTATTTTAGAGTGCTATGCATGAATTTGTAGCAGAAAAATGGAATGGAAATACTCCAGAATATTGCAAGATAAGTATAACTAAAAAACGCTATTTGGTTGTTATTATAATTGACATAACAATAATAATTAAGTAACAACAAATTATTTTAGTACAAATCAAATAATCCAGATTTTCCATTATCAATTGGTGATTGGGCTATTTAAATGATGATGCGCCATGCTATTAATCAATAGCATATGTTGATTAAATATAATTTTTAAAGTTTATTGTATAGCTTATTTATTTTATATTTTTAGGTAAAGTAGAAAAAAAGATCACAAAGAATATTAAACATTCTCATGTTGTGAAAAGTAAAGTAATGGTAGTAGCTAAGACTAACATCAGTAAATTTTTTAGGGTAAAAATCTGCAAAGATTTCTAGCCTAAATTTCTGCACAAATCTGCTAGTACCCTGTCAATGCACATTGGAAAAAATTTTTAATAAAATCAGCGCAGATCTGCAAGTGTTAAAAAATCTGTGCAGAATTTTAAAAATAAATCTTTGGAAATCTTCAGAATATTAAAAAAATTTATTATTGAACACTGCATTAATTAATTCATTTATAAACTGAAATCTTTTTATTAAACTATATTTAATAATATTTACAAAATTAAAAAAAAATTATATAAAATCTATTACATGTTGAAAGTTATCAAAGAAAAAAAAAGATATTTATTAATTATTTGCACTAAAATCAAAGTTCCATTATCTTTACTTTAAATTCATATGTTATTAATAGTTTGGATATTATTCCAGTTGGTTCAATTATAACAAACAATGGAGATTTATAAATGAAAAAAATTTTGAAGTAAAGCAGCTTCAAAATATATAATTCCTGGAACCTAAATATAAAAAAAAAATGATCATTAGTATAACAATTATTAAAGAAAGTAAAAAAAAGGAACTTTAAAGTATTTACCCTTGAAGTTCTTTAAATGAAAACCCAGGATCTAAAATAAAAGAAATATGAACGTTATTAATGTTCATTAAATAAATTAATAAAAAATATTTTTTGAAGGTTTTACCTTTGATATAGGAGTCCAGAAACTTGTCTTTCAGCTTCCTTTACCTAAAAAAAGAAGTATGAACATTAGTTAACGTTTGCCAATAAATTAATTAAAAAAAAATTTTTTGAAAGTTTTACCTTTAATATGGAAGTCTGGAACTCGTTTCAGCTTCCTTTACCTAAAAAAAATATGAATGTTTACAAAAAAATTTGAAGAATATACCTTCAAAATAGAAGTCCAGTGACATTTTGAATCTATAAAAATAAAGATGAACATTAGAAAGCCATTAATTTACAAAAGAATAAAATTAAAACATTAGTAACATTTTGCTAAATAAAACAAAAAAAACAAAGTTTTTTTTTCGGTTACTTTCAAAATGGATTTCAGCAGCATTCTGGACCTACAAAAAATAAGAATGAACGTTCGTTAAATAAAATTAAATTTTTTTTTAAAAATTTAAAGGTACTTGTTACCTTCGAAATTCTTCTGTCCAAAAGTTGACTGGAAAAACCTAAAACTATAAAAGAAAAGACAAACAAAATATTAGTAGATGTTTCATTAATAAAAAAATAAATAAAATATAATTTCAAAGGTAAATACCTTTAAAATTCTGAAAAAATCTCCCTTCTATTCCTTATATACATTACAAATCCGGTTTGTTCAAAGAAGCTTGGTGTCCCTATAAAAAATAAGAAAAAAATGTTAATACATTTCTTTAATATTAAAACATATCCCCTTCACCCTCCATTTCTTACATTTTCCAGTCTGGTTCATTCAAAGAAAACTGGAGTCCCTATAATAAAGAAGAAAGAATGTTAAAAACGTTCTTTTATAAAAGATAAAAAAAAATTATAAGTTTCGCAATAAGATGTTGCAAAATTTACCATTTATCAGTTTCAGATCCTTGAGTATCAAAACTTACAAAAAAAATAAAAGAGAAACGTTAGTATAAAGTTTTTTAAAGAAAATAAAAAAAATGGTAAAGTTTAGATGTTGCAAAATTTACCCTTTTAATACCTATTTTGAACTTGAGTACCAAAACCTATAAAATAAAAATATAAAGAACATTAGAAATGTTTTTTAACTTTATAAAAATGAAAAAAAAGTATAAGTTTTATAATACAAAACTTACCATTACCATAAAACTGGAGAACTAAAAATCTAAAAAAATAAGAATAAAAGGACATTAGAAACGTTCTTTTATAAAAATAAAAAAAATTTAAAGTTTTGCAACAAATGTTGCAAAACTTACTGTTTACTTATTTTGGGAAGCTTGGAGTACTGAAACCTATAAAAAAAATTTTTTAAAAAATGTTAGTATAATGTTCTTAACAAAAAAATTAAAAAAAAACAACAAAAAATACTTCACTGGCTTACCTCGCATCCATTTCATCTTTGAATGCATGGTTTAGGGAGCCGTTTTCTATAAAAAAATCAAAAAAGAACATTAGTAAACATTCTTAACGAAAAATATTAAAAAAAAACATTTTTTATCCCTGGCTTACCTTGTATCCATTTCATTCAGGAAGCCATTCTCTATAAGAAAAAATCAAAAAAGAACGTTAGTAAAACGATTTTAATGAAAAAATTAAAAAAAAACAATAAATTTCTTCTCCTAGCTTATTTTACGTCCATTTCATCTTTGAATGGTCCAGGAAGCCATTCTTTATAAAAAAAATCAAAAAAGAACATTAGTAAATATTAGAGATCCCAGGCGAAACCAAAATATTTAGTCATTTAACTAAACTGAAATAGTTTAGACATTTAAAATTAAAAGACGAAATGCCAAAATTCAATATTCCATAGTATTTCCATGGATTTTTTATAGATTTCCATGGATTTTTAATTATTAATAATTACTTATAAAAAAAATAATAATAAATTTATATTAAAATATAATATTTTTTAAAGGAATATATAAATCTATTATATATATAATATAAATTCATATATTTTTATAATAAAACTATAATTTTAAAATTTAAACTTAAAAATTATTACTATATAGTTTAGTCAATGACGAAACCAAAACTGGTTGGTGACGAAACTGAAATTTTTGGTAAAAAGAGTTTAGCCAGGTATCACTAGTAAATATTCTTAATGAAAAAAATCAAAAAAATTGTTTCACAACAAACTGTTGTGAAACTTACTATTTGGAAATTCCCATTTCAAAGGTTTCAAACTGAAACAGACCTACAAAAATAAATAAGAGAAATGTTTGTATAAAGTTTCTCAAGGAGATGTTGCAAAACTTACCCTTTACTCATTTTGGAAACCTTTGGAGTACTAAAACCTACAAAAAAAAAGAAAAACAAAATATTAGCTAATGTTTCATTTAAATAAAAACAAAAAAAAACAGAATTTTGAAGTTTATCTTTGAAATTCTGTCCAAGAGCATTTTATTCTACAAAATACAAAAATGAAATGTTAGAAAATATTTCATTAAATAAAATTATTAAATTTTTTTTTTCAAAGGTTTTACCTTTGATATAGAAGTCCAGAACTCGTTTTTGGCTTTTTTTATCTAAAAAAAAGAAAATATGAATGTTACTAACATTCATCAATAAAATAATTAAAAAAACAATTTTTTGAAAGTTTTACCTTCAAAGTAAAGTCTGGAGCTGTTTTCAGCATCCAGGATTTCAGAAAAAAAGTAAAACAAATGATAATACTGTTCATTAAATAAAAATATAAAAATAAAGGTTTGAAGCTGTTTTTAGCATCTAGGACTTAAGAAAAAAATAAATATTTGAAGTTTTACCTTTGAAATAAAGAGTCCAGAACATACTTTCTTGAAGTCTACCTTCAAAATGTCTAAAAGAAGGTACAAACTTCATTAACTTCGAAGAAACTCAAAGCTTAAATAAAAACACTAAAAAATATTGACTAATTTTTTGGTATCTTTATAGTAGTTTATTTTTTTTTAAAAGATGGTGAAAAAAAAATATTTTTTCAAAGTGTTGTAAGAAAAATTATTTTTTTTTTTAGTGTTGCAAAAAAAAGTTCTTTAAAAAGTTTGTGTTAAAAAACAAATGCAAAGTTTATCAAAATAAAAACTGAAAGAAAGTTTGTAAAGTTTATCAAATAAAAAAAGAAAATGTGAAAATCTCCAAAGATTTTTATTCAAATTTTTGCAATTTTGAAGATTATCGCAGATATTTATATAAAAAATTGTTAAAAAAATGTGAAAACTTAAATCTGCAGTACTATGCAGATTTTTACTAAAAATTGTAAAAAAAATGCGGTAATCTGCAAAAATTGCAGATTGCTGCAATTCTATGCCATAAAAAATTTACCGATGAATAAATCTAATAAAATTCATGGTATGTATATAATATATATACACAGTGAAATTCAATAAACCGGATCTTTGATAAACTGGATTTAGACCTAAACTGAACTTTTTTGCTGGAACTAAATCATATATATTAAAATAGTTTTTATATACTGGAGTTTACTAGTAAAAAATCGATATTCGATATAAAGGATCTATTTTCTAACCAGCTATAGTAAAAATGATTTGATAAACCAGATCATGTGATCATTAACCAATAAAATTTAAGTAACATGATGTGGTAAATCTTAATTTTGGCCAGAATTATAAAAATCTTAATTCTGGCCAAAGTTATATGCTACTTATATATTTAATAGTTAAAAATATTTTATATTTATTTTCATAACCTCTATGACTTAAAACTAAGATGAAAAATTAAAATATAGTGTAGATTAATTTTATTAGCATGAATTTTTTTTAAAAAAATTCAGTATAATAGATTTTAAATATATCAAAATTTATTCGCTATACCAGATATCCCGATAAATCAGATATTTTTAGTGGAACTAATAGATCTGGTTTATTGAATTTCACTGTGTATATTATTTGATTATTAATTAAGATTCAATATCAGAAGATACCAATGCTACCAATGATGAAGATGCCAATACTAATAATGGCAAAGATGCTGATATTAACAGTAATGAAGATGCCAATACTAACAGTAATGATACTAATGATGATAATGTTGTTGTTGATACTAACAATGATGAAGATGCTGATACTAACAATTAAAGCTCCGAATGGTTCGGGCTAAACCGGGGAACCGATCCGAAACTGGCTCAAAATTCGGTTCAGTTCAGTTCGGGTATTAGAACCGAAAAACTGGCAGTTTAATCTGATTTTTTATAAAAATGCGAAAAATCAAATAGCCGGCCATCTAGTGATCGTACAAAGTCGAGCCATATATCATTGTATTCGTCTCGACGAGACGCGTCGAATGCTAGTATGATCATGTCTCTAGCATCAATAGATCACGCATTAACCCACGCTAAATGATTTATAAATAATTGGAATTAGCAAGCTATCTATCGGTGCTAGAGACATGATCTTAGCACCATTTGACGCGTCTCAGTAAGACGAATCCAATGAATATAAATTCGTTCATGTATGACCACTGGATGGCGAATAATATCAAGTTTCGCATTTTTTTAAAATTTTCGAGTGTTAAAAATTAAAAATTCCGATACATGAATTTATTCGTCGTCCAATGGTCGTACAAATATGAATTAAGACTTATTGGATTCGTCTCGATGAGACGAGTCGAATGGTGGTAAGATCACGTCTCTAGCATTCATAGATAGCTTGCTAATGCCAATTTTTTATAAATCATTTAGCGTGAATTAACTTACGATCTATTGATGCTAGAGACATTATCTCACCACCATTCGACTCGTCTCATCGAGACGAATCCAATGAGTCCTAATTCATATTTGTACGACCATTGGACGACGAATAAATTCATGTATCGGAATTTTTAATTTTTAACGCTCAAAAATTTTAAAAAAATGCGAAACTTGACATTATGTGCCATCCAGAGGTCGTATATGGACGAATTTATATTCATTAGATTCGTCTCACTGAGACACGTCAAATGACGCTAAGATCATGCCTAGTATCGATAGATAGTTTGATAATTCCAATTATTGATAAATCATTTAGCGCAGGTTAACTTATGATCTATCGATGCTAGAGACATGATCTTACTACCATTCGACGCGTCTTGTCGAGACGAATCCAATGATATATGGCTCGACTTTGTATGATCACTAGATGGCCGGTTAGTCGATTTTTCACATTTTTATAAAAATCAGATTAAATCGAATCGAACCGCCGGTTTTTTGATTCGGTTCTTACGGATTTTGGCTCTAATCCGAACCGTCTATAATCCGGACCAAACCGACCCGTTCGGAGCTTTACTAACAATGATGAAGATGCTGATACTAATAATGATGAAGATTCTGATACTAACAATGATGAAAATGCCAATACTAACAATGGTGAAGATTCTGGTAATGATAAAGATACTAATACTACTAATTATGAAGATGCAAATAGTGTAAGCGATAATAAAAATACTAATTCAAATAATAATGACAATAAATATAAAGGTAAGGTTTATAATTTTATATTTTATAAGTATGATTGCTAACCTGAATTAATTTTCTCCATTAAAAAAATAAAAAGTTGATTCAAGATCCATTAATAAAAAATTGGATATCAAAAAGTCTAGAAGAATTTTAAAAACGCAGTATGTAAAAGATTATATAATAGTCAATTTTATAGAAATTTTATTAACTAATAATACTATCATAATATGTTTGTTTAATGTCGAATCTTTTTCTTCATGAGATATTTTGAAAATATAATTTGTCATTTTTTTTCAGTTCATTTTTTATATACACTAGTGTTCACCTGTTGTCTACGACAATGGTTAATATGTATTAAAATGGCATAATTCTGGCCAGAATTAAAAGATCTGCAAAGAATTTCCTTTTTTGGGGTAGGCTATAGTGGGGGAGGGGGGTGTGATGTGGCGCCTCAAAAAATTTCTGGAGATTCCAAGATTTCCTGAGCCGAAGCAGAAAATCTATAGTGCCGGTGGCATAGAGCCACGTGGTCCTTTGTGGCATAGTGGCTCGTGCCAGCACTCGCCACTCCCACAAAGGACCCCATAAACTTAGCCACAGCTCATAGATTTTCCGCGAAGCCACTCAGAGAATCCTGGAAATCTGAAAATTTTTTAGTGGCGCCACTAGACTTCACCCCCGCTCTGGCCTACCCCTTTTTGGAAATTTGAGCAACACAATTTTTTTAATTTCTCTGAAAAGTAACAGAAAATAAAATTTCCTTTTTTTGGAAATTCGCGTAACTGTAAATTTCCTTTTATGGAATTCTGTGTAATCCAAAATTTCAGTTTTTTGCCAGAAATAAAATTTTCTTTTTTGGTATTGTATAACATTGGCGATGAATAGGAGTAGGGTTACACAATTCAAATGACTTATTTATATGGTTAATCTAAACATAACGCCCACGTGATTGCAGTGTTTTTTAATATATAGAAGATAATTATCAAAATTTTGAATAACTTGAAGTAATTCCTCATGCAATGAATTATTATTAGTTGAATTAATATTTTTGCTTATCTGATAATTTAATTCTGTTTAACAATTTCTTTATAATTGCTTTAATTTTTCTAAAAATCACAATACATCATGTAAACATAATACAATATAAGCTAACTGAAACTTATTTTCCAAAGTAAGATTATTATTGAAGACTTCTTTAAGATTCAATTAATATTAAGAAGACCAGAATTAGTATAATCTATAACAAATAATCATTTTGATTTTCTAAGCGAATAAAGATAATAATCATATTTTATTAATCTATATAACTAATAAAAAAAGCTTCTGACATTCTATTTTGTGTAACATAAACTCGTGAAAAATCTGCGCCTGATCTAATTATAAATTATAATTTGATTGGTCACATGTATATTCTAATGGGATCTCGACTTCGATTGAATCAATCCTTGACGGCCAAAATCCTGATTAAGATTCAATCAGATGAATTTTTTTAATGCAATTGTTTCTAATTTTAGAAGGCAAGAAATAGGACCCCGCTTACTTCTAATAAAGGTCTCCGGGCAAAATTTCAGATTTACTAGTAATTTTACCAACCTTTCTTATCTCATAATTTTACTATATATATATAGTGACCTTTTAAAATTATATTAAATTTTACCTTAGATTTTCAGAGACCTAAATTTTTTTAAATATTAAATAAACAAAATATTTTATAATCATTACAATAAATTTTAAAAATTTTTTATTTTTACTAAGTTTAATTCTTATTCTTTAAAGATAAATAACTTTTATTAGTAAAAAAAGTACTTTGAATTACAAAAATACTATAAAAAATCTTAAAGACACACATCTTTAACTTTACTTCGAAACTATTATTCACTTACTTTCTTTAAAAAAATCTAATTAATTTTTTTTTAAAAAAAATAAATTCGTAATTGGTATTATTATGAAAAAATGCTCGTACCCCATAAGTATTAATCCAACTGCTATGAAAATATTTATCTAAATATTTTCGACCTTGCCGAACAACTTTACTTAAGCATGAAAAAGTGATTTCATTTGACCAAAGTGCCCAAATTACGCCCTATAATCACTGATCGGGAAAATAAAAAAAAATTAAAAGTGCGAAAATTGCTCGTATTCCGTAAATATTAAACTTATTCTTATGAAAATTAATATTCAGGTAGTTTCGATCTCGCCGAACAATATTACTTAAGCTTAAAAAGGTGATTTCATTTGACTAAAATGCCCAAATTACGCTCCGAATTTAATAAACAAAACACGTAAATTTTAAGTTAATATTAAAATAAAAAAATGCTCGTATTCAATAAATATTACTCCAACTGCTATAAAAATTCAAATATAAGTAGTTCGACCTTACTAAACAACTTTCTTAGATAGTAAAATATGATTTGATTTAACCAAAGTACTGAAATTAAATTCTGAAGTTGCTAATTGCTGTACGAATTTTTATATTTTAATAGCTAATTTTTGTAATAATTTTCAAAAAGATAGTGCTAATGCAAATAAAATTAAAAATATAAAATGGTTTTTACAAGTATAAAGAAGAGAATAAATTTTTTATTTTGAGAAAAAATTATAAAACGTATATTACCAACAAATTAGTATATATCGATATAAGGTAAATATTAAATTTTATATACAATTTTACCTTATTATTTACCGAAACATTTGTAAACTTATATTTGATTTTACCTTATAAAACTGGAAACCTATTTTAACTTTACCTTACATATCCGGAGACCTTTATTTGTCATATATATAATTTTACCTTTTAAGGCGATACAAATAAAAAAAAATGGTTCTCATCCTGATTTTTTAAAATTTTAAGGTCGGCGGTCGGACTTTTTTTTTTATTAGTTCAAAAATTTTATATGAAAAAATACGAATTTGATTGGATGTATATAGTAAAGGAAATTTTTTTTGACAATCATCAAGACATCAAATATCACGTTATTCACGTTGCAATTATTTCTCACACATTGATCTTTTTTAAAAAATCTTTTAAACGTAAAACAAATTAAATAAAAAATAATGCCTGCCGCAAAAGCAAGAATATTATGTGGTAATACCACTTTATTTCCTTGGAGAATAATTAGTATTGAAGAAAAATTAACTATTCAAGGCTTATTTGAGTATATAGTTGATCAATATATTCCACGGCTAAAAGAAGAGGTATTAGAAAAGATAGAAGCACGTTGCTCAAAAGTAAAAGAACAAGCTGGAGATGAGATTGAGTTAGGATGTATAATTAGTGATGTAGTTAGTAATTTTGGTAACCTTTTCACATTTAATATAAAAAAAATCTCAAATGAAAATAATTCCCAACTAGTTAACGCGTTTGATATTTTAAGAAATGCTGCAAAAGAGCTTCATCTACCTACATTTTCATTTTCCCAAAATCCTAAATTAAATGACAAATTAAAACTAGATATTCTTTCTTACATATCTTCCCATAAAGGTGGATGGACATTTGATGTTATACCTATAGGAAAAAAATTTATTAAAGAATTATCAGACGCGTTATGGTATGTTGATAAATGTGGATATAAAACATTTAATGATAGATACACAATTCCAGTAAAATTCTTTCAATTTGTTGGTCGGTTTGATCCAGTAAGGGAAAAAAAGAGTTACCTTTTATTTACCTATGATGAATTGAACTTTCATAGTCAAAATATGACGGCCTATCTTGAGATGTCCTGGATCAATCATCCATGCTTTGATTTTTTGAAACCACCTTTAGTCAAATTTGCAAGTGATCTTCAAAAATATGCAGAATATTTGTTAAAAAAAACTGTACAAACAAAAAAAAATCATGATTCAATGATACCTATAGTAAATGAAGGTGATGCGGGTAAATTGAAAATCATCTTACCTGTTATGTTTAGAAATCCGGCTATCATAACCAAATATAAAGAATTAATCAAGGCTGTTGAATTTGCAGATTATTGGGAAACAATAAATGTAGATCCATATTGTCCTGATAATAGAACGTAAGTAAAATAGCTGATATCAGGATTTTTTATATGAAAAAAATTAAAATATGACTAATTTTTTAGAGCAAAAAGTACATATTTACAGAAATTAGAAGAGGCATTTACGTTTAAAATGGGAATGTATACTTACCATCATGGAAATATAATGAACACCACTTTTATTTGGAAAATAGATCCAAGCGTTGATGAATCTATAGCTTTTGAAAAAAATTATAAAATCCGAAGTGAATTGAAAAATTCTATGCCAGTATATGCAACACGAGCAATGAGAAGAGAATTTGTAGATACTTGTGATATGTTTCTTGGTAATGTTGAAAAGTCAAGAGTTCGTAGAATATATAAAGAGTTTGTAGGAGACTCAACTGCAGATGAAATGGAGATAGACATCAGAGTAAAACTTGCCTTTGATCTAAGAGATCCAGACATTATTACTGATCTTCGACACTTTAATGAAGGAAGGATATCTATTTATGATACCTTTTGGGAATATAGCAAAAAATTCTTAGAAGGTACTGCCCAAGATTCAGTTGTTGCAGTTGATGAAAGACGCCATGATCCTATTGTGCATTTAGCTCGTGCTATATCTGTAGAAGATTTAAAAAATCAGATAGCAAAATTATGTCCAAAAGATACTCCAATCCCATCAGTACAATGGCTAAGACTTCAGTTCTGGCCAAAAAACCCATGGAATCTATCAAGTTTGCAATTTACCGGAATCTTACCATTAAAATTTATGATACAAATTCGGCAATTACATATGGATCATATTGATAGTCATTATGCATCAGCAATTTTTCGTTATCTTAAGGAATTGGCCATAAAATTTAAGGACAATACATGGTTGGTCTTTTTGGATGATAAACATCGCTGCAAAATTGGAGAACCAGGACATCCAGTAGCTGCAATAGAACGTGGAAAACAAGTAGTTGTTACTACACATGAAACTTTTGCTGTTTCAGATCATGATTTCACAAAATGTAGCCTAATTCCTAGTGTAACGATGATCTGTAATATACCGGACAATATAGAAGGATCATTTTACCGAGGACATGTAAATATTGGCTTAAAAGATGCAACATTTCAAACATCAAGTTCATTGCGGCATATGACAGAATTGTATGATATATTATTACATACCGAAAAACATCATCCCTTTTTAATGCTATATACAGATGGTGGTCCCGATCACAAAATTACTTTTCTTCGTGTTCAACTTTCATTAATAGCAATGTTTATTGCTTTAGATTTGGATTATTTAGTTGCCGTAAGAACACCACCTGGACACTCATGGAAGAATCCCGTAGAACGAATAATGTCAATATTAAATCTTGGTATGCAATGTGTTGGATTGATGCGTCAAAAAATGAGTGAGGAAATGGAGAAATTAATTAATGGGTGTAATAGTTTAGAAGACATTCGGGAAAAAGCAAAAATTAATAATAAATTAGAAGAAGAATTATTACAAAGTATGGAACCTACTCGAGACTTGTTAAGTAGTATATTTACTCGCCAAAATCTTAAAGATGAACCCTTTAAAATGTTCAAACCTGCAACTAAAACTGAGATGGAAACATTCTGGGAATCCGTACATTTGGTAGATGATTCAATTACAATGGATGATACATCACAAAAAAAAGTTGCCGATAAGGTTAGTGCATTGATTAATGACAGTATCTCATATTCATATACTAATAATTAACGCCAGTGTACCTTCTTTTAGCCAAAGTTGCAGGAATTTATGGAACATTGCTGTCGAAAACGTCTGTATTTTTTTGAAATAAAAAAGTGCGGAAGTAGTGAATGTGACATATGTAGGCCAATTAGAAGTGATATAAATGTTTTTAAGGAACTAAAAGGTCTACCTGATCCCATTCCTGGACCCGATGATCACTATATTTCATTTTTAGAGGCGTATGAAAAGGAAACAACAGAGGAATATTGTCCTTCTTTACGAAATAGGAAACCTAGAAATAAATCAAAAGATGTAGAAAAAAAGGAGGAAATGGCATGGACTTTAGTCCAACTGCTCAATATGGAAAAAATGTAAGAACAATTGTAAAATGTGTAGAGTGTAACAAACCTCGTGTATTATATGCTCGTCATAAAATATCAGAGGAAGAATTTCGCCTACTTCAATCTTTCCTGGAATCAATAGAATATACCTGTGGTGTTACATTTAAAGGCCTTTCTGAGTTGAGTTCTTCTAAAAGTAGGAAAGAAAGTGATATAGACGTTAATGATGATGATGAAAAAGAAAATAATAATGGAGATATAGATGTTAATGAAGATAGTGAAAAAGAAAATAATAATGGAGATGATCCTATAGCTGAATTATTCAAAATAGTACAAATCAACAAAAAACATACTTGTACTTCAGCTATTGAGAAACCATACTTTGTAGCCGGAATTTTTCCTCAAATTTGTAACATATGTGGTATATCAGAGGATTTAATACAGGTAGAAAATGAGTTACCATATTGCAAAGAATGTCATGTCTCGGCTGGAGAAAAAAGAAAAATAGGAAAAAGGAAGTACTTTGACGGTGGTAATAAAAATAGTAGGAAAAAGCGTAAAATAGGAAATTAAAGTATAGTTGTCTATCAGTGTATTTAATAATATGCAAGGCGAGTATTTTAGATATTGAGAAGGTATTCTTTGAGTTATCAAGTGAAAAGGAGAGAACGCGTTTTCCGTTTTGCATCATGAATTTGGTTAATTACATGCGTGTATGCGTGTATCTTACTGGTACCTTTATGTAAATGCTATAATGTATTGAGCAATACAAAACGTGCTGGTATAGGATTTACAGTCACGTGATTAAAATTAACATATAAAATAAAATTTATGATTTGAGCCGAAATTAAGATCGGCGATTACGAGAACCATTTTTTTTATTTGCTACGCCTAATATCTATTAAGAGACCTAAAATTTTTTTTTTAATATAAATTTTACCTTATATATTTTCGGAGACCTCTATTAGAAGTAAGCAGGGTCCTCAAGAAATAGATTATTAATTTAGTAATATAATGTACATAGTCCTTTAATTAAAAATTTTTTTTCAAATAATATTAATAAAATTTGAACAATTTGTATTCGTATTAACAAAATTTACAATATTTTGCGTTAATATTAATCAAATACTTCAATTTATATTTAATCATAATTAAGACCTGTTACTGCACCACAGCATTTTTAAATTACTATCTGCTTAATTGGAAAATTTTTTTTTTAGGATTTTGGCTGTCAAGATTTTTCAGTCAGGGATTTGGATTTATCAGGATCTTGGTGTCAGGATTATAGAATGTCGATATTATGTTATTGGTAAACCCGCTCTGGAGAGATTGTTTAATGAAATTTAATCGGATACTTTTTTTTGCTAATAGATAATGCTACGGAAAAGTTTAATTTGACTTTTAATCATATTTCGGCCATTCCCATCCCCTTGGGATGGCAGCAACAGATCGCATCACTTGAAGCTATCCTTCAGTTTTTAGTTCAATACCGAAAAAATAAAATTTTTTTATTTTTTTTTAATTTTATCATTTTTTTTTTTAATTTGGTTTTTAACTCAAAAATTTTTTGTCTTTTTTATTTATTATTTTTTGGTTCAACTCAAAAAACAAATCTTTTTTAATTAGTTTTTTTGGTTATTTTTTTTTATTATTATACATTGTGTTGAATTGTTGTTGTTTATTAATTAAATAATAATTAACCCTCATATCAAATAATTCGATAGATTTTTTTGTGCCAAAATGATGATCATATCCTGGAATGCATTAGATCATTGACAATCATATCTTAAAATGAAAAATTATGAAAAATTGTGAAAAATTGTGTGTTTTTATGGATTAGTTAGTGCATTTTTATGGATTAGATTTTGCATTTAATCTAACCATAAGTCCAAATTTGGATGAAAAAGTCTCAGATAATTTTATATATATGTTAGTATAGCGAAGCTAATGTTTTTTAGATTTTTTTTGATTGAAAAAGGAAATAACTTTCCATTTTTGCTTTAATTTTTTCTCTTTTCGTAAAAAACTTTTTTTTTGTTAAAAAAAAAAAATCAAAAAAATTTATAAAAATAAAAAAGAAAATACCCTACCATTTTTGATTTACTTTTTTCTCTTTTTTGTTAAAATTTTTTTTTTCATGAAAAAAAAAATCAAAAAAAAATTATGGGTTTCCTTTTTAATTTTTTTTTTCTCCTTTTGTAAAAATTTTTTTTCATAAAAAATCAAAAAAATTTATAAGATGAAAAAGGAAATGGGTTTCCTTTTTAATTTATTTTTTTTCTCTTGTAAAAAATTTTTTTTCGTTGAAAAAAAAATTAAAAAAAATCATAAAAAATATAAAGGAAATGGTTTTCCATTTTGATCTATTTTTTTCTCTTTTCGTAAAAAATTTATATTTATTCCAAAAAAAATTTTTATCAAAGAATTCATAAAATTTAAAAAAGGAAAAATACTTTCAAAATTTTCAAAATGAATGTTTTCTTAATTAATAAATTTTTGATTTTTTTTTTAATAATAATTTTAATTTTACTCCACTAAAAATATTTTACTAATAAAATTTACAGTAACTTTTAAATATTTATTAAAATTAAAAATAAATATTATTATATCTTCAAAAATTTAGATTATAGTACAATTTAGCATTAGTTTATTATTATTATTTTTTTAACAGATCACTATATCACTATTTACAGCTGATTTATCGTAATAATAATTTTTTTTTTAATAATTTTTTTTTTTATGATGTATACAAATTTGCAGATCACTATATCACTATTTTACAGCTGATTTATCGTTCTTAAAAAAGTGAATCTAGATTATAGTAAAATTTAGTATTAGTTTATTACTATCAGTCATACACCAGGACAAATGAGTTTGTTTATTAAATAGAAAAATTTAGTATTATAATGTAATGCAATACTAAGTAAATTAAAGATGGTTACAGTAGTTTTTTGTTTATAATTAGGAATTTAATATGGTAATAATTAGTTAACAAAAAATAATAAATAACATGTATTAAATTATATTTATAATATTAGAATGATATAAATTATATTTAGAATAATATAGTTTATATTAATGATTTGACGTTTGAGTGTATTTTCACCCTGGGCGATTTAATAATTTTTCACATTAAATTTTATTGGCTAAATTAATGTGCTGATCATTTTACATTTTGAATTCATTCTTTCTAGGTCTTTCGATTCTTCTTTATAACTACTAAGGTATGTTTTTTATTTTTTTGTTTTTGTTTATTTATTACATGTAATTTCCGTTTCCTACTAACTTTATTTCTTCTTTTAATTTATGGGTTTGGTTTTTACTGTTTATCTCATTTCCGTCCCTTCTCCATTTTTTGTTTTCTTTTTGTTTCTTCATTTTTTTTGCTCTTTTTATTCTTCCCTTCCTTCGTTTTTTCTGTTGTTTTTATTTCCTCTTTGTTTCTCCGTCTTTTCATTCCTTTACCCTACCCTTCGTTCCTTTCATTTTTATTCCATTCCCGTTTCATCTTTTTTGTTCCTTTACACTATCCTCTGTCATTTTCATTTTTTTCCCATTTCCACTTCTTTTTACATTACCCTTTGTTCCTTTCATTTTTTTTTATTCCCCTTTGCTCCATTTCGTCCCTCCATTTTTTTCATTTTTTTTCATTCCCACTTGATCTTTTTCGTTCCTTTTATTTCTTTCACTCACCCTTTTCTCCATTTCGTTTCTCCCTCACTCTCCTTCGTTTCTTTTATCCTTTTATCTCCCTATTTTTTCATTCACCCTCATTTTTTTGATTAATTTTTTAGAAATATTTTCGAAAAACTTTAATATTATGAAAATACTACAAATATTTTTTTTTTAATTAATTATAAATTTTACAATTATTTCTTATTTTATATTATGTCAATCTTAAACTTATAACCAACTTAAAAAAAATATTTGAATAATTAAATGTATTAGAATCTATTCATTTCATTTATTATTATTCTTTTGGTACTTAATTTAACTAAACCATTTGAATTAAAATCTTTATTCAAAAATCTTATAGTTATTTAGACAATTTTGGATATGGATTTGGTTATAATAATCTATTATTAAATCAACAATTTCTTCAAAAAAAATTGACATTTTTACATATTTTATAATTAATTGATTTTTATGAATTTGAAAATCAAACTGCGTTTAATTTAATTGAAAAAATCTTACTCGTGTTGGTCAATTTTCCTATATCTGATATGTTTGTTATATTGATTTTTTTTAAAAAAATAATAATTTTGTAAATATATTTAATATAATAAAAAAATTTGGGGAAGAAAAAGAATAAAGAAAGGAAATCAGTTTAAAAAAAAGGGAAATTTCCGAAAAAAAGGAAAATTTTATTAACTGAAATTGGATTAGTTGATTGGAATGCACACGGATCGAATAGTTTTTGACCATAAATAGATCAGGCGGAGGCTTGTCACGGGTTTTAATTACTTAGCTATCAGTGCCTATTTTTTTAATTACCATATAATAATCTTGTAATGTATATTTTGTAATAATTGACAATATAATTGCTATTATAATTTAATATATATTAAAATACCATATTACAATGAAATGTAAAAAAATAATAATTTTGTAATATATAACAATTATCCTTTTATATTAGTTACAATATTAATATTAAATATCATACTTGTTAATAGACTTATTAATATATATGTTATTAAATATGATATTTATATGACATGTCAAAAATTCCTATTAATATTATTTAAAAAGCATTATAAAATACTACCAAAAAAATCACCACTGATAGCAAAGTATATGGCATGGGATTTCAAATTGCACAATTCAAATTATTTACACGGAGACTATAAATCCAAACGTCAGACAAATTTTTTTAGTTATATAGATTTTTTTTTAATAATAATTTTTTTTTAAAATAATAATTTACTAGTGAATAAAGCTTTACTATTTGGTTTCCGCTTTTAGATGGTTCTTATTATCTTATAACACAATGAATGAATCGAATGGCAGCTCCCCTGCTCCCCTGCTAATAAGTCAATTTCTTGTTAATTAATTAATAATTAATTACGCAAATAAAAAAAGATTGTTTTTTTGATTGTTCATTTTTATTGTAATTTTTTTTTTAGTTGTCTCCATTTCTAACATAAGTTGTAGTAAATTTTTAATACATAAAATATTTAATTATATTGATTATAAATTATAAATAAGATATACTTCTTTCGTATACTATGCATCAATTTTCAATAAATATAATGTGAAGTATCGTTAAAGCTTTATCAAAATGGCTTCTTTTCAGGAAATACAGTATTTGAAGTTGAGGTGCTTGAACAACGTAAAAAAAGATTAGTAGAGAAAGAAAAAAGGCCATGAGTACAAATTTTAGGTTATGGTACGTTTCGCCAAAGTTCATTTTGCCAAAGTTCATTTCGCCGAAAACCATTTTGCCAAATCCTCTTCCCCAAATCGTCCATTTTGTCGAAGGACATTCTCCGAAAATGTTAGTGATTAACATATTTCCTTTGTCATTAACAATTCATACTCAAAGTACAAATTCTCTTTAAACTATCTCATTTTCATTTTATGATGATTTTTTTTAAATAAACATGACTTACTGTAATATAATGTATTAAATAATTCGTTTGTCTACTCAAAAAAAAGAAAATTAAAAATTTACGAAATGTTCCGGTAAAATGGTTTCAGTGAAATGGGTTTCGGCAAAATGTCCATTCGGCGAAATGTCCACTTAGGGAAATGACATTTCGGCAAAATGACACTTTGGTGAAATATCCCTTTGGTGAAATTGGTTTGGTGAAAAGGACTTCGGCGAAAAGTCCAGATACCCTGTAGCGCAACAAGATTAATTTATATACTGCTCGTCTATAAAATTTAGGTATCCGGACTTTTCGCCGAAGTCCTTTTCACCGAAACCCATTTCACCGAAGCCATTTCGCCGAAGGGATATTTACCGAAGGGATATTTCACCAAAAGGACGTCTCGCCAAAAAATTATTTATTCCATTTGGTTATTTTATTGTTTTTATACTAAATACATAAAGAAATGTTTTCTAGAAAATTTTTGAATTAGCTGATTTTTATTAAATTTATCTCGTTGTTTATAATATATTAATATTCTTACTTTTTCGTGAATAAATGTTTCCAGGAAAATATAGTTATTTATTTAGTTACCTGAATGTTAAAGTGATAATATCCTGAAAAAAAAATCTCTAAAAATAATTTAATTTTTATTTTTATTGCGTGACGAATATTTTTTATTAAAATGTTAATCGCTACCATTTCTGCAAACATGGGCATAGTGCTTTTATCTTTATTAATAATAATTTCAATTAGTGTCAACCCCCTTTATTTCCCTTCTTAAGGCACACAATTTCTGGTCCCGATTTTTTTATATGTAAAATACCCCTTCTATAATCACTTTATAGTTATAAGTGGAATTTAAAATCAAAAAATTGTAAACGTGATGGATGATCTTGACTTTCCTGATCGGCAATTTTAAGTTGGGTAAATAGTGATTGACGTGATTTTTTTTTTTTTTTAATAGTGATTGACAAATGATATTTCCGCTATTAATCCCATTTAATAATTTAAAATGAAAGAAGATCTGCTGCTGCGACAAAATAAATTAAATTTATAAGACTTGAATTTTTTTTTAAATCCTTAACAATTTGTTAACAAAAATGAATGTCCTTACAGCCATTTTATTAGTGGTATCTTTTATAACCTTTAAATTTTATCAATCAACAAAAGTACCTAAAGGACTTAAAAATGTACCGACATTAAGTTTTTTAGATTTTCTTATTACAATATATATTAATGCTGGACCAGATAAGCGTTGGGAATACGCACGTGAGACTTTAGAGAAAGAAGGAATCGCAAAGGTTAGTAATATTATGGTTATTCATTCTATCGTTAAATCATAATCTGAAAAGAATTCAATAGGCTTGGTTCGATGGGAAATGGGATCTCGTGGTAACCGATTTGGAATTAGTAAAAGATATACTTACGAAAACAGGTTGGAAATATTTAAAACTTTATTTAGTTAATTTTATCATGATTTTAACATAAAATATTTTATGAATTAGATTTGTATCCTAAAGCTTTACTCAAAGAATCGTTTCCAAAATCTTTATTAACTCAATATTATGGTGTAAATTTAGTATTTTCTAATGGAGACGTGAGTAGAATATAGTTCAAGTATTTTAAACTTTTAATCGAAGTGTACTAAAGCTAATCATTGATATTAAATTTTATATAGGAATGGAAACGTCATCGGTACGTACACTATCTTAATATTTACGTGTAGTATTACACAAATAATTGATTTCCCTTTATAATTTTAGTCGTATTGCAAATCCTTCTTTTCGAAATTTGCCGGTACATGTATTTGTTGAATCTGCCACGAAATTGTTAAATATCGTAGAAAAGATTGACAATGAACCAATAGAAGTTAAAAATCTTATGCATAGGTAAGGAAAGATATAATGTAAACTTTATTTGCTAAGTAAGTTGCTAACTAAGAGTAAAATTTGATAGATTGACCTTAGATGTTCTTGGAAAAGCTGCTTTTGGCTTTGATTTTAACGTAAGAATATATATATATATTTATTTAAGGATATGTTTTTGTTATCAATTTAAGGGATTAATTTATATTTATTGGTAATCAATAATTAGAATCTCGAAGATCCAAATAACGTATATGTCACTGCCTATAAAGAAGTGATGGAAGAATTTAGAAACCCATTATATTTTGTTTTTTCATTCCTCGATAATCTTCCACGTTCTGAAGCAACTAAGAAGATAGCAAAACTTAATAAATTATATGATGAAATTGTTGAAAGCAAACGTAAATCAATGAAAATGGATGAGTTAGAAAAGAAAATAAATAATAATTCTGCTGACCTGTTAGAACGTATGATATATGCTTGCAAAGATCCGGAAAATCCAACTTTGACAAATGAAGAATTACGAGTAAGAATTATGATTTAAAACACGATTTTTCTAACTTTGAAATTTTATTAAATATCAATATTCTTTTTTATTTGTAGCATGATCTTGCAATTTTTATGTTAGCTGGTCATGATACTAGTAAGAACTTTAATTATACGTTGTTTTACTTATTTTTATTACATTGATTAACATAAAAATCTTTATCCCCCCAACAATGTAATTAGCCGCGAATGCTTTAACAACTATTTTATATCTTTTAGCCGTTCACAAGGTATTAATTTAAGAATTTTATGCAAATATTCTTCCTTTCTACTATACAATTAATTATATTTTTTTTAATCAAAATAAGGACGCGCAAAAAAAAGTTCGTGATGAATTATTACGTGTTCTTGGTGATGATTTAACACCAAGCGCAGAGCAACAGAAAGAGTTAAAATATATGAACATGGTTATAAATGAAAACTTGAGATTATATCCTCCAGTATGTGTTAAATGATTTTTAACATTTAATTTAATTTTATTTATTAATGATCTTTTAAAAATTTAAATATAGGTCGCACAATTACCTCGAAGGTTTAGTGCACAAGATATTAAATTCCGCAATCATGTAATTCCAGCAAAAACGCCCATTGTATTATCTATCTATGGAATTCATCATTCATCAAGAAATTGGAAGGATCCTGAAATTTTTATTCCCGAAAGATTTGAGGATGAAAAACATGACCATTATGCTTGGTTAGGTTTTGGTGGCGGTAATAGAATGTAAGTTGAATATGATAATCATGCATAACACATGAAATTTCGAAATTTATCTACAAACTAAAAAAAAAATTTTTTATTCTTTTATAAATAGATGTTTAGGAATTAATTTCTCACTTATTGAACAAAGAATAATGTTATGTGCTTTATGTAAGTTATTTTTTTTTTGATTTAATAATTTTATTATTTTATTAAAAATTTTACTAAAACTAATTTCTATATACCAAACAGTAAGAAAATATGAAATATCTTTACCGGAAGATAGTATTCATAAAGATAAATTACAAATTGAACCTGATGTTAGTGGAACTTCAGGTCCACATCCAGTACCTTTAATCTTCAAAAGAAGAACAGAATAAGATATTCATAATTTTATAAATAATAATTAAATTTATTTTATTTATTTTATAATATTTATAATTGTAGTTGATTATTTCTTTATTATTTTATATTCTTTAGTACTATATATACTGACTGTATATTTGAAATAATTATAATAATTATTTAAATAAAGACAAATCTATTATTTTATAATATTAACTCATAAACTACCAAGTTACCTTCGACGCTCTTCATTTATTTTTTTTACCAAGAAAAATTTAACGTATAAATATCAAAAATACTGATTGTATTACTTATTCAATAAATATTAGGTAGTGTCAAAATTTTGGTGCGATCACATTGAATTAGAAAGCGGGTTCATTTGAGGTCAGCTCAAAGGTCTTTTTTCAACTTCGTTTATAGAATGGATGATAAATAACGCTTTTGCCATCCTAGTGGTAAATCTGCATTTAAATGTTGAATTTATCCACTGCGTGTTTACGTCATGCCTTTCTAGCCTTTTTTCTCTGCGCTAATAAACTAAAAATATGGTGTTAGAGAATCAAACTTTAAAAAGTTGTAAGATTAATTGCCGGTTCGTCTAAGATATTAAAAATCGGGGCTAAATTTGACATTTACACGTAAATTGGCAATAAATACACTATTGCGAAAACTCAATGATGCCTTGTAACATTATATCTCATACACAAAAGAACTCACGAAAATAGAATAAGCTAAAAAGAAAAAATTTTATTTCAAAAAAGGAGTTTACATTGCACGCGCGTCAGATTTCACATTTTTTTGCATGGATTTGTTGTGAAAATCATACCATAATATACGCGGAAAAACTCGAAAGTAGAAAATCTAAAAAATTATTCATTATTATAAAAGAGTTTGTATTTTTGTACGTGCATAAAATTCTATGATAGTGCCTTATTTTAACCGAAGGCTAAGCGAAAGATTCTAAATAGAATTTCGATAATAAAGTAATTGCAAATCCATGTTCTTTGATCTAGCCATGATCTGCATCATTGACTCATTTTATCGAATTTTTTTTTATAGAACTCCTTATTGTGTAGGATTGACATTTGCTTTTACGGGGCTCGGGCCGAAATTTATCAACATAAAATCGATTTGACTCTTATTTGACCAAATGAATTTCCTTATATCTTTATTATAGTCTACAAAAAGTGATCGCCAGCGATTTTAACATGTGACCGACATGATATCAGATGTTCTTGTGAAAACACCCTTTTTCGAAGTCATAATATATTAAAAGAATGATCTTAAATAGGTAGCAAATAAGTGGTAAATGTTATCGAAAATTAACTGAAAAAAATATAAAATATTATTTGACTATGGGTTACAATACGATTTCTGAATGGCATTTTCCCGAATGTACATTTTCCTGAATGCCAATTACCCGAACTGGACATTTTCCTGAATAATCCAATTTCTCGAATCCCTATTCCCCAATATCCTGAATCCTAATATCCTGAATGGGTCATTTTTCTGAATTTGCATAAATTGCTGTTTTTAAATTTTGTTAATCAATAATTATAATAACTTTATTAAAGTTTATGCAAAATGCATTCACAGTAGAGACGCAGAACGAACAGTTATCATTCAACTAGAATGTAAACAAGGTGATGTAATCATCTGAAAACCCGGGGTATCATCGCCTATGCTGTTCTTATGACAAACTACAAAGTAGACATTTTTCATGGGATATAAACGATTTCTATATAGGCGAAGCTTATTAAGTAAATTGTTTGGAAAATTACGAGATTTCCATAGGAAATTTGCTAAATGGCTATATGTAGTGGTCACCCCTAAAGTCGATCCGTTTTTTATATTCCATTTTTTCCGTAAAAGGCTCATATTTCCGGAATTAATAACCTTATATCACGTAATTTATCGATTTATTTACATTTTCCGTGAATGGATCCGTGAAAGGCTCGTTATTTACGGAGTTTTTACAGAAATAACGGATAAAATTTTTTAAAGGGCACAGGATAATACTTCCTGAGTTTCAGACACAAATATGATAAGTCGTGGATTAATTGTGCGGTATACATTGCCAAAGCGGCCAAAGCTATGTGCAAATGGAAATTCAGTGATCCAAATAACATCAAATAACCTAGATCATTAGTCATGTGTCATTTGGGTCATTTCGAGGTTAAATGACAAATGACAGTCATTTGAAAATTAATTCAATTTTCGTTAGATGAATATATCGTATCAAGTGACATTATAAATTTGTAATTCCGGCTGGCTTCATAAGTCTGGCCTAAATTACAACATTATATTTAAATGACTCAAATGACAAATGACCTCAAATGACTAAGTCACAAAGGTAAGTATTAAATTGACATTCATATTATTATTTCATTCGGGGTCATTTGCCATTTGAACCATTATTACTTTCATCAATATTTAGTGTAGAGTTTCGATCCGTAGCGGTTTTATCCGGTTTTTATCCGGATACCGACTCGGTTAATTTGGGCTGGGACCACCAAAATTAATAAAAATTTATGGAATAATATTATTTTAATTCTGGCCGAAATTATAGTCCACTCAAAGCCGAAATTTGTAACCTCTTTTAATCATAATCCCACGTTAAAATATTTGAGGTTTTATCCGGATCGAAACACTAATTTAGTGAAACTGGCTAAATCCACTCTATAAAGAGAATAGTACTCTAAATTATTTTTTTTGTGTTCTCTAATAACTGTGTTCGATAACGGAAGAGAACAGTTGACAAATATAATTCGAATACAGAGGTACATGCGTAAAGGTGGGCATCGGTCCTAAAAGACCGTTCTTACATCTTAAAAAGACGGACCGGTCCGTCTTGGTGTAGGACTGTCCTGTATCACAATAAGACCGTCGGTCTTTTTTCTTTTTTTTTTGCAAATAAAAAAGTTTTTTTAGCTTTAAATTTAATATAAAATCATTTATTATATGAAGACTGGTATGAGGATTGGTCAGTCCTCACAAAAAAATGTAAGACCACGGTCCGGTCCTACAAGTCCTGGGACTGACCCGTCCAGGACCGAGAACCGGTAGGACCGATGACCATCCTTATACATGCGTTACTTTAACTTATCATAATAGTTGTTATTAGCGTGGTTACGTCTGGAGAGGTAAATTTCTCTTGTAATACTTGTATGAAATCCCATAGGTTAAATGCAGGTGTCGGAGATTGGGTGTAAATTAAAATTGTTCGACTAAAGTCAAAATAGGAAGAAAACATGTACGCAGAATAGTAACAAATATGACAAAAAATTCGTAGTAATCGATTTCTTCGAATTTTGACAAACTAACTTAACTACGAATTAACCCTTTCGATATAATCTTGATAAAGAAAAAAAATCTGAAGTAGGATGTATCTTCTAGACTGATAAAATGATAAAATGCCTTGAAAAGTATTAAGAGAGGAGGGAAAGCCATCATATTGTGCATCTTCATCATGTTTGGACTATGCAAACTTTTGAGACTGTATTGTTGCTTACGTAACCAATCAATAAAGATTCAGATGATCCTGGATGAGTTTATTTTTTATTTGATGTTGAAATATAAACAGTTTTACAGTAGTATCTATTACACGATCTTTTGGGATTGATTTGTTATATAAGAATATATTTTATCCCATGTTTACTAATTGGTCGCCAGACTGTCGTCTGATTTTTTTGATGATATATTCATGCCTGTAATTTGTTTTTCATGCTTACGTGTTTTATAGTCTATTTATACTTTTCCCACTTTTTCCCATCACTGGACGTTAGTCTCCATAAGATAAAAGAGTTATTTCATGTCGCTGCTGCGCCGTGAAAATCATTGATATTCGTGAATAACTATTACTTATAAATTATGAACTAAAAATTACACCTTTATTGTATTAATGATGAAATAACGAGATCATCGCTTGAAAATGATTCCGCTTATTAATATAATGCCTTAGCTAGTATGTCTCTATTACTTTTTTTCTTGCAGTCGTAAGGATCCATCAAACAACAAGGCGAACTAATAAATTCTTCAGTTTGCATGGTGAGTTACGCCACAGTATTCATCATGGCAACCATGACCCTAGGTCACAGCCTCGTAGTCGGAAAGAAATCTTGTACCTTTTCAGGTTAGTGAGATCACATGATGTGTGGCACAGTAAAATAAAGTCCACTGAAAAATGCAACCGACCAGAATTGAACGGGCTATTCATTAAATTTATTAAATTTGAAAATGGTATTTGATAATTCGAGAATATTCACACGTGCGAATCATGTCCGCCAATCTGCAGAATGCATGTGATAATTTTAGATCAACACACGGAGTAATGCGCGCAAAATATATTACTCATTATATTACCATATATACTCGTCACTCTTTTTATAAAAACTTATTTTACTATATTAAGTCTGGTCTTCTTATCAAATAAATGTGTATAACTTGTACATCTTATCCATTTATCTCTCTGAAACAAATATAAATAGATCATTTGAATTTGCATTTCTATTTACTTCTGATACACTTCTTTTTTGCACACACTATGCGTTTATTTTCTTTTTTTTTATTCTACCAAGCTTTTAGCTTTCTTGTTGTGTTAGTTTCATCATGTTCACCAGAAATCAAGGACGGGAATTTTATTTCTATAAGTTTATCAACCTCTCCAACTTATCGATTCAATATACTTGGTTTCAATCTGTATGATACATAAAAGAATTTATTTATTATATTTTATTTAACTTGATTTTAATAATGGCCTTAAATTGTAAAGATACCCGAACAATTCTTCCCCGGCGATTGGAACTTGGAACTCTGGTTCCCAACCTTCAGATAATGAAATTTTCGTATTGAAGCAATCAATAATTCGTGTTTATGAGTTTCGGCCATTCATTAGTTTTTATCAAAATATGAGTAAATAATAAAAATTAATTATGATGAATATATTGTTTTGCATCTTAATTAACTTTTTTTTCTTAACCGGTGTTATAGTCGTTGAAATACCGGCTGCAAGTATCAATAACATCGGTGATCATTTCATTGTTAGTATGAGGTTGGTATTTGAGAGGAAATTCGCTAAATGTGTGTAGAAAAATCTAATCCAAGGATTCGCCTTCGCTCATCTGAAGGGAACGAACTTACATGTATAGACTAGTTTGTTATATTATACGTTCTATATGCAACCTTTAAACTGAGTGTCTTGCTGCCTAGATTCATCTACCCGTAGGGTATGAAGTAGAACCAGAAATTATGGAAACTGCATTCTTAGAAAATGATTAATACACAAAACACACGAAAAATTCATGATGAATTTTGAACGAAATAGAGAAATTACGAAGTGTATAAGCAGTAAACAAAATGTATACAAAAATAAGATGGTTTTAGTTGGTTCAACTAATTCCTAATCAATATCGTAAAAAAAAAAAAATACTCCGTCTATAATGTTGTTATGCTGCGTTGGGCTTCATTTTTCTACATATTATCAACGAAGTAACACTTAATTCTTTAATATATTCATATTTATACTTAATTATAAATCATATATTTTTCAATCTTAAAAGCAATAATAGCGAAAACGAAAGATTCACTATCGAATGTGATGCCTGTAATCTCAATGCAAATGGGCCAGAGTATTGGATAAAATATCACTCTTCATGTTTAATAAAGGTGAAGAATTCAATCCTCAATAATATTAATTATTTTAGTAGTAAATAAAATTACTTTATCCTCAAAATAGAACTTAGCATCTGGTTTTTGTGCGGATGGTAAAGATCTTCAAGATAATTTTGTGACTCAAGTTGATTGTTTAAATGCTTCAAAATGGGATCTTTATGGGTAAATTAAGTAAATTTTTGGTTTGATGTTATTTCTCTTGAAAATTGAAATATTATTGCATTATAACAGAATATCTCCTGATATGCCTAAAACTTCATTACCGACGATAATATCTTCTGGTTCACCTACGACGATCTCAGAACTTGGACTTATAGTCATAATTGCTGGATCGATTATTGGTACAGCTTTTATTTCTTTTATAATAGGTTATTGTATAATCAAGTGCAAACTCTCATCTAGAAATGTACAATCTTTACAATCTCTTAAAATTCCTCATGCTATAAATAATTAAATTTTCATAAATATAATTATTACTTTTTGTATATATAATTGGTAAATTCAGCTATCAGAAAAATTGCTCATTCATGTTCCAAATAAAATTGCTTATAGTATTGCAAAAGTATTACTGTATTAATAAAAAAGTAGTAATGAATAGACTTTTAATGCTCATTACATTTTTTGGCATAAATTTGTTATGGAAAATGGAGGTTTTAGGAACCATGTCCTAATGGTTGAGTGGCAAGACGCTCAGAGAGCTTAGAAATATACGAGTTATTTTTTGGCATAAACAATTATCGTCATAAATGATCGCCGCAATGATCGCTAGAATGTTGATCTTATTTTGTTGGTAAACACCAATAAAAGATGTCAAAACTGATCATCGCATTGCAGAATCATTATTTTTAACCCCCTTAATTAAATTATACCATTTATTGCATTGTTTCAATGTTTCATTATGGCAACATCACATACCGCTACATTTTCTATCGAAGTAGAAGAAAGAGATACTATCGACAAAGTTAAAAAAAATTAAGGCAAACGACAATTACGTGTTTGATAAACACGATGAGTACACATTATGGAGAATAAATCTTCCAAAAAAAGAATATTGAAAGAAAGCAGGGCCTGTTGGAGGCTATACACCATTTAGTTTGAGCATAAACGAACCCCAACGATTCTGTTTACGTTTTCATTGATGATTCTAATTTATTTATCCAAGGAAATTATGCAGTTGGAATAAAAGAACGGTTATTTAAGTTAGATGAATTCTGTATAGACCACGGCAAACTACTCGACATAGTTCTTGGTGGGCGTCCAAATTCTTGTTGGTCCACGTCCTCCGAAAGATAATCACAGAGAAAGATTATGACGTTAATGCACTTGACAGAAATGGATTCTACGCTGGGGTAAGCCATTAGTTTTGCAGTTTCATCTCATCTTCCTGGTGTCTTGGTCCCATTTATTTTTCTACTATTAATAGCATATCACGCTCGGAAATTTGATATGTCTCTCTATTTAAGTTAAACCTGTGTATAATTACAATTATATTGTTTTTTGAAATAGAAAAAAAATAAAATTCTTTATATGAATCAATAAATAAAAAATTTTTATAGCTAAAACTTTATTGAGAAGTTACTAATTAATAATTTTTTTTTGAATTCCAAATTTTTATTTGTTAGAATTATTGCTACAATAAAAAAAAATCAAATTATTTAAGAGTTTGTTGAAGAATTCGCCCACAAATAACGTGAAACTATGGCGTTAATTATCTAGATGATTACATTGACGATATAAACGGCGAATTATATTTTCTCTTTTTACAGCCTTGAAGTTTTATTGTATTTTTCAAAAAAAAAAAGAAAGGAATATGATGTTTTCTAAAAACAATGGATAATCTTAAAGGGTAAATATTTTCAACTTTATTATGTATTATAAATACTTTTGAATAGTTTACTTAATTTCCAATTTTAAAACATACGACTGTAAATTTTATGGAATTTTTTAATAACGAATATTATCTTTACTCCCTAGTAAATTTCTTGTTAAGCTAAAAAAATTGTTATGCGGATGCATTCCAGAATTAGTGCCCTGACTTTTATGAAAATTAATTTTTCTTGTGCTTTTTTTTTTGATTAACCAGATTTGTTAGTAAATTTAGACATTCACCGAAAATTCATTAGCTGCGCCTCACTCCTTACTGCGCTAATTATTTCAAGTGCTGAAATGCAAAAGAAGTGATTACAAAATTCAATAATATTCCTTTGTAATCTTTTCTCCCTTTATTTTTTTTTTTTCAAATAGAATGGTTAGAATTTAGAAACAAAAAAATTTATATCATTGAAAATATTTCTTGCTTAAGATTACCCAAAAAATTATACTCTAAATTTTTAAAATTTTTGTTGTCATTCTTCTCATGTTATAAATCACTTTAATATTTCAATTACTTCTTAATCGGAACTCATCATACAATAATTCATCAATTTGGGTCAAGGATATTCTAAAACATTTTTTTTTCTTTTTAGAATTTTTGAAATAATTGTAACGTGTCATACTGACATTCAAATAAAAATATTAATAAAATACCATAAATATTTATTTTTCTATTATTTATTTCCGTACGTCTTAAGGTTACTCTGATTGAGTTGTTCTTTAGTTTCAATTATATAATCACCAGTTAAGAAATCTGATATTTGCATTGGAAAGTTTGTATTGCCATGCAATAAAAACGAGTTTTTAAAAGCAATGAAAAAAAAAATCATTGGGATTTTATAGCTATATATATATTTTTGCAAAAAAATAAATTACTAAGTTCTATGCTAATAATAATACAAATAAATATACATAACTAAGAATTCTTGAACCTGTAAAAATACATATAGAGCTAATTAATTTTTTCCCATATTAATCTTCTCAAACCCACTACTGAGTACTAACATCACAACAAATGCCGAAGTATGAAAGTCATCCTTTAAATAGTTATACTAACATACATAATAAAATGATTATTTACTTAATAAAAAAAAATGATTACATAAGGCCTAATAATTATCCTTTTGTAAGGACTTATAATATTAATATTATAAGTTAGATTTATCACAAACCCTTTTAATATTTATGTTGGCATCCATGGTAACATGTATAATTAATTATATTAATACCCTATTAAAATACATGTTATAAGGATTGTAAATTACTGTTATAAAAATCTATTCTGATAGTAAAGTTTGCTTTGAATTAATCCTTTTAACAAAACTTTACAAAAAAACCCAAATTCGACATAAGGCTAATAAAATTATTTTAATAGGCTGGTAATAGGAATAAATTAGACCTATCACCAAGCTCGTTAATAGTACTAGTAAGAAAATTGTAAACGAATATTTTAGGACTAAATAATAAGACTTTAAGCATTTTAGTATAATAGTAAAATAATTTTAATACAATATAAGTTTAATAACAACACTATGCAATATCACATTTAAAATAAAGTTATAATAAAAATAATATTATTAAATATTTATTTAATATTCGCTAAAAATATTATATCTAATTGCTATAAAGTGTCATATTGTTAATTTTCACCCAAATTACATCGCCAAAAATAAGAATCTATTTTGAAACAATAATACATAACAAATGATATGACTTCATTCAATTAAAAAATTTTTGTTTAAATATTACCTACAAAATACGTTAGTGTTTTTAATAAAAAAAAATGAAAAGAAAAGTTTCCAAAGTTAGTTAACTTCAAAACTTACCATCCAAGTCCAAAATCTACAAAAGAAGCAGGAAATGTTAATAATTGTTTCTTTAAAAAAGAAAATTAAATAAAAAAAAATTTGAAGTATGTAACTTTGAAACTCACCATTTTGACATCACGAAGAGCTTTAAGTCCAACTTCGAAACTAACCAAGGATTCCTAATTAACGTCCAAATTCAAAGCCAGAACCTATAAAAATAAGAAAACATTAGTTATTAAAAAATAAGGAAAACCCAAGTTTCGTAGGTGTTGCAAGACTTACCATTTTCATTCCCAGTGGTTTACTCATTTATATACAAGAGTCCGAAACCTATAAAAGAAGAAAATGAAACATTAAAAATGTTTTATTTATTAATGGAACAATTCATTAAATTTCCTCTATCCTTAGTATTGAGGAACCAGTTACCTAAAAAAAAAAAATAAATAAAAATAATGAAGTGTTAATGATTATTTCGTCAAATTTTTTTTTAAAAAAATCCTAATATCCATTTCTCAAGATCTAGAAGAACTGACTGCGTATAAAAAAATGAAAACCTTGATATCTATTTCTTGAGATGTGAAGAACTGACTGCCTACAAAATAAAAAAAAAGAACTGTTAGTAAGGTTCGTCAAAATAAAAAATTAAAAAAACAAAACTTATAATATTACACTATATTGTTAGCCATTGAAATTCCACATGTCTAAAATGAACTGAAAGACCCAACTAAAAAAAAGAACCATTATAAACAGTTCATTAAAAAAAATTTTTTAAAAAAGGCAAGATTTTACCAGAATTCTATGCGTTTAAAAACCTTACAACAATTCGTTAGAATAAATAAATCATATATTTCCAGGTTTTCTTAACAAGATTCTGTATCTAAAGAGCTGCCTAATAAAAAAGAAACAAAGAATGTTAAAAATCATTTATCAAGATAAAATTTACAGGAATGTCATGTCCAAAAAACAGTCTAAAAGAAAAAAATCAAAACTAAAAATGTTTATTTAAATAAATAATCCTTCGTTGCACTCCAGACTAATAATTTTTTTAATGGAAAGTTAAAGAAAAGAGGGAAAGGGAAAGGACGAAGGAAAGGAGATGGAAAAAAATAAGAGTTCTTTGATTGTGCGACTTTGATGATTATCGTTCTTATAATGTAATATAAAGTCATGTGATTTGCTTACGTTACTCTTGCAAATTGAAAATATAAAAAAAGCTTAAAATATTGTGCCATATAAATAAATACAATGAATAAATTATAAATAATTACAAAGTTATCGTAGAGTAAAAAACAGACAATAGCCTTTTCCTATTCGGTAATCTGTCGTACTCTCTGAAATATAGTGGTACAATTTTTTTTTATATTTTTTAAAATAATGTGCCCCATAGACTCCCGGTCAAACGATCATCAAAACACTTGCAAAGTATACTCTTTTTTTGTTGTGATCAACACGAAAAGTTTGCCTGCGAATTTAATATCTTAGATTTTAGATTATAGATTTAATAATAAGAATAATGAATCCTAAATCTAAGAGTATAACGCCCACCCTCCCTCCTTATGAACCGATGGGCTATATATATTTTTTTTCCTTCATTTTTTTTCATTTTAAAAAAAAAAATAAATTTCGGGTTACTCTCTGTATTACGCAATATTTACTTACGCAAAAAAAAAAAAATTTTATTTTATACCCAATATAATTTATCAATTTATTCAACAAATCAAAAAAATTTTCTTCATTATCTTCATATATAAAAAATTACTCAATGTATTATGCAATATTTACAAAAAATAAAATAAAGAAAATTTTACGTATTACTCAATATATACTGTATTATATAATATAAAATTTGTCAATTTATGTAAAAATAAATAAACCCATATATTACTGCAATATAAAAATTATTTTTTCTTCATAAAAATTTTACACATTACTCAATCAATCAATATATTTTACAGTATAAAATTTATTTATTCATAAAAAAAATAATTTAAATCAAAGAAAAAAAACTGATCTTTATTTGTTTCCTATCTCTTTTTTTTTACTCATTTACTCAATCAAATTTCATAATTTCATAATTTTTACATTTACATAAATAAATAAATCGAATAAATTCATGTAAAAAAACTGGTATAAAAACAAATTTTTTTTTCGTGACTTTTATTTGACTTCTAATTTCCATAAAGGTATAAATAAATAATTAATTAATTACAAAAAGGCAGATGATGTGGCTATAATACAAATATTACATTAATCAAAATATAAATTATTTCCAAATATATAAGTTGTTTACGATATAATATAAATTTTTATATATTATCTATATAAAACTAGAAATTGCGTTTTGCGGGGGACTTCGTCCCCCATTGTTTAATTTTGTGTATTGAAATGTCGATATCAAATCAAGTTGCATTTTACTGGCGTTTATAAAATGCTCTAACAGAAAAAATTTAATTTTTTTTTTTTTGATTCAAATTATTTAATGATAAGTGACAACTAACATTATCATATTTATTAAAAGCATTTATTAAAAGTATTTACAAAAAAAAAAACAAATTTACTGTATGCTAATAATTAAAATTCCACCTTTACTAAAAATTTACATGTTGTTAATGGTTTGGATATTGGTTCCAGTTGGTTCGATTCCAACAGACAACAAATAAAGATAAGAAATTCCATAGAAGCTAAAGTCCTATAAAAATCGTGCATTATTTATAAAAGATCTACTATTGGGATTCAGGTGCCGATTTCCCTACAAAAAGAAAAAGTAACATTAAAAATAATAAAAATAAAGTTTTTTTTAAAGTTTTGAATCAAAACTTACTTATGGTATCCAAATCGGAGTCAATTTCCTTAAAAAGAAAATTCTGGAGCATTCTTTGAATCTCACAGATCCAAAGATATCGCAGCTGAAACCTACAAAATAAAGAAAGAGTCAAATTAAAAAACAATTTTTATTAAGAAGTTTTGAAGTATTTGCTTCAAAACTTACCATTTCAATGCCCAAAGATATCACAGCCGATACCTACAAAATAAAAAAAATAAATAAAATTATAAATTTTTCTGAAAGTTTGAAAAAAACGAAACTTTGAAACTCACTGACCCAAAGTTTAAGGAGATATTGCAGTCGAAACCTACAGAATAAAAGAAAATTTTAAAAAATAATTTTTATTAAAAAAGTTTTGAAAAGAAAATGAAACTTACCGATCCAAAGCCCAATGAGATGTCGCAGCCATTACCTATAAAATAAAATAAAATAAAATAAAATTAAAAATCTTTTTTAAAGTTTCAAAAAGAAAGCAAAACTTCAATACTCACCTATCCAAAGCCCAAGGATATTACAACCGATAACTACAAAATAAAAAAACAAATAAATAAAATTAAAAAAAATTTTTAAAGTTTTGAAAAGAAAACAAAACTTTGAAATTTACCTTTAAATCAAACGCATAAGAACTGAAAGCCGAAATCTACAAAAATAGAAGAAAAAAAAAATTAAAATAAATTAATTTATCTTAAAAAAAGTTTCAGCTCTTTCGCTCTGAAACTCACCTATATATCAAACACCCAGAAACAAAAAGCCAAAACCTACAAAATAGAAGAAAAAAAAAATTAAATAAATAATTTATTTTAAAAAAAGTTTTGGTTCTTTCACTCCAAAACTCACCTATATATCAAACGTCCAAGAACTGAAAGCTGAAACCTACAAAATAAAAAAAAAACAAGTAAATTAAAAAAAATATTTTTTAAAAAAGTTTCAAAGTTTTCACTTCGAAACTCACCAATATCAAATGCCCAAGAACTGAAAGCCGAAATCTACAAAATAGAAGAAAAAAAAATCAAAATTAATTTATTTTAAAAAAACTTTCGAAGTTTTTGCTTTGAAACTCACTGAAAGCCGAAATCTACAAAATAGAAGAAAAAAAATTAAAATAATTTATTTTAAAAAAAGTTTCAGCTCGTTCGCTTTGAAACTTACTTATATATCAAACTTCCAAGAACCGAAAGCCAAAACCTACAAAATAGAAGAAAAAAAAAATTAAAATTAATTTATTTTAATAAAAATTTTGGCTCTTTCGCTTCGAAACTCACCTATATATCAAACATCCAAGAACCGAAAGCTGAAATCTACAAAATAGAAGAAAAAAAAATTAAAATAAATTAATTTATTTTAAAAAAAGTTTTGGCTTTTTCGCTTCGAAACTCACCAATAACAAACGTCCAAGAACCGAAAGTCGAAACCTACAAAATAAAAAAAAAATAAGTAAATTAAAAAATTTTTTTTTTAAAAAATTTCAAAGGTTTCGCTTCAAAACTCACCTATATCAAACACCCAATAACTGATAGCCAAAATCTACAAAATAGAAGAAAAAAAAATCAAAATAAATAATTTATTTTAAAAAAAGTTTTGGCTCTTTCGTTCTGAAACTCACCTATATATTTAACACCAGGAACCAAAAGCTGAAATCTACAAAATAGAAGAAAAAAAAAATCAAAATAAATAATTTATTTTTAAAAAGTTTTGAAGGTTTCGCTTCAAAACTCACCAATATCAAACGCCCAAGAACTGATAGCCGAAATCTACAAAATAGAAGAAAAAAAAAATCAAAATAAATAATTTATTTTAAAATAGTTTTGGCTCTTTCACTCTGAAACTCACCTATATATTCAATACCAGGAACTGAAAGCCGAACCTACAAAATAGAAGAAAAAAAAAATCAAAATAAATAATTTATTTTAAAAAAGTTTTGGCTCTTTTGCTTCGAAACTCACCTATATATTCAACACCCAAGAACCGAAAGCCGAACCTACAAAATAGAAGAAAAAAACAATCAAAATAAATAATTTATTTTAAAAAAGTTTCGTCTCTTTCACTCTGAAACTCACCTATATATTCAACACTCAAGAATCGAAAGTCAAACCTACAAAATAGAAGAAAAAAAAAATCAAAATAAATAATTTATTTTAAAAAAGTTTCGTCTCTTTCACTCCGAAACTCACCTATATATTCAACACCTAAGAACCAAAAGCCAAGATCTACAAAATAGAGAAAATAGAGGGAAAAAAAAATTAAAAAAAAATTTTTTTTTTTAAAAAAAGGTTCAATTCTTTCGTTCTGAAACTCACCTATATACTCAAAGTTCAAAAACTAAAAGCTGAACCTACAAAATAAATAAAAAATATAAGTAAATTAAAAAAAATTTTTTTAAGTTCTGAAGTCAAAACTTACCCATCTAACGTCCAAGAACTAGAAGCCGAAACCTACAAAGTAGAAGAAAAAAAAATTAAATAATTTTTTAAAAAAATTTCATAGTTATCATCTATATATTGATTATATTCAATGCTTAGGAACCGGAAGCCAAAACAATTAAAAATAATTTTTTTTTGAAGCTTTCACCTCAAAACTCACCCATATATCCAACGCGGAGCCAAAATCTACAAAATAGAAGAAAAAAAAATTAAAAAAAAAATATTTTTTTTTAAAAGTTTCAAATCGAAACTTACCTATTGGAGATCTGGTATCCAAATCGGAACCAATTTCTCTACAAAAATAAAGAAAAACATCATTTTTTTTTAAAAGTTTCAAATTTTGAAACTTATTGAGATTCCAATATCCAGTTGATTTCTTTACAAAAAAAGAAAAAAACGTTAATGTTTTTATTTTTAAAAAGTTTATATAATTTTTATTAGAGTCAAATACCCTACAAAAAAATAAAAAAATTAAAAAAATTAATTTTTTCTAGAAATTTCTCTAATAAAAAATACTAAGTTTCGTAACAAAGTAAACTATTACAAAACTCACCTTTCCACCTATCCAAACTTGTCTGAACATAACAAAATAAAAGGAAATATTAATAAAAATGTTTCCTTCCAAGAAAAAATTTTTTTTTTTTTTTAGTAAAACGAAAAAAAAGGGAATTAAATAATGATAAGTATTGTAATTGGATAATGATAATCAAAAAAAATGATGTTTCTTTCTAAAAAAAGAAAGAAAAATGATTTTTTTTAAAAAAAATCCAAGATCTATTTATGACGCAATATTTTTTTTATCCAACCAATTTTTTTTTCCTGCAAAAAAAAAAAGATGTAACACAATATTTTGGGGTTTTTTTTTAGCTTAGAAAAAAAAATTATTCGTAGCTTTATTTCTTTGAAGATCATCTAAATCAAATTTGATGTGAAATCCTATTATTTGATGACTAAATTAAACATGCAATGAAAGTGGCACAGGAATGCTTAATTTGTAATTTTATTCTAATGATATCAAAAGAAGCAATTTGGTAAAAGCAATATTTTTTGCTATTTAGCGTCTATAGCTATAGCTATATAGCAATAGCAATAGCAATAGCAATAGCAATTGCTATTGCTATATAGCTATAAAACATAGCTATATAAAATTGAACAATTAAAGTTCACGTTGTGCATTTCCGAAACTATGAAAAAATGTATGAAGATCGCATAACAAATTCCATATTGAGCGAAAAAGTGAATAAATATGGAAGATGATCGTCAGAAATTTATCATCCAAAAGCATACTATCGCTAAAAAGGAAAGATTCGGATGATGTGGCTTAAATAATTACAATATTACATAAATTACTCGTGCTTCTAAAAAAAAAAAATCCTAAAATAGGTTTTTTTGCGGCGATCAGACTCCTTTATTTTATTATCAAAAAAAAAAAAAATAGATCTTTAGTTAATCAAATCAAATAAAAATTTTTTTTTAAAAAAATGAATCTTTATTCTGGAGTGCAAGAATGATTATTAAAAAGAATCCACTCTTTATCATATTTTTTTTAAAAACTTTAATAAAAGAATTCCTTATATTTTAATTGAAACATTTTTTTTAAGTCTTTTTTTTTAATTTTTTTAAATAAAAAAAAATTTCATGTAATTAAAATAAAAATAAAAAAATTTCATGTCGTAAATTCATACATTTTGCATTTTTTTTTCTTCAAATTAAAACCCGATTATCATTTCATCTATTGAATATTCGTATATAAATACTCTGATATTTTTTTTTACTTAAAAAAAAACGTATATTTATATTTTTCAAATATACAGTTTTATTCTTAAAAAAAAAAAAATTACAATATCTTTTCTACCTCCTATATCTCTAATGCCAGCAAAGTTGAGTACGATATGCTACATTCACGATTCAACCCAGAGGTCGACAAAGGAATATAGCATAAAAGAAATAACTGGAATATCCAGACTGAGTGATGAAGACCCAACCAAAATCATATATCTAAAAATTAAAGCGTTTGTTCCATTGGATAAAGAAATTGATACACAAATTGAAGAATTTGAAAATGGCCAGGTAATTTACTTGAGAGGTAAATTTATTGCCTGCAATGGATGGTACACGGTAATGTTACTTATTTTTAGTTCAAAAAACAAAAATTAAAATAAAATAAAAATTAGTATCAAATTATTAATTTTGAAAAAATTGAAATAATAGGTCAACGCTACATCAATTAAACCTATGCCAAGTCTTGATTTTGATATGATGCCAGCTGTAGGCATAAACATAATGGTGACAGGTTTGACCACTCAAACTGTTAAAAATGTAGGTGACGAATCTGTTCTTGACTTTCACGTGGAAGAAAATCTTGGAAATAGAGAACCAAAGGATTTTTGGTTAGAGATGAGACATAATTCAAATATTAATTATTTGGCCAATAAAACTAATTCTATCAATCAAACCATGAGATCTACGATGGCAATTTTATCAGGCCTACTCTATTATCAAGAATCCATCATAGATACCAGCACAACTGAAGAGTCTATACCTGGGAAACATATCTTGAAATTAGATGATATATCACTAATTTCTAGCAACCGACCTAATACGTCTGCTCAATCCATTAATCTACCATGGTTGAACCAAGAGTCAACAAGTTCAAGGAACACACCTCGTACACCAAGAGGATCTACACCATGTTTAAAAAGAGGTCGTGTTACACTTTCACAACTATCTTCCACCAGGAAGACTCGAAGCCAATCACTAGCATCCGCATTACAAGAAAACCCCCTTCCAACCATGACCCAAAACGAAACCTCTAGTGAAACTTAAATAATAAAATTTATTTTCTTATTCTTTTTTAAAAATATATATATATATATATTTTTAACCATATAATTGCTGAGCATAAAAAAGTTAATAATAAACAAAAAAGGTATCGGAGATTGCATTAAACTTATTTTCCTTTATTAAATATATAAAATTTTTCACATTAATTTTTAATTTATTGTATTTTTTTTTAAATAATAAATAAAATTAAAACAATACATCAAATGAAACAATTTATTTTTCTTCATTATTCTAATGATGATTTACAACATTTATGATAATCTCGTATAAACAAATGCATTCTTACATTTCTAAAATTTACGATCTTTAATTATTTTAATATTAAAAAATAATATGCTCCGATCCCTGATCATTGATCCCGTGATGCTATTAATTAATACGCTCGAATTTGTCCCCGTCAGTCCCGTGTTCTGTGGTGGGTACTGAAAAAAAAAAAATACTGGCTAGTTTAATAATAAGTTTAAAGAGATAATAATAAAAAGTTTAACTAAAAGAAGTTAAAAAAATAGCTTAATTTTTTATATACAGTATTTCATATTGGAGATCAATTAGACTTAGACTTATTTATAAAATTACTAACTAAATAGAAAAAAATCGTATAATAAATATTGTTGATAAAAATAAATATTAGCACAATACCAAAAATATAAAATTCATTAAATTAATTTTATTATTTTCCTCTGTAATAGCACTGTAATAGTAATATAATAGCTATATGAATTTTTTAGTGAATATGCAAAACTGTCAGAAATATTGAAACTCTATTGTTAGTGTATTATAAGCCTTTAATATGGCCTAGTGTAGGCCTATATTTTCAATTTTATGTAAAAAATTTGTTTAATATGCTTTTAATAGCCCACAATATGGCTAATTGTTAATAGATTTAGCATATTATAATGCTAATACCAAAATTCGAGATTTTTGTAAAGAACAATCACTAACATTTCGTTTATTTCTTTTTTTTTTAAGGCATCCGTTCTTCTTGTCTTTGAACGTATAGAATTTCAGTAAAAGATCAATTTTTATCATTTTTTTTTCTTCTTGAATTTATCCTTTAAAATGAGACGTTTTATAACATTTTGTTTTTTTTTTAGGTTGCTTGCTCTATGAATCTGGATGTGTTGTAATAGGTAGGCTACTTCTTTGTTACTTGTTTTAACAAAATGAACGAAACGTTTCATTTTTTTTTCTTTTATAGGTTTCTCATTGTCAAAATTCTAGACTTTTAGACTCAGGTATTAAATTAAAGAAACGATTAATTAATTGTCTCTTTTTTATAGGGTTTCCTTTCAAATGTTGGATGGGCTGGTAAGTTTTGAAATATTTTGAACTTAAAATTTTAGTTGAAAAGACGCATACTAACAGTTTCTTCTTTTTTTTGTAGATTTCTTGTTCTGGATTTTTATTTTACTTTTTTTGGATAAATGAAATAACTTTGGCTTTTTCGTGTATTTTTTATATATAATAAATAAAGCAAACCTTGAGTTCGAATCTTTAGACCACTAAGAACCTCCATCTTTACCACACCTTATTTTGATGAAGGGATCATGTTTTGCGATTAAATAATCTTATTTTTTGTTGATTAATCTTTCATTCCTTCCGTGCATATTGATGTATTCAAAATTTCATATTTCTATTCTTTAATATTTCCAAAGTATGCAAAGCTTCTATAACATCATTATCTTTCTATATTTCTGGTATCTGGATGAGTGGTTTATTATTTCTGACTGCGGAATTCTCATTTTCTTGTTGCTGTACCTCATTATTTGTAAAAGTTGTATGAAGCTTCGTATACGAAGACAAAAACATTTCTAAGAAAACCACTAAACTTATGCTTGCCATTATCATTACTAATCCCATTTCATTTTATCACTATTAACTTTAATAACCAGTGCACCAGACCTTCTTGCGAAGAATAGTACGTTGATGACCCTATAAAAAATTTTTATCCAAATATTTCCATTATTTCTCTGCGTCTTCCGTAAAAATTCCGTGAAAATGATACATTCACGGATATCCGTGTTAGCAAGATGAAAATTTCCATGAAAATGATACATTCACGGAAAAAACATGGAAAGATAAAACACGGATCAGATTTTTTACAGGGTGAAAAGATAGTCAGCCAGCTAGGTATACCATCACCGTATTTTAGTGCCAGGTCTTGTTCATGAAACTCTATTTAGGTTAGTGTGATTTGCTGCACCATACTTACAAAGAAGCCCAAAGAAAATTTAAAGAGAAAGGCGTAATAAAGTAGCTACTTCTCTAAAACTTTACAAAAACTGAATATGAGTTAACCTACCAAAAGGACTATCTTTTTGTCCAGTTTTTTGGTAAGGAAAACTTCTGACTTTTCACTAAAAAAATGCAAACATCATCTCATTAATCAACTCCACATCACAGTACCACCAAAAAGTGCGTCAACTATCACCTTTTTACTTCGTAAAAATTATGGGTTGAGGATCGGTAGAGAAAAGTTCCTTCCTTTAGAATGTGATCGGAACTCACAGATTTGCATATATACAAGAATACATATATATTTGCTATCAATTTACTATGTATTTATTATATATTTACTATGAATTTATGATATATTTATTATATATTTACTACAATTTATTATATATTTATTATGAATTTACTACGTCACATATATATCATTACTTTAAATTGTTTATACAGTTGCTTGCTAACATTTATATAGTTTTTTTATATTGGCAATACAATTTCTATATTATGACTATAGTTTACTACATATTTTCTATATTAAATACATACAATTAATTGTGTTAGAATTAACATAGAGTAGCCGTACGCCTACTATGTTAAGTGGATGCAGCATGGTTACTACATAGCCACGATTTCATGGGTTTCAGCAAAGTAATTCAATGTGATCGCACCAATTTTTGACACTACCTAATATTTATTGGATAAATAATACAATCAGTATTTTTAATATTTATATACGTTAAATTTTTCTTGGTAAAAAAAATAAACAAAGAGGTCAAAGGTTGTACTTGGTAGTATATGAGTTAATAATATAAAATAATAGATTTGTCTTTATTTATATAATTATTATAATTATTTCAAATATATATATAGTACTAAAGAATATAAAATAATAAAGAAATAATCAAAATACAATTATAAATATTATAAAATAAATAAAATAAATTTAATTATTATTTCTAAAATTATGAATATTTTATTCTGTTCTTCTTTTGAAGATTAAAGGTAGTGGATGTGGACTCGAAGTTCCACCAAAATCAGGTCCAATTTGTAATTTATCTTTATGAATACTATCTTCCGGTAAAGATATTTCATATTTTCTTACTGCATGGTATATAGAAATTAGTTTTAGTAAAATTTTTAATAAAATAATAAAATTATTAAATCAAAAAAAAAATAACTTACATAAAGCACATAACATTATTCTTTGTTCAATAAGTGAGAAATTAATTCCTAAACATCTATTTTATAAAAGAATAAAAAATTTTATTTTTAGTTTGTAGATAAATTTCGAAATTTCATGTGTTATGCATGATCATCATATTCAACTTACATTCTATTACCGCCACCAAAACCTAACAAAGCATAATGGTCATGTTTTTCATCCTCAAATCTTTCGGGAATAAAAATTTCAGGATCCTTCCAATTTCTTGATGAATGATGAATTCCATAGATGGATAATATAATGGGCGTTTTTGCTGGAATTACATGATTGCGGAATTTAATATCTTGTGCACTAAACCTTCGAGGTAATTGTGCGACCTATATTTAAATTTTTAAAAGATCATTTATAAATGAAATTAAATTAAATGTTAAAAAGTCATTTAACACATACTGGAGGATATAATCTCAAGTTTTCATTTATAACCATGTTCATATATTTTAATTCTTTTTGTTGCTCTGCGCTTGGTGTTAAATCATCACCAAGAACACGTAATAATTCATCCCGAACTTTTTTTTGCGCGTCCTTATTTTGATTAAAAAAAATATAATTAATTGTATAGTAGAAAGGAAGAATATTTGCATAAAATTCTTAAATTAATACCTTGTGAACGGCTAAAAGATATAAAATAGTTGCTAAAGCATTCGCGGCTAATTACATTGTTGGGAGAATAAAGATTTTTATGTTAATCAATGTAATAAAAATAAATAAAACAACGTATAATTAAAGTTCTTACTAGTATCATGACCAGCTAACATAAAAATTGCAAGATCATGCTACAAATAAAAAAGAATATTGATATTTAATAAAATTTCAAAGTTAGAAAAATCATGTTTTAAGTCATAATTCTTACTCGTAATTCTTCATTTGTCAAAGTTGGATTTTCCGGATCTTTGCAAGCATATATCATACGTTCTAACAGGTCAGCAGAATTATTATTTATTTTCTTTTCTAACTCATCCATTTTCATTGATTTACGTTTGCTTTCAACAATTCCATCATATAAATTATTAAGTTTTGCTATCTTCTTAGTTGCTTCAGAACGTGGAAGATTATCGAGGAATGAAAAAACAAAATATAATGGTTTGCTCAATTCTGCCATCACTTCATTATAGGCAGTGACATATACGTTATTTGGATCTTCGAGATTCTAGTTATAAATATAAATTAATCCCTTAAATTGATAACAAAAACATATCCTTAAATAAATATATATTTTTTCTTACGTTAAAATCAAAGCCAAAAGCAGCTTTTCCAAGAACATCTAAGGTCAATCTATCAAATTTTACTCTTAGTTAGCAACTTACTTAGTAAATAAAAAGTTTACATTATATCTTTCCTTACCTATGCATAAGATTATTGACTTCTATTGGTTCATTGTCAATCTTTTCTACGATATTTAACAATTTCGTGGCAGATTCAACAAATACATGTACCGGCAAATTTCGAAAAGAAGGATTTGCAATACGACTAAAATTATAAAGGGAAATCAATTATTTGTGTAATACTACACGTAAATATTAAGATAGTGTACGTACCGATGACGTTTCCATTCCTATATAAAATTTAATATCAATGATTAGCTTTAGTACACTTAGATTAAAAGGTTAAAATACTTGAACTATATTCTACTCACGTCTCCATTAGAAAATACTAAATTTACACCATAATATTGAGTTAATAAAGATTTTGGAAACGATTCTTTGAGTAAAGCTTTAGGATACAAATCTAATTCATAAAATATTTTATGTTAAAATCATGATAAAATTAACTAAATAAAGTTTTAAATATTTCCAACCTGTTTTCGTAAGTATATCTTTTGCTAATTCCAAATCGGTTACCACGAGAACCCAATTCCCATTGGACCAAGCCTATTGAATTCTTTTCAGATTATGATTTAACGATAGAATGAATAACCATATTACTAACCTTTGCGATTCCTTCTTTCTCTAAAGTCTCACGTGTGTATTCCCAACGCTTATCTGGTCCAGCATTAATATATATTGTAATAAGAAAATCTAAAAAACTTAATGTCGGTACATTTTTAAGTCTTTTAGGTACTTTTGTTAATTGATAAAATTTAAAGGTTATAAAAGATACCACTAATAAAATGGCTGTAAGGACACTCATTTTTGTTGACAAATTGTTAAGGATTTAAAAAAATTTTTTTAAAGTCTTATAAATTTAATTTATTTTGTCGCAGCAGCAGATCTTCTTTCATTTTAAATTATTTAAATGGGATTAATAGCGAAATATCATTTGTCAATCACTATTTACCCAACTTAAAATTGCCGATCAGGAAAGTCAAGATCATCTACAATTTTTTGATTTTTAAATTCCAAATATAGAATTCTAATTAATTTAAATCGGGATTTCGTTATATTATAGTATTTTCCATATTTGTTAAGGATAAGCAATCATAATAAATAAGTGGGATGGTAAATCTGTCGTAGTTGAAACTTGAATGATTAAAAAAGGTGGAAAAGTGTTTCCGGAAAGTATTTTGTGTTCCTGAAATTGCCTAGAAAACATCCAAGTCCCCAAATCACTCTTTTCCTCTTTCTATGATAATTTCAATTGTTTTGAAAACAACGAGAATCAAGTTAAGACAAAAAAGTATGTTTGGATTGAAGACCGAACCTTTATAAAAAATGGTCACAGTACATTGCGCCGAAATCCATTTCACCGAAACTCATTTCGCCGAAGCCATGGGATATTTCACCAAAGGGACGTTTCGCCGAAATGGTAGCGATTCATAGTTGCATCTAGCTACCATGGTTGGAATATATCACGGGGGATGATCTAGGAAGTGTTAGTGTACTAATAATATCATTTTGATTATTAATTTTACTTTAATATCATTTTAGGAGACTATTTAGCTTTATGTGTAGTTAGTTTTATTTTATTTTATTTCTTTAATTGTATTCTTTTAAATTGTAACTGAAATACAGTCAACCCCTTTATAATTACACCCCTCGGGACCACCCAATGGTGTGATTATAATCTATTGGTGAGGGCATTCCCATATATAAATAAATATGTTTATATATGTAAAATATTTGCAACTTTTCCTAACATCGAGTTCAGAGTGCAGACTACATAACACATACCTTATTGGTTATTTCGTAAATCACGTGATCCATGTGCTTATGCAGGGGGAATTTTATATATATTTATTATAATATGGGACTGACAATTGGTGTGATTGTACTTATAACTATAAAGTGATTATAGAAGGGTATTTTATATTTAAAAAATCGGGACCAAAAAATGTGTGCCTTAAGAAGGGGAGTTCTTATATAGGAGGTGTCTATAAAGGGGGTTGATTGTAATTGAAATTATTATTAATAAAGATAAAAGCACTATGCCCATGTTTGCAGAAATGGTAGCGATTAACATTTAATAAAAAATATTCATCACGCAATAAAAATAAAAATTAATTATTTTAGAGAATTTTTTTCCAGGATATTATCACTTTGACATTCAGGTAACCTGAAGGAATAAATAAATAACTATATTTTCCTGAAAACATTTATTCACGAAAAAGTAAGTAAAAAAAAGAATAATTAATGTATTATAAACAACGAGATAAATTTAATAAAAATCAGCTAATTCAAAAATTTTCTAGAAAACATTTCTTTAATAGAAACAAAAAAATAACCAAATGGAATAAATATTTTTCGGCGAGACGTTCTTTTGGTGAAATATCCCTTCGGTAAATATCCCTTCAGCGAAATGGCTTCGGTGAAATGGGTTTCGGTGAAAAGGACTTCGGCGAAAAGTCCAGATACCTAAATTTTATAGACGAGCAGATCGAGCAGTACATAAATTAACCTTGTTGCGACGCAACAGGCACAGGGTATCCGGACTTTTCGCCGAATGGACATTTTGCCGAAACCCATTTCACTGAAACCATTTCACCGGGACATTTCGCAAATTTTTTAATTTTCTTTTTTTTTGAGAAGACAAACGAATTATTTAATACACTATATTACAGTAAGTCACGTTTGTTTAAAAAAAATCATCATAAACGAAAATGAAATAGTTTAAAGAGAATTTGTACTTTGAGTATGAATTGTTAATGACAAAGGAAATATGTTAATCACTAACATTTTCGGAGAAATGTCCTTCGACGAAATGGACGATTCGGGAGGATTCGGCGAAATTGTTTTCGGCGAAATGAACTTCGACGAAACGTACCGTAACCTAAAATTTGTACTCATGGCCTTTTTTCTTTTTCTGCTAATCTTTTTTTACGTTGTTCAAGCACCTCAACTTCAAATACTGTATTTCCTGAAAACTTTAACGATACTTCACATTATATTTAATGAAAAATTGATGCATAGTATACGAAAGAAGTATGGCGAAATATATCTTATTCATAATTTATAATCAATATAATTAAATATTTTATTTTATATCATTAAAAATTTACTACAACTTATGTTGGTGATGGAGACAACTAAAAAAAAAATTACAATAAAAGATGAACAATAAAAAAACAATAGCAAAAAAAAACTTTTTTATTTGCGTAATCAATTACTATTTAATTAATAAACAACAACAATTCAACAAAATGTATACTGTAATAATAAAAAAATAACCAAAAAAAACTAATTAAAAAGGATTTATTTTTGAGTTGAACCAAAAAATAATAAATAAAAAAGATTAAAAAAATTTTTGAGCTAAAAACCAAATTAAAAAAAAAAATGACAAAAAATTTCAATTTCGGTAAAAATTAAAAAAAAAATAAATAATTTTATTTTTTCGGTATTGAACTAAAAACAGAATCTGCTGCTGCCGTCCCAAGGGGATGGGAATGGCCGAAAATGAAATATGATTAAAAGTCAAATTAAACTTTTTTTTCGTTAGCATTATCTATTAGCAAAAAAAAGTATCCGATTAAAATTTCATTAGAAAATCTCTCAGAACGGGTTACCAATAACATAATATCGACATTCTACAATCCTGACACCAAGATCCCAAATCCCTGACAGAAACTAAAAAAAAATTATAAAAAATGCTGTGGCGCAGTAACGGGTCTTAGATTACCCCAGCGTACCCTTCAAAAATGTTACGAAACGGCCGGCATTACGGCGTTATGCACTAACACGTGAAAACAAAAAGTGACGAATAAGGGTGTGACAGATGTGGCAAAAGCGGTCACGTGTTTTTATATTGTGACATTTTTGAAGGGTACGCTGTGGAAATCCGGGTCTTAATTATATAATTAAATATAAAATGAATTATTTGATTAATATTAACGCAAAATATTGTTAAATTTTATTTAATACTAAAACAAATTGTTCAAATTTTATTGAATATTATTTGAAATTTTTTTTTAATTAAAAGGACTATATACAGTACATTATATTACTAAATTACTAATCTATTTCAAATAAGAAACAATTGCATTAAAAAAATTCATCCGATTGAATCTTAGTCAGAATTTTGGCCATCAAGGATTGATTCGATCGAGTTTGCATTTATCGGGGATTTTGAAGTCGGATATCAAAATATACATGTGGCCAATCAAATTATAATTTATAATTAGATCAGGCGCATCGAGTCTATGTTACACAAAATAGAATGTCTGAAGCCTTTTTTTTTAGTTATATAGATTCTCTAAATCTATATTTATAATATTAATAATTTAGTCCATAATACAATTTCATAACAATATTATGTTGTAAGTTAATTTGACTTTACAAAAATAAAATATGATTATTTCTTTATTCGCTTAGAAAATCAAAATGATTACTATTTGTTATAGATTATGCTAATTCTGATCTTCTTATTAATTGAATTTTAAAGAAGTCTTCAATAATAATCTTACTTTGGAAAATAAGTTTCAGTTAGCTTATGTCGTATTATGTTTACATGATGTATTGTGATTTTTAGAAAAATTAAAGCAATTATAACGAAATTGTTAAACGGATTTAAATTATCAGATAAGCAAAAATATTAATTCAACTAATAATAATTCATTGAATGAGGAACTACTTCAAGTTATTCAAAAATTTGATAATTATGTATATAAAAAATGAACTGAAAAAAGATATGACAAATTATATTTTCAAAATATCTCATGAAGGAAAAGATTCGACATTAAACAAACATATTATTGATGTAACAATAGTGATTCATATTATATTTTTTACTTGGATATTTCTTTTTTAAGAAAAAGGCATTTGATTTCACAATGTTATGTTGAGTTTTCTGTAAAAGATGAAAATCTGGCTTTAACTTGGATATTTTGTAATGGAATTTAGTGTTAATAAGTAAAAAAGTGATTGGATCTATCAAACAGGCGGTAAATTTGTAAAGAGTATAACTAATCTTGCCAGCATGAAAATGGAGGTGTTAATAAAAACGTATAATAAAGCTTATGCATTATATCATACTAGGGAAGCAAATTCAGGACAAAAGATTGAATAGTGAAGAAAGAATAGTAACAATTTAATCATTATAATTTATAAGTGGTTTACAGGATTTTCATTAAATAGTCTAAATTCATTTTTTTAATTTATCAAAAATAAGTTAATATTGAATCAGTTTTATATATGAAGATTGAATTTTAGGACATACAGTAGTATGGTCTCGAAATAATTTAGTACGTCATCTCCAAATTGAAATGCAAAAAAAAAAATTTGATTAAGTCCTCTTTTCGGCAAATGAATCAAACTTTCAAACTTTCATCTTAAAAATTTCTTCATTAATCTACATAGAATATCCTCGTTCTTTACTAAATCTTAACATTTTTTTTTACAATTTGGTGGACACATTATTTATCGAAAAGATTTTTAAAAGCCTCAAATCATCAGAATTAACAAATCTTTATAAGGAAGGTAAAATATTACGTGATTGATAATCATACCATATACATTACATATGTTCTTTCAGCAATGTTGTAATTTTGGAATTTTTTTATTATCTAAAAATATTTTGTAAATACGTAGGTCGATTCAGATGTTCACATAATCTTCGCCAGTAATTATAAACATAGTTTGACCAGCATTAAAATTAACAAATTAGATGAGTTTAATATTAGGCGGTAAATAAGAGCAAAAAATATTTTAATTTTACGAATTTACTATAAAGAATCTCTTCAGTTGATAAATTAGATTATTACACGCTCATTAGGATTGTGCGGAATTCATTGTACCGATATTTTTGTTATCATGCCCGATATTTTTAATGATGATCGACAATATAATTATATTAGCACACGCACTAATCCTAATATCACGTATAATAATATTGTTATTGAACGGGGCTATATCGGCCTTCGGCCGATATTTTGACGCCCCGTTCAATAACATACAATTATATCATTGACCTCTCCTTAATTTTTTATAATAATTTCAACAACGATAAAGAAACATGCACGCAAAAATGTTTATTTTAATTAAACTCATATCACCTGTGTTGCATAAATAAATTGCCACTATACAAGGAACTAAATTTAAGGAGCGATAAATAATTGTAAAATAATGTTTTTATTAAAGGTATAACGAATCTAATAAGTGAAAATATTACATACAATTGCTAATATAATTCACTATTTCCCCCCTTTTAGGCACAGTATAAATAAAATACTATTAATAAAAAAATAATTATCATGTACTTTTAGTTACATTCGAATAAAAAAAACTTGATTATTTATATGATCAATTTTTTTAATTTTTCTAATTTAATTTGAGCGCATTCAAATCCTTGTTTAGCAGATTTCTCATACCAATAAATCGCTTGATTTATATCCTTTTCATTTCCTCTTCCGTATTCATACATAAGAGCAAGATTATGTTGAGCATACCTATCTCCCGCATTTGCTGACTTATAATATAATTCAAAAGCTTTGTTATAATTTTTTTCAACACCTTTTCCATTATAATACATATTTCCAAGATTATTTTGAGCACCACGATCTCCTGAGCTTGCCAACTTGTAATATAAGTCAAAAGCCTTACTATAATCTTTATCAATACCATTTCCATTATAATATTTATTAGCAAGATTATATTGAGCTATACTATTTCCTAATTTCGCTGCTTGTTGATATAATTCAGTTGCTTTTTGTTCATTAATTATAGTTCCAATACCATTATTATAGAAATAACCAATTTTTGATAATCCTGATGCATAACCCATATTGGCTATTTTTTCAATATATTTAAAGAGTATACATATAAACTGTACTGTACGGTTAGCTAAACTGTACTGTACGAAGTGAGAACTCACCAATCAGATTTTACTGTACGATAAATAAAAAAAATTTAAAAAATTTGAAAAGTATACAATGAGTTATGATTGGCTAAAATATTTTCGTACAGTACAGTTTAGCTGACCGTACAGTACAGTTTATCTATTTACCTTATTTAAAAGCTAATTTTTCATCTTTTACAGTTCCACGGCCAATTTCATAACATAATCCAACATAAAATTGTGCTAATATATGACCTTGTTCTGATGCGTCAATAAATAAATCAAATGCTTTCTTATCATCTTCGACTGTTTCAATTCCTAAATAATTAAAATATCCAAGTAAGAATATAGAATCTAAATTATTTTGATTAGTTAATAGTAAATAATAAATTTCTTGTGAATTTATATTATTATCAAAATAATCAAGAATATCTTTATTATTTTTGATATGCGTTGATTCTTTTCCTTCATTAATTATTTTGAAAGTGTAATTTACTGTATCATTAACTATTTTATTTAATTTTTTTTCATTTTCATTTGTTAATGATGTAGGTACTATTTCTCTTGTGTTCATTTTATCAAAATTTTGTATAATTTGAGACATTTCCCCATGTAATGAATTATCAACATTCAATAAAGTATCAGTATTAGTTGGATTAAAATTTAGTTCCTCTGTTAATGTTGAATGAAAACTTAATATTGTTTGATCATTTTCCATTGATATGTTTGTTTTTGTCATAATTGTCTTTAATCTTTCTACTATTTGATTTATGGTTGGGCGTTTATCTGGTTCGCCATTCCAACATTCTAAGAAAAAAAAAAATAGTATATTGTAATAATGAGAGTTTGTTGAAAAATTTTACTTCAAAACAATAAATAAATATATTACATACCAGTATAAATTTCAACATAATCTTTAGGCGTATTGGGAGCGGGTTCTTCTCTAAGACCCTGTGAAATTTCTAAAGCCAAATCAATATCATATTGTTCACTTTTAGAATAATAGGGAAGTTGACCACTAGATATCTCCCAGAATAATACACCAACACTATAGATGTCACTTTTTTCATTTAACGAAAATATTTGTGTTGAGTTTGGATCAACGTAAGGAATTATTCCAAAAAGTTTTGACTGTGTGTTGGATGATGATTCAATTCTCTTTGATAACCCAAAGTCAGATAATTTGATAATATTTCGATGGACCAATACATTTCCCGAGTGCTGTAAGTACGTTATGATATTAAAAATATGGAAAAAAATTTACAATAATACTTTTATATTTAATAAAGTAAATTACCAAATCACGATGCACTATTCCTTCATTATGTAAGCATGACACGGCACAGGCTAATTGGTATGCAAAGTTATATTTATCGTTCCATGTAAGATTATTGAAGTTTTCCTTTAAATAATTTTTAAGAGGACCAGATTCAGCATACTCCATCACTAGCAAATAATTATTTGATTGAGAATTTTGGTTTTCTAATTATAAATAATAAATAATAAAATAAAAGAAATAAACATTTTTTATTAAAACATTTTATAAAATCATGTTTTAAACATATAGTATCATATTAATTTTATTATACCTGGATCAAATTTTGCAATTCCATAAAATTTAATAATATTATTATGGAATTGTATATCACGTTGAAGCTTAAGCTAGAATATTGAAATTATAAATATAAATTTAAGATATTCAAATATTATGATTGTTTCTTAATTTATACCTCATGAACGATTTCTTTTGCAGTAACGCCATCAAAATTAAAAAAAGATTTCAACGCAAAATATTGAGAATTTTTCCAACTCGCACGATAAACTTTTCCGAATCCTCCAGTTCCAACATTTTGAATATTACTAAAATGCTTTTGTTCATAAAGTCTATAATACTCTTTAGAAACACATTCTTCAATCCAATTAATCCATTCATTTGTATTTTTTGTTTTTTGCATTTTAATACTAGTAGTATTAGTAATCGTTAAGTATAAGGAGAAAAAATATTATTATTATGGATAATATTATGAACTTTACTAAATATATATAAATTTTTTTCAAATGTCATACAAACAAATAAGCCATTGTGCATATAATATGATTCGTAATTTTAATGATTTTTGCCAAAATTTCCAATTTTAGCATAGTAAATTATCAATATATACAGATCACGATACAAAGTTGTTAGCAATCAGATGATCTAAATTTCATAGTGTTGTTTATTGTGATTGGCCGTTGTAATAATAAGTTGTATTCCAAAAAAAGAAGGAAGTAGGTCCTAATTTGGTTAGCAAATATGGCAAAACAGGGTCCGTTTTTATATAAAATATATATAAACATAATTGAAATTTCGTTTCATTGCAATGAATTTCAATTTCAATTTCAATTTCAATATATCAATTGATTGTTTTTTGGACAGCAGTTGTTTAAATAAATTTCGTGAATTGAAGTTGATCATCATTTACGTCACAGTAAGTAAAAATAATCTAAAATTGGATTCACATGTTATAAAAATTGAAACTTGTATATAGTAACTATAAATAAATTAGTTATAATGAAGGTACTTTTTTTTATTAATAAAATTGTATTTTTTTATTTGTTTGTTAATTAAATTAAAAATTGTGATTTTTCCCATAAATTACACATTTTTTTAATTAATAATAAAAAAAAATAAATAAATTTACAAATTGAAAATCGAAAGATGATCATCATTTACGTCACAATGAAAATAATCTACAATTAAATTCACATGTTAATATTAGTTAAAAGAACTAAAGCCCGCAATTAATGACTATAAATAAATTAGTTATAATGAAGCTACCTTTTTTTATTAATAAAATTGTATTTTTTTATTTGTTTTTTTAATTAATAATAAAAAAAATAAATTTACAAATTGAAAATTGAAAGATGATCATCATTTACGTTACAATGAAAATAATCTACAATTAAATTCACATGTTAATATTAGTTAAAAGAACTAAAGCCGCAATTAATAACTATAAATAAATTAGTTACCCTTTTTTTATAGCTATAATTATAAAAGTGTGGTTTTTTTCAACAGATTATTACACTTTTTTAATAATAAAAAAATAAATAAATTTACAAATTGAAAAATTGAAAGATGATCATCATTTACGTTACAATGAAAATAAACTAAAATTGAATTCACAGGTTAGAAAATTTAAAGCCGCATATAGTAACTATAAACAAATTAGTTCTAATAAAATTACCCTTTTTTTTATCATTTATTTAATTAATAAAGTAATATTTAACAGTTAATGAGATTATGTTATTTCAATCATAAACTATTATATAAATTAATAAATTAATTTTATTATATAAATTGTAATAAATTTTTGATAAAATCAATTTTTTTTCAATGTAAATAAATAATAAAATCGCAATTTTTCAATGAAAACTACTTTTTTTTAAATTTAAATAAATGTAATAAAATCATCATAATTTTGCAATAAATTGTAATAAAATCGTAATTTTTTCAATAAAATTGCATTTTTTTTAATAAATTTGATAAAAATCAAAATTTTTCATATATTAATAAATAATAAAATCGTAATTTTTTCAATGAACCACTTTTTTAAGTTTTAAATAAAATGTATCATAATTTTGTAATAAATTGTAATAAAATCACATTTTTTTAATAATCATAAATCATAAATAATAATAAATAATTGTAATATTATTACTTTTTTTTAAAAAATAAAATATATTATAAATATATTAAAGTCATAATTTTTTTTATAAATATAAGTAATTCATTTACTTTTTTTTACTTTTATTCATTTTTCATTTTAATAATAATCAGATTCAAAAAAAATTTCGAAATATGATTGCAAACATTACAACCATCGTGTATATACTTTCTGTGACTGATGAAACTATTAATAATAGTGTCTTGCAGAAAGGCATGGCTATTTCCCGAATTGATAATGAAGATGCATTTCAAATATATAAATTTTACAATTATATGACCTTAATAAATAACACAGACCTTGATTCAGATGATGGATCTGAAGTAACTTCGCCACTTAAGGCAGAAAATGTATACTTAATTACAGGAAAATTTTCAACAACTCAAGATGGTTCAATAAACGTCTCTATTACAACTAATGTACAACTCCTTATCGATAAGGAAGATATTCCTATAATAAAACCAACTGTACATCTGACTTTGGGGTATGCAGAATTAACAGAAAGTGGATATACTTTACAAATACAAGTAAAGCCATATTTATATATCTAAGGATCAATTTACTCCATTTACTGTAAATTTAACTCACCCACCAAATGGGCGATTTAAGAACGCGTTAACAAAAGCCAGAAAAAATTCAACAGTTCATACAACAGGAGTATTTTTTTTTGCAAAAGATCAATTATACTGTGAAATTTTGGAATTTCAGTTTGTATCGGCAAAAATAGAATCAGATAACAGTATTGTAGTTCCATGGAAATCAAAATCTGATTCACGTAATGAAGGATCTTGAAATATCTGCTATTTTAGTCATATTTGTTTTACGTTTATTTTTAGTTGGTGTCATTGACAATGATGGTTGTGTTGTTGAATTCTGTTGTATGAGAGAAATTCTTTGTTCTATAACAGATTTTGAAGATCTTTGCTATTACAAAATCAACAAAGTGATGAAATTCATGATATTGAAACTTCTATTACAAATGAAGAAAATGAAGAAAGAATTAATGAAAAGATTGAAGAAAATGAAGAAAGAAATGAAAATATTGAAGAAAATGAAGAGAGAAACGAAAATATTAAAAAAAAAAATAATACACCAAAAATTTCAAATTCAACAAGAGGTAGAAAAAAACAAAAAACTAAATAATGTTTATGAACTAACGTAACCCAGTAATAATCTTTTCTTTGATTTTTTTATTATCTGTTCTTTATATTTTATATGTAATAAATGCTATATTTATTTTTTTTAATGAAATAAAAAACGTATTTTATTTTTTATGTCAAAGAAAAGTGGTTTAAAAAAAATTTGAAGTCTACGTAAAATTTAATTGCTGATCATGTTACACATGTCATAGATCACCTGACAAATACGAACTGTTTTTAAAATTCTTTTTTTATTATCTATTGTTTTTTATATTTTATATGTAATAAGTACTTTATTTATTTTTCAATGAAATAAATGAAATAAAAGAAGTTGCATTTATTTTATTTTTATATCAAAGTATAATTAGTTCAAAAAAAAAAAAAATTTGAAGTCAACGAAGTCAACGTAAAATTTAATTGCTGATCGTACTATTATGCATGTCATAGATCACCTGACAAATACGAACTGTTTTTAAAATTCATTTTTATTATCTGGTATTTTTTATATCTTATATGTAATAAACATTATATTTATTTATTTTTTATTAAAAAAAAAATTGAAGTTATTGTAAAGTTTAATTGTTAATCCTTAATAATAATATTACAAATATATGTTATAGATCACTGATCATATATATATATACGAACTATTAAAACTTTCATAATAATTTGATTACTAATAATTTTTTTAATAATTTATTACTAACATTAAATCAATAAAACTGAATCAGATGTCCTAAATGGGATCAAATTCAAACAATGAATTTAAATAGAGATGCATTCAAAGTAGATCCAAATGTGATTAAAGAATATTCTCGCTTGGAACAAGTAGCATCACAACCGCTTCCTATTTCATAAACAAACCTAGATTATCATGTTATCAGTTATCATATAAGTATAATAAAGCAATTAGGGGTTCTTTAAAAAAAGTGTTTATTTGACTATGCATTTATACTCATGTTACACCTAATTTTATTTTGAAGGCCGCCGCCAGGCGGCCATAGTGGTACAGTTCTAGTTATAAACATTGTAAATGAACATGATTTGTTTCTATGATTAACTTAATCAGATTAAATAGAAATTTTTTTTTTTTAAGATCGATCTCTCTTTTTGACTTGATGTTTTTAACTCTACTTCTTGTTCGATCTTTAACAACTCTTTTTCCATAATACTTAATTTCACTTTAGAATTTTCCATATTTTATTATTTACCGCTCACTAATAATATTTCATAATTAATAAATTAATATCCGCATCGACTATATACACTGTACATAAAATTGGAAAATTAACTTTAAAAAAAATAAATATTAAATTAAAAGTTTTACTTGTCTTGAAACTGGAATTACAAAGATTAGCGAATCATAAATTTCTATCGTTTATTAACAAATAAACTATGAATAACCGTGATCCAGAATTATATAATTTTTGCCAATATAAATATAATAGCTAATTTGCCTTACATATTTCAGAAACCTTAGCTTGATACACTTAAACTGTTATCTTTGATCGCAAATTTATTCTCTTATTTTCTGTTATTACAATAATTTAACGTAAATTGGCGGTAAAGAGTCTTTATATCGAATATCGATCGAGTAAGAATGTAATGAGCAATATTATCATATAGTTCGTAAGTTACTTATTATTACATACATTATTATTACATATTTATATAATATTTATTACTTAAAAAATTATTTAATAATAGTTATTTATTTAAAATAAATCCCATTATTATCAAACGTTTTCTATAAAATTCTTAGTCAAAAACTCAAACCCAACTTTTCTCTAGAGAAAAGTTTACCTTTCTTCCTGATAACAATAAATGTAGACCGTTCGCTGTTAAGTCCGGAGCGAAAATCTATTAAATTATTCACCGACCACGTGATGATACAGTATATCAATTACTATCAGGAAAGTGGTGCAATCATGTATCGAAAGCGGCGGACAACGGGACATTTGCGAAACCGATACGCGTAATAAAAACTGTATTCGACATCATATATTTTAAGATAATATAACGTTAATTGAAACACTCAAATTTAATTATAAATATGTGGATACTTTATTTACCAATTTGAAATTTAAATAATGTAAATAATATTGATTTGATGCCTTGGCCGTTGGACCACGTCCTACTAATTAGAGGTGCAAACTTTACCGACGTAACTGCCGTAACAAAGTTACGTCAATAACGTCATTGCAGATGCTCACATAGAAATTTTATAATAATTTACATAATATCGAGCTACGTCACGAGTTACAACTTAAGAGTGACGTAGCTAAAAAAAGAAAAAGTCTGCACCCTTAGCCCTAATAGAAAATATTTCGAAAAAATTCAATTGATTGATGAGGATTTATAAAAATCGAATGATATTAGATTTAGAATAATTAGTAAATTTCATTTTCTGGATAAAAATTTGGAATATAAAATTAGACTTTTATTATTCGTCATATGAATAACAAATTATTCATTCAAATTTTTGACAAGACTCCTTCTTTATATTAGAATATTCTTAGTGTTCTTTAATCCTTACTCATCCTTTTTTTTTTACTAATTAACGAATCACGTTACTTAATATTTCTTAATGTATCGAAAAGATTAAAAAATTACAAAATTTTATAGTAATAATGATAATAACTATATAACAATTATAATAATTAATATTTGTAATAGTAATTATAATAATGATAATTATGATCAAATTTTTGTTCACTTATAATTTAAATGAAAATTTAAAATTATTAAATCCTGGTATGGAAAATTCTATTGAAGCTTTAAAAATAATCTTGTCTCAAAAAAAGATTATGTTGAAAATTTTATTTTTGTACTTTATGTATAATGAAAAACTTTATTATATTGTAAGTTAAATATAAACTAAAAAACGTCAAGTTCGAAAGTATAAACATAATCAAACTAAATGAGTTTGGTAAACTAAAGCAAAAAATCTTTTAATTTTTCGAATTTAACTATAAAGAAATCTCCAGTCGATAAATTTAGATTTTAATATTAACCTCACTTCATAATTTTTTATAAATAATTTCATCAATAATAAAGAAACATGCATGCAATGTTTATTTTTAATTAAGTTTTCACCACAAATAAATTGACATTATAACAAAGAATCAAATTTAAGAAATGATAAACAATTGTAGAAAATAAATGTAATCACGAATTTAATAAATGAAAATATTACTACTCTATTTAACTAATATAATTCATTCCCTTCTGAAATCCTTCATTATATAACTTTCTTCTAAAATCTTACATTTATTAATAATGTTGATATCCTTGTTGCGGCACCTTTTAAATAAAATACTATTAATAAAAAATAATTCGCATATACTTAATATTTGTAAATAATAAAAAAAGCTTGATTATTTATATGATACACTTTTTTAATTCTTTTAATATGTATTGAGCATCTTGATCTCCTTGATTAGCAGATTTCTCGTACCAATAAATTGCTAGATCTACATCCTTTTCGATTCCCTTTCCTTCATAATACATATTAGCAAGATTATATTGAGCATCATTATATCCTGAATTTGCAGCATTATGATATAATTCAAAAGCTTTGACATAATTTTTATCAACACCTTCTCCATAATAATACATATTAGCAAGATTATATTGAGCCACACTATTACCTAATTTTGCCGATTGTTGATATAATTCAATAGCTTTATAATAATCTTTTTCAACACTTGCACCATTATAATACATATTGCCAAGATTGTTTTGAGCCATCATATTTCCTAGATTTGCCGCCTGTTGATATAACTCAAGTGCTTTTTGATAATTAATACTAGTCCCAATACCTTTACAATAGAAATAACCAATTTTCAATAATCCTGGTGCATAATTCATATTAGCTATTTTTTCGTAATATTTAAAAGCTAATTTTTCATCTTTTACAGTTCCATATCCTAATTGATAACATAATCCAACGTAAAATTGTGCTAATATATGACCTTGCTCTGATGCATCAATAAATAAATCAAATGCTTTCTTATTATCTTCAATAGTTTCAATCCCTAAATAATTAAAATATCCAAGTAAGAATTTAGAATCTAAATTATCTTGATTGGTTAATAGTAAATAATAAATTTCTTGCGAATTTATATTATTATCAAAATAATCAAGAATATATTTATTATTTTTGGTAAGCGTTGATTCTCTTCCTTCATTAATTATTCTGAAAATGTAATTTACTGTATCATTAACTATTCTATTAAAATTTTCTTTTGTTAATGATGTAGGCACTATTTCTCTTGTGTTCATTTTATCAAAATTTTGTATAATTTGAGATACTTCCCCATGTAATGAATTATCAATATTCGACAAAATATCAATATTAGTTGGATTAAGATTTTGTACTTCTGTTGTTGTTGTATAAAGACTTAATTCTGTTTGATAATTTTCTGTTATTATGTTTGTTTTTGTCATAATTTCTTTTAATCTTTCTACCACTTGATTTATATTTGGACGTTTATCTGGTTCGCCATTCCAACATTCTAAAAAAAGTTATAATAGTATATTGTAAATAATGAGTTCGTTGAAAATTTTAGTTCGTTGAAAATTTTTTTTTCAAATAAATAAATATTACATACCGGTATAAATTTCAACCAAATCTTCAGGTGTATCGGGAACGGGTTCTTCTCTAAGACCCTGTGAAATTTCTAAAGCCAAATCAATATCATGATATTGTTCGCCTTTAGAATAAAAGGGAGGTTGACCACTAGATATCTCCCAGAATAATACACCAATACTATAGATATCACTTTTTTCATTTAACGAAAATACTTGGGTTGAGTTTTTATTTTTACTTTGTCCACTAAATCTTTTTGGATCAACGTAAGGAATTATTCCAAAAAGTTTTGATTGTATGTTAGATGATGATTCAATTCTCTTTGATAACCCAAAGTCAGATAACTTGATAATGTTTCGATGGACCAATACATTGCCCGAGTGCTGTAAGTACGTTATGATATTAAAAAATATGGAAAAATTTTACAATAATACTTTTATAATTAATAAAGTAGATTACCAAATCACAATGCACTATTCCTTCATTATGTAAGCATGACACGGCAAAGGCTAGTTGGTATACAAAGTTATATTTATCATTCCATGTAAGATTATTGAAGTTTTCCTTTAAATAATCTTTAAGAGGACCAGAATCAGCATACTCCATCACTAGCAGAAAATTATTTGACTGAGAATTTTGATTTTCTAATTATAAATAAAAAAATAATCATTTTTTATTAAAATATATTTTTATAAATTACATATTAACATATAGAATATTATATTTTACTATACCTGGATCAAATTTTGCAATCCCATAGAATTTAATGATGTTATTTTGAAATTGTATATCACGTTGAAGTTTAAGCTAAAATATCAATCAAATATTATAAACATAAATTTTAAATGAGCAAATTTTATATTATGAATATTTAAAATGTTATATTATGATTTATATCTTATAATTTATTACCTCATGAACAATTTCTTTTGCAATGACGTCATCAAGATTGAAAAAAGATTTCAACGCAAAATATTGAGAATTTTTCCAACTCGCACGATAAACTTTTCCGAATCCTCCAGTTCCAACTTTTTGAATATTACTAAAATGTTTTTGTTCATAAAATCTATAATTTTCTTTAGAAATAGTTTCTTCAATCAAATTCACCCATTTATTTGTATTTTTCGTGTTTTGCATTTTGATATTATTGATAATCGTAAATTTACAAGAAAAGAAATAAGAGAAAAAATGATTCTATTATGGACTTTACTAAATATATACAAATTTTTGACAAATGTAATACAAACAAACAGGTCACTGTGCATATCATATGATCAATTTATAATTTTTGCCAAAATTTCTAATTTTGGCCTACAATATAAAATTTCGACATATTAAGTAGTACAAAATAAATTTAAATTAGAGATCAATTTTTTTTTTATCAAGATTTAATAATATTTCATAATTAGTAAATTAATCCTCGCATCAACTAGCACGAAAGTCTCGGTTGAAAATTATTTTATTCTAAATTAATGAAAGTGATATATTATAGTGTAGGAATTAACTTTAATAAAATTGTTAAATTAGAGTTTTACTTAAAAATTAGCGAATCATTGATTTTCTATCGTTTATTAACAAGTAGAAACTTAAGTGTATCAAGTTAGGGTTTCCAAAATGATGACTAATTTTATTACAGGTGCTCAATACAATTTACTCGACACTCTTTAGTGAAATCCAATATTACCTAACGCAATTCACAATCGAAAACTTTCAATTTTCTCAAAATAAAAACTTTATCTCTCACCCTCCTTAATTTTGAGGGATATTCATAAAAAACACTCCAATGGACAATTTGATTAAGCGTCAACTTGATAATGGATTCTTATTAGATAAAATTTGTCAGTTGATTTACCTAATCATGAAGCTATTATCTATAAATCTATATAGTGTAACTAAAAAAATTCTTTGACGTTTAGATTACCCTCCTGTATAAATAAATCGATTTTTGTAACGTGAAACGCGTGATATACTATTGGGATCATGTGTACGTTTCAATTCCGGTTAATGAAATTACGGATTTTTTTATTATCCTTTTCGGCCATTCGGAATTGATTTTTTAAGTTTTTTTTTAATTATTTTTTCGGGTTTTTTTAGCCCTTTCAAAAAAAATTTTTTTCAACTTTCCTTTTTTCGATTTGGTTTGTTTAAAACCGAAATTTCTTTTTTTTTCAAACTTTCCTTTTTTCCGATTTTTTTTTTCACCTCATCATTTTCGGGTTGGCTTTTTTTTTTATTAAAGAGAAAAAATATAGTTAAAATATGAAATAATTAACAAAAAAACCTGATAAAAAAGTTAAACATGAAATCTTTTTTACACGAAAACACAGGTTACCATTAAGAAACGTCTTTTTATTAAAAACATTTAATAAAATAAAATTTTGATTTCACGCAAAACACAAGTGATCGACCAAAGAATGAAAAATTCCATCTAAATTGGAAATATGAAAAAAGTTGAAAAGGATAGTATAACAAAAAAAAAAAGAATTAGAGAATTCAATTTTCGAAATCATCAAATATTTTAACAAAGAAAAGAGGATAATAGTGAATGATATTCAATGAAAAAGGCTCACGAAAAAGAGAAATAAAAATGAAAAAAGAATTTGAAAATCAATGAACGGATTTGTTTTATTGCCGTTTTCAGAAATGTTGGCACTCAATGTGTCAATCATTTTTACAAAACGAACACACCGAACACACCGAACACACCGTGAACACATATAAAAAATTATGAGAACTTGAATTGTGTGTATATAGTTTTACATAAAAACTATTTTTATCAATTTTTAGTTATGAAAAAAATTGAAAATGTTAAAATTTATACCGAACACACACCGAACACAACCGAACACACTGAATATAAGCGAATACAAGCAAATACAAGTGAATACATATATATAAATAATATAATTTTTATACATTTTTTTATGCACACTACCTAAAAATATATTATCGAAGTCTAATTTTTTGTTTTATAAAGGAAAAATTTTTTTTTCGCAATTTTAATTGCTGTGTTTTGTTTGTGTTCAGTGTGTGTTCGGTGTGTTCGATTTGAGAAATGATCGACACACTGAGTGCCAACATTTCTGAAAACGGCAATAAAAAAAAAAATGAAATAATTTAATTTTATATCTTTTATTTTATTTAAAATATAATAAAAATAGAAAAAAAATTTTACGTGATTCATATATTTATAGGTAATTAAAATAGCAATTTACTATTTTTAGTTATATTCTTTTAAATTAGATTCGAGAAGCATTTTATATATATTTTCAGAACCTTGGAAAAAATGACACACCTAAAAAAAAGTAATGAAATACAAACTGGGAAGATATTTTTGCAAGCAAGTATAAAGTTCAAAAAAGAAAAATATCGAATTGAAATAACAGCTAGTGGTCACACAGAAATAATCACGAGTTATCACGTATCTATATGATATTACCAGTTACTGTTTTTACAAATGTACAATTATACTAAAGATAAAAAAGATCATTTTAAATATTAAATAATATAAAAAACAACTATTGTCAATTTAACGTCTTTACCGTTTAAATAGAAAAATATTTCATGAGAGAGATTCGATATTCGATAAATGCGAAAATAGATAGATATATAACTGATATAAGACAACACATATATAACAAACACATCCGGAAATTATCAGATTGTAGCCCTGCAATGGATAAATTTTTATTACATAAAAGTGGTCACGTAATAATTTTATACAGTAGTTTATTTATTGTATTATAGTTTATTTTTTTCCTTTCTTCTCCTTTTTCTTTATTTATTTTTATTATTTTTCTTCTTTTATAATATTTTTATTAGTATTTTTTTTTACATAATGATTTGTCAAGGCTGCCACAACAAAATCTTAATGATAACTTGTTCTTTAACGCTGAAAATCTCATTAAACAATGTATTAATTATCATCAATGATATAAAACTACCAACAATATAGTACCAAAGGTCTTATTCAAGAACTCGATATTTTAAATTGAATAGTACCCGCGGGTACTTCGTGAGGAACCGGGTACTATATTTGGATATAAATTATATGAAAAGTGATAAATTATTAGAGGGTATACCCCGGGTATTATTTAAGAACCAGGTAGCATGGGTGGTGAATAATACCCGAATCTTAATCATGGGAGGTACTATTTTCGGGGGATACTATATGCAGTGGCCAACGGTAATTTTAATAAAAGGTTCCAAAATGATTAGAATATCTAATGAAATTGGCACGTGGTTCGGTCGCTAAACAACATCATTTTTATTATAATAAAATATTAGGTAAAAAGAAATACAAGATATCAAATGATGATATTAATCCATTTAATTTGAACAAGACTTTTTGAACCAGTTGAGCAAAATATACAATATGAATTTGAAGAAATAAATAACAAAAATATTAATTTGAGAATAAATGATATTGAAAAAAGAAGAATATTTAGAGATAAAGTGTGAATTAATTTCAATAATGGTTGAAGAAGTAGAAAATTATCAAAATAAAAGAACTTTTCGAGTAACGTGGAATATGATGTTATATAATACATACCGTTAAATTGTTAAAATTTATATAGCAATACATTCAAAAATATTCTAATGCACATCCTAAAAACAAAACATTTTTATTTAAAAAAAAATGACGATTAAATAAAGAAAATGCTGCGGGATTTAAGATCTGTATTGATCACGTAATGATATTCGTGACGACGTGACGGGTACGTTCAATATTTACTTTGCCACTTAATCATCTGATTTTCTAATCAAGTGATTTTTACACCAATTCTTAAAATTTTAAAATTTCTAATCTATTTTGAGCACGTTGATGTCCTTGTTTAGCAGATTTCTCATACCAATAAATTGCTAGATCTACATCCTTTTCGATTCCCTTTCCTTCATAATACATATTAGCAAGATTATATTGAGCACTATTATATCCTGAATTTGCTGCCTTGTAATATAATTCAAAAGCTTTTTCATAATTTATATCAACACCTTTTCCATTATAATACATATTGCCAAGATTATTTTGAGCTAAACTATATCCTAAATTTGCCGCTTGTTGATATAATTCAAGAGCTTTACCATAATCGATATCAACACCATTTCCATTTACATAAGAAATGGCAAGGTTATATTTAGCTATACTATTTCCTAAATTCGCTGATTGTTGATAAAATTTAGCTGCTTTTTGCTTATTAATTATAGTCCCAATACCTTTATTATAGAAATAACCAATTTTTGATAATCCTGATGCATAACCCATATTGGCTATTTTTTCAATATATTTAAAAGCTAATTTTTCATCTTTTACAGTTCCACGGCCAGTTTCATAACATAATCCAACATAAAATTGTGCTAATATATGACCTTGTTCTGATGCATCAATAAATAAATCAAATGCTTTCTTATCATCTTCGACTGTTTCAATCCCTAAATAATTAAAATATCCAAGTAAGAATATAGAATCTAAATTATTTTGATTAGTTAATAGTAAATAATAAATTTCTTGTGAATTTATATTATTATCAAAATAATCAAAAATATCTTTATTATTTTTGATATGCGTTGATTCTTTTCCTTCATTAATTATTTTGAAAATATAATTTACTGTATCGACAACTATTTTATTTAAATTTTTTTTATTTTTATTTGTTAATGGTGTAGATTCTATTTCTCTTGTGTTCATTTTATCAAAATTTTGTATAATTTGAGACATCTCCCCATGTAATGAATTATCAATATTCGATAAAGTATCAATATTAGTTGGATTAAAATTTTGTACTTCTGTTGATGTTGAGCGAGAACTTAATTCTGTTTGATAATTTTCTGTTATTATGTTTGTTTTTGTCATAATTGCCTCTAATCTTTCTACTACTTGATTTATGGTTGGGCGTTTATCTGGTTCGCCGTTCCAACATTCTAAAAAAAAATATAATAGTATATTGTAAATAATGAGTTCGTCGAAAATTTTTAGTTCGTTGAAAATTTTTTTCAAATAAATAAATATTACATACCGGTATAAATTTCAACCAAATCTTCAGGTGTATCGGGAACGGGTTCTTCTCTAAGACCCTGTGAAATTTCTAAAGCCAAATCAATATCATATTGTTTGCCTTTAGAATAAAAGGGAGGTTGACCACTAGATATCTCCCAGAATAATACACCAACACTATAGATATCACTTTTTTCATTTAACGAAAATACTTGTGTTGAGTTTTTATTTTTACTTTGTCCACTAAATCTTTTTGGATCAACGTAAGGAATTATTCCAAAAAGTTTTGATTGTATGTTAGATGATGATTCAATTCTCTTTGATAACCCAAAGTCAGATAACTTGATAATGTTTCTATGGACCAATACATTACCCGAGTGCTGGAAGTACGTTATGATATTAAAAATATGGAAAAAAATTTAATTTTATAATTAATAAAGTAGATTACCAAATCACGATGCACTATTCCTTTATTATGTAAGCATGACACGGCACTGGCTAATTGGTATGCAAAGTTATATTTATCGTTCCATGTAAGATTATTGAAGTTTTCCTTTAAATAATCTTTAAGAGGACCAGAATCAGCATACTCCATCACTAGCAGAAAATTATTTGATTGAGAATTTTGATTTTCTAATTATAAATCACAAAATAAAGAAATAATCATCTTTTATTAAAATATATTTTTATAAATCACATATTAAACATAGAATATTAAATTTTACTATACCTGGGTCAAATTTTGCAATCCCATAGTATTTAATAATGTTATTTTGAAATTGTATATCACGTTGAAGTTTAAGCTAAAATATCAATCAATATTACAAACATAAACTTTAAATGAACAAATTTTATATTATGAATATTTAAAATGTTATTTTATGATTATCTTATAATTTATTACCTCATGAATAATTTCTTTTGCAATGACGTCATCGAGATTAAAAAAAGATTTCAACGCAAAATATTGAGAATTTTTCCAACTCGCACGATAAACTTTTCCGAATCCTCCAGTTCCAACTTTTTGAATATTACTAAAATGTTTTTGTTCATAAAATCTATAATTTTCTTTAGAAATAGTTTCTTCAATCAAATTCACCCATTTATTTGTATTTTTCGTGTTTTGCATTTTGATATTATTGATAATCGTAAATTTACAAGAAAAAAGAATTAAGAGAAAAAATGATTCTATTATGGACTTTACTAAATATATACAAATTTTTGACAAATGTAATACAAACAATCAGGTCACTGTGCATACATATCATATGATTCGTAATTCCAATTTATAATTTTTGCCCAAAATTTCTAATTTTGGCCTACAATATAAATTTTGTTTCATTAAAAAAAAAATGCATATTTAGTACAAGTTAAATTTAAATTAGAGATCAATTTTTTTTGTTTATCAAGATTTAATGGGTCTGGTACGAAAGTCCAATATAGCGATAACAACAAATGAACGAACGTACTTTTTCTGAATGTTTGACGAAAAATTAAATGCAACAGCGATTAAAAAAAGATACGAATGGTAAGTAAAAAATTAGACAAAGAAGAAACAGAAAAGAGAGAACATGAGATACTCATGAGATAATTAAAATATAAAATAAAACCTTCGGGATTGGAACCGGTTAAAGTGGTTAACCGGTTAGGATAATCCAAAAAACGGTTAAATATGAAGATTGTTATATCAGATGATTTTTTAATTCAGAACCTCCAATATTCCTATGTTGGCTAACAGCTAGCTAAAAAAATAAACTGATTGAAACTTTTTTATTGCTCAATTTTTTACGAAATTTTTTTTTTAAATTATTATTTTTTTTATTTTTTATACAACATGGATGATATTGACTATAGAGACATAGTATAAGAATCTCAATCTGAGTCATCAAGACAATAATCTTCTTTTTATTAAAAGAAATTCAAGTTGCTAGCACTAATAAGGTAAATAAATATCATAATTAAATACTTGAAATGTTATCTATAGTCTTTTTAGAGAAAATAGGTTAAGAACAATCAATCGTTTTCATTATTTCAATTCTATCATTTTTACTACCAGTATTTATATTTACATTATTTATATAAATTATGTGTTTACAATTTATCAAATATTTATGAACAAAGTTAAAAATGTGGTTTTATCATAAATGATGCATAATTTTAAGAGTAAAATTGTGATAGATTTATCAAATATTCAAATGGGCAAAATAAAACTTATAAACGCGTTAAACGTAAAATTTATATCTTTAACCGGTTATTATCCGGTTAAACGTTCCGATTAACTGGTTTTTTTAACCGGTTAAGGTTTTTTTGGACGGTTCCAATCCCTACGGTGGACATTTTGCCAAAGTTATTAAAATTAACAAAATCAAATATATTTTGATATACTTTAACAACGAAAGCGGTCTATTAAAGGCAATTTATAAATCCACAATGGAAGAAGATATGGGGAAAGGACTCCAAATGAAAAGTCAAGACGAGCTAATTGGTGAAAGGGTACGTATAAAAGATTAAAAGAAGAACATGAATAAACAGATTTAAGGTGCCAGCGCAAACAACATCTAAAGATAAATTCGTTGACGCCAAATCTGATCTTCTTTCAACAATACCGAGAACAAAAGAAGAACATGAAGAACTTGACAATTTAAACAATAATTTTAGCGAAAGATTGGAAGATTTGAACAAGAAGACGAGCTTTCCAGAAGGAAAAGGGGAAACAATCGAGGATGAAGACAAGATTAACAAGAATAAAAACGTGCAGTGACAGCGCAGGAACGAAGGGAAGATTCCGATAGCGAATAAACAAATTCATCCTTCAAGTTTTTACAAATTTGAGAAGGAATTTTTGGGCCAACGCTTGGATTTGACTAATGATTAGGCGGACAAAAGAGGAGAATTCTTTTTGGACGATATCTTGGTTTAAAGGTTTTTTCTTAATGTATTAAAATTTAGTAAAAGTCTCTAAACATAGAAAATATCAAAAATCAAAAAACATATTAAAATCTAGGATAGTAACGTAGTATAACGATAATTTTAGATCATACACAATACAGTTAGGTCTTAAATTAGCAATTTTAGATAGGATAAACGTGACTCATATTATAGGTAATTAAAATAGTAATACTATTTTTAGTTACAGTATATTCTTTTTAAATTAGACTCGATAAGCATTTTATACTATATACTGTATTTATATTGCGAAATGTTTTAATAAATAAAAATATATAACTGATATTTTCAGAACCTTACACACCTAAAAAAAGTAATGAAATACCAACCGGAAGATATTTTTGCAAGCAAGTATAAAGTTCAAAAAAGAAAAAAACAACGAATTGAGATAACAGCTAGTGGTCACAGAAATAATCACGTTGTTCTACATTTAGTTAATAGTATCTATATGATATATAACTAAAGATAAAAAAAATATTAAATAATAAAAAAAAACTATTGTCGATTTAACGTCTTAACCGTTGAGCCGGGTTTAAATAGAAAAATATTTCGTGAGGGGATTCGATAAATGCGAAAATAGAAAGAACTTTTAACATATCTTCAATATTTGTTTATTAAATTAAAGTTTCTAAGTTTACTGTATATATGAATTTAAAAAGATAATAAATATTTATTTGCAAAACTAGATCCCAGTTAACATCTCATTCGCGATGACGCATCATTAATAAACTATTATATGAACTATTTCAGTGAGTATTACAATTTATAACGGATATGATATTATTAAAACAGAACGATTGTATGTCAGTGTTCATTTGTAGCCTTCGCCTAAATTGACCGATGTAAATAATTTGCTCTTAAAATTGGGAATCATGTTATTATTTTCGTGACGTGGAAGGAACGATGCAATTATATAATAATTATTTTTAGATTAAACATTTATAAAAATTAGTAAATTTTTTGGATAAAAAATTTGGAATATAAAATCAAACTATTTATTAGTCGTCATAATTATGAATAATCTTGAAAGGATTAAAATTAATCATTCATCAGATTCTATTGAAAAATTCCTTGAATATTCTTATTCCTAATTTTAAATCTTACTCATTTCTTTTTACAAATTAACAAATCATGTAATTTAATATTTCTTAATACAAGTAGTAAGTGCCTCCCATTATAATGACATCTCGTTATAACGACATATTATTGTGTAACGATATACCATTTTTTGGAATCCTTTGATGTCGTCATATAAACATAATACATTTTGTTATAACGACAATTAGAAAAAATTTAATAATGTCCCGAAGAGTTTCGTTATAACGGGAGGCGCTTGTATATTGAAAAGACTAAAAATCTCAAAACTTTAGAATCGATTCCTTCGTGTGTAATGCATCAATGATCTTTTTTCGATCAATATCAAAAGTTAAAGAATGAATCAAAGTAATTAGTATAGAAATCAAAAATTTCTTACAAAATTCTTCCGTTCAGCCACTGTTTAGTATAAAACGGCAAAAAAGTTTATTCGCATCGCCATATAACATCACATATAAAGCTAACGGACGAAAGGATATACTATCTAAAGGCCAAAAAAGCATGTACAGAAAAAATATTCTGATCTCACTTTTCTATCAAATAAGAATTCAAAGACATCAAAACATCAAAAAAGACATAGGGAGCGTATTCGTGATCGTTTATTTAAAAGGAAATCAAATAATCCTATAAAGGACATACAAAATCAATTAATTGTAGCACGAAGGAAATGTTTTTCATATCAGAAAATCTATTCCCCGAACCAGCAGGTTACCCATATATATTTTGTCCTTTTTTTTCTCTTACACATTCATACGTGCAACCAAATTCTTCTAGATTATCCTCAATTTTTTCTAGTTCAAAATCGAACATAACATATACCGAATATAGATAAGAACGCACAAAATCTTTCAACCGACTCGTCCAAAGAGACCTCATACCACCAACACACCTCTTCCTATCAAAAAGATATACCAATAATCCCTGGTTGGGCTGCTTTACCAACCAACATCAGAATCAAACCAGAAGACGTACGATTCGTTCTTTATATTCAATTATCTGGCTCTAACGTTACATTAAAAAACAACGACTGGAGCCCTGTAAAAAAAGTCAATCCGTTTTTATATTCCATCTTTTTTCCGTAAAAGGCTCACATTTCCGGAATTAATAACCTTATATCGCGGAATTTATCTAATTATTTACATTTTCCGTAAATGGATCCGAGAAAGGCTCATTTTTACGGAGTTTTTACAGAAATAACGGATAAAAATTTTTTATAGGGGAGACGTTCTCCGAAAAAAACACCTTAAACGGCTGGAAAGAATAGCCAAAAAAGATCAACTAGACTCTGAACAAGCACGTTACTTGAAAACAAGTAAACACAAATAACGTGAACGTTTAGCGCACATCAAACGATTAACCAATTTCCAGGACACATTTCATGAAATATAATCTCAACCTTACACAATTTAGAATAGTGTGAACCATTCCATACTTTACAGCATTTACGTATAGTAGTTTCTCCGGAAACTGAAAGAAAAATACGAATCTTATTTTTTTTAGATGGATTGCTTTATAATTTATAATTTCCCCGTCATGATGGATTTGACCTAGCGGCGTAGTTTCTCTAGCGTTAGATACACTTATTCACGAAGGGTGGACTCCTTATTGGGCGAGATAGTTGAATAACATTAAGATAGTAATTCAATGTAATTTTTACTACCTCTTGCATTCCTGCCTTTCATGTATTTAACATCTCGACCAATCTTCTATAATAAAATAAAATAGAATCAAATATCGAAACATTAGAATTAACAAAATTTTATAATGATTATAACTAATATAACAATTATAATGGTTAAATATAATACTAGGGTTATAAGTAATTATATAATATCGAAGCTTCTAGTAAAGATCATGAAGTTAATAGCGGTTTAAGTATTGAATTTAGAGTAGTAAGTAGTAATAATAGCAGCAATGTTGTAGTTTGGGAATTTTTTTATTATTAATAAAGATCTAAAAATATTTTGTAAATAATCTTCTAACGACATGGTAAGAAATCATTTTACGATAAGCTTAATGACTAGGTTTAGATGTTTATGTTATATATCATCGTTATCATTGCCAGGGTTATTATTTTTTAATTAAAAAACGTTAAGTCCCTATAAAAAAATTTTATCCGAATATTTCCATTATTTCTCCGTGTCTTCCGTAAAAATTCCGTGAAAATGATACATTCACGGATATCCGTGTTAGCGAGATGAAAATTTCCATGATTTAAGGCTATAAATTCCATTAAAATGATACATTCACGGAAAAAACATGGAAAGATAAACCACGGATCAGCAGGGAGTTCGACGTATACATAAACATAATTTGGCCACATTAAAAAATTACCACACTAGATGAGTTTGGTGGTAAATAAGAACAAAAATATTTTAATTTTAAGAATTTACTATAAAGAAATTTCTTCAGTCAAGAAACTTAGATAATTTTTCATCAACAATAAAGAAATATATACTTATTTTTCATCACAGATAAATTGGAATTATAGCAAAAAATCAAATTTAAGGAGCGATAAATATTGTAGAAAATAATGCATCACGAATCTAATAAGTGAAAATATTACTGGGCTACAATTACTCTACTTAACTAATATAATTAATCGTTTCCACCTTCAGGCATAAAATACTATTAGTAAAAATAATAATTTACTTGTACTTTATGCTCATTCAAATAAACAAGCTTGATTGTCGTTTTATTAAATCTTCTAATTTATTTTGAGCACGTTGAAATCCTTGCTTAGCAGATTTCTCGTACCAATAAATTGCTTTAATTATATCCTTTTCAGTTCCTTTTCCATATTCATATATAACAGCAAGATTATATTGAGCATTATTTAATCCTGAATTTGCTGCCTTGTAATATAATTCAAAGGCTTTTTCATAATTTATATCAACACCATCTCCATTATAATACATACCACCAAGATTATATTGAGCCACACTATTACCTAAATTTGCCGCTTGTTGATATAATTCCATAGCTTTATAATAATCTTTTTCAACACTTCTACCATCATAATACACACTGCCAAGATTGTTTAGAGCCATAATACTTCCTAGATTTGCCGCCTGTTGATATAACTCAAATGCTTTTTGATAATTAACACTAGTTCCAATACCATTATTAAAGAAATAACCAATTTTCAATAATCCTGAAGCATAACCCTTATTGGCTATTTTTTGGTAACATTTAAAAGCCAATTTTTCATCTTTTACAGTTCCACGGCCATTTTCATAGCATAATCCAACATAAAATTGTGCTAATATATGACATTGTTCTGACGCATCAATAAATAAATCAAATGCTTTCTTATTATCTTCGCTTGTTTCAATCCCTAAATAATTAAAATATCCAAGTAAGAATATAGAATCTGAATTATTTTGACTAATTAATAACCAACAATAAATTTCTGGTGAATTTATATTATTATTATCAAAATAATCACGAATATTTTTAGTATTTTTGATATGCGTTAATTCTTTTCCTTCATTAATTATTTTGAAAATATAATTTACTGTATCATTAACCATTTTATTTAAATTTTTTTTATTTTCATTTGTTAATGATGTAGATATTGTGTTCATTTTACCAAAATTTTGTATAATTTGAGACATTTCCCCATGTAATGAATTATTAATATTCGATAAAGTACCAATATTAATTGGATTAAAATTTTGTCCATCCGTTGATGTTGATCGAAGGCTTAATTCTGTTTGATAATTTTCTGTTATTATGTTTATTTTTGTCATAATTGCTTCTAATCTTTCTACTACTTGATTTATGGTTGGGCGTTTGTCTGGTTCGCCATTCCAACATCCTATAAAAACCACATAATAGTATAAGAGAGTTGAAAAAATTTTTTCAAAAAAAAAAAAATATTACATACTAGTATAAATCTCAACATAATCTTCAGGTGTATCGGGAACGGGTTCTTCTCTAAGACCCTGTAAAATTTCTAAAGCCAAATCAATATCATATTGTTCGCCTTCAGAATAAAAGGGAGGTTGACCACTAGATATCTCCCAAAGTAATACACCAACACTATAGACATCACTTTTTTCATTTAACGAAAATATTTGTGTTGAACTTTTATTTTTTCTTCGTCCCCTAAATCTTTTTGGATCAACGTAAGGAATTATTCCAAAAAGTTTTGATTGTGTGTTGGATGATGATTCAATTCTCTTCGACAACCCAAAGTCAGATAATTTGATATTGTTTCGATGGACCAGTACATTACCGGAATGCTGTAAGTACGTTATGATGTTAGGATATAACAAAAATACACAATAATACTTTTATATAATTAATAAAGTAGATTACCAAATCACGATGTATAATTCCTTCATTATGTAAACATGACACGGCACAGGCTAATTGGTACGCAAAGTTATATTTATTGTTCCATGTAAGACTATTGAAATTTTCCTTTAAATAATTTTTAAGAGGACCAGAATTAGCATATTCCATCACTAGCAAATAATTATTTGATTGAGAATTTTGGTTTTCTAATTATAAATAAGAAATAATCATTTTTTATTAAAATATACTTTTATAAAATCACGTTTTAAACATATAGTATATTAATTTTACTATACCTGGATCAAATTTTGCAATTCCATAAAATTTAATAATGTTATCATGAAATTGTTTATCCCGTTGAAGCTTAAGCTAGAATATCAATATTATATAAACTTAAAATGAGCAAATAAATATTATGAATTTTAAAATATTATATTCTGATTATTTCATAATTTATACCTCATGAACGATTTCTTTTGCAGTAACGTCATCAAGATTAAAAAAAGTTTTCAACGCAAAATATTGAGAATTTTTCCAACTCGCACGATAAACTTTTCCGAATCCTCCAGTGCCAATTTTTTGAATATCGCTAAAATTTTCATGTTCATAGAGTTTATAATACTCTTTAGAAACTGCTTCTTCAATCCAGTTAATCCATTCATTTGTATTTTTTGTGTTTTGCATTTTGATATTATTATTATTAGTAATCGTAGAGTATAATAGCAAGAGGCGAAAATAATTCTAAATGTGGATTCTTTTTTTAAATATATTTAAATGTCATACAATAAATGTACACAAAAGTAGTACAAATTAAGCCACCATGTTTAACAAAGTATATAGTTTGATTCGTAATTCCATTTTATAATGTTGGCCAAAATTCCTAATTCTGGCCTAAATCATATTATTTTCTTTAAGTTTGATATTATTGGCCGTACCACTAACATATTTAGCAAAAGTATTGCATAATAATTGCAGTAAATAATTATTTTATCTATAAAAAAGTTAAAACTTTTCTCTTCTAAATGGCAGAAAGGAATCCTTAAACATATCAACAGATAGGACTTGCGGTAGAGTATATATCCTCTCAACGCTTACCTGTCCAAACTTAGTAAATATTGTTCAACAAGTTCTAAAAATTTAACGGTACATTTTTAAGTTCCTCATCATTAGCCAAGTATTTTATAAATTTATTGGCTATAAAGATATTGATTTAAATGACTAAGGAAATTCGCAAATTGAAATATAAAAATATAAAATAATAATTCTGAACATTTAGTGTTTTGGAGTTTTAAATTTTCAATTTTTTTTTACTAAAAGGACAAATATAACGGATAAATTTTTTATTCTAAGTAAATGAAACCCCATGATTTCATGGACGCTATTATATTGTCTAACATATACTCTTTAATTACCTATTAATTAACACAATACGCAGTTTTTTGTTTTTAAATCGAAAAAATTTTTTGTACTAATTTAAATCTCTAAGTATTCTCATTTCTGCAGCGCAATTTACGTTGAAATAATTATATTCAGTACATTTTGACGTCAATGTGTAATGAAAATATCATAATGAACCGCTTTTAGCTTAATATATACAGTACCTTTAAACACACGTGATCAAATAAAAGTTTGACAAACCGCTCTAAATTAAGATAAAATATCGACTGCACCATATTTAATTAAATTATATAATTTACAAAAATTACGGAATAATTATTTTAAATGATAACAAATATCGAATTACTTTTATTAATTAAATATAATTTTATAAAGTTATTTAATTCTTTCTTCTTTTAAATATTAAAGACACTGGAAATATTTCCATAGTTCCACTACCATCACTTCCAATTCTTAATTTATCTTTATGAATACTATCTGTTGGTAAAGATACTTTATATTTCTTACTATAAATATAAAAAAAAAAATTATAATTTTAGATTAATTTTAATACTACGAAAATTATGAACATAAACTTACATATATCGCATAACATTATTCTTTGTTTAATAACCGAGAATTTAATTCCTATACATCTACTAATTTTTTAATAAAAAAAATAGATTATTAAATTTTTTTTTAAAAAAAAAATTTATATATATATTATGTTTTAACTTGCTATTACCACTACCAAAACCTAACCAAGCAGGATTAAAATTTTCAGGATCTTTCCAATTCCTTGGTGAATGATGACTTGCTATACAGTATACATATTATTTCTAATTTATCTAGCATTCTAGCATTACGTCTTACAACTCGAAATACACATTGATTTAAACATCTATTTTACACGAAATTTTCGCAAATCTATTTTGCCAAAGACTTTAAAAAATTTATAGCGTCATAAACCGACGGTTTATTGTTACTTTGCATTTGTTCTCCAAATTTGATTATATTATGTGATAGGCCTGTAATCCATATACTTGCATCCGTAATTAATCTTCCAACACCCCAAATATCAACTTCTCCACCATGACCTGCCTCAAATACTTCCGGAGTATGATTATCTTTTGCAAGGTGGCTTGCAGGTCGAGTTGGGGGACTATCAGAATCATCCCAATCTATTAGAATCCATTTCGATTTTTCATTGGACAGTCTTACAACGTGTGACCATCTGATGTCTTGATGAAATATTGGATCGTCTTCACTATGCAAAACCTATGTTGAAGAACGTCAAGTGAGAAATGCGCCAATAAACATGCACTTAGCAATTACTACATGCTTACCTCAAGTGTTTCAAGAATACAGATGATTGCGTTAAGAAGCTCTTCCTGGTTACTTGGATTAACTCTTATTCCCTTCGGTTCAAGATAAACCACAGCTCCATGTTTTTCATCGCAATAGGAAGCAAAAAGTTTGTCAACGTTTGGTACACCTTTAACCTCCAATTTCTTGTATATGTTCCTGAGTTTTTCAACACGTCCATAATTGATTGCAGGATAAGAATGTGTAAAGGTCTTTTTAACTTTCGTGGCACACACTTCGATAATCTTATCACTCCTGCAAATAGAATGAGAAAAAGAACATTATCAGAACGTGAAATATTTCAAATCAAATTCTTTAACTCACCTTTTAACTGGATAAAATTCAGGAAAATCGTGTAATCCAATCGCATTGTGAATTGATTCAATGATTAAACTTAGGTTTATCATCCGTCGCAAATGAAGAATCCTCTGCGCCTTAGTCTGTAAGTCTGATTTTGCGATGTTGAAAATATTTGGCTCGGTAGACCCGGGCTGTGGTGAACAAATAGCAACAAATTCAACAGTGGGCCCATTTGCATAATATCCTACGATGACAAACCTGCATTAACATATAGGTAATTATGTTTATTTGAAAATTGATATAATGCCTCACCAAGTATATATGGGGCGGGTTCGTAAGTCCAAACGAGTTTGTTCCCAAGTTCAGCTCTTGGATCCTCATTAAGAAATGATTTCTCCTCACCTCTGAAAAGACAGGCATTACTGAGAAGGAAGCCATAGTCTGGCCGATCTCTGTTAGTACTCATGTGTTTGGAGGTATTCCGGACAAAATTACCATCAGGAAGAAGCAATTCCAAAGGGTATCGAATGTTATTATCCCAGAATGAAACGAAGGAATATTCAGTCCCAACGTTTGAGGGTGGATTGTTCCATAAAGATGCAGAAACAAATTTACTATAAAATCCGAAGGAGTTTTCAAATTTGCTAACACAAAATAATATATTGAGGTCTTTTGAAGTGCACAAATCTTCAAAGTTATTTGATATTAAGCAATCGTATTGATATTGAAGAAGTGGTATCTTTAAATCTTCGGAAAGAGGTCTTTCTAGGAAGCCAACAAGTTCGTTGACCGGAGGGAGTGTTGGCTTGGGTCTTTTTTTAAAATTTTCTAGAGTTCGAGCACTAACGTCCACGACGTCTACGACTCTCTTTCTTTTAAGTTCTATAAATTATCTGTTAATTAAGCGTCACGTTCGAGCTAACCAAACATTACGACGCAAAGGCTTACCTTGATGTTCATCTAAATTGGGTTAGGAGACCAAAAAGGGTTAGTTAGTTATCGAACAAGAATAGCAGGTCTTTGATGGGTAAACCAACTTACTGTTAACCTGAAAAGCTTTACAAATTTCTTCAGATGTGATATTCGGAAATAATTTTTTGTATTCTTTAGCAAACTCTAGAAAGTTCATTTTAATTTTGTCGTAGCAATAAATTAACTTTCATCAAGCTATATGAGCGCGTGATTTAAAATTAACTTTTATCAATGTATGCGCGCCTAACTTCATTGATTAAGAACGCGTTTTGCAAGTTAGAAGTATGAGGTTATAAGAATTGATTAGATTCATCCTGAAATATATTATATCGAATTATATCATCCCAATACATTATGACTTATTTTTTGTTACATCATACATGTTAAAAAAAATAAAAATAATAAACCCGATATGGGCGAAACTTTATTGATTTTTTTTTTAAATTTCAAAAGTGATTGAACTAGAGAAACAAGGAAAAGAGAGAAACATATGATGCTATCAAAGAGGGAGTACGCGGATTCTAGGCCATTTAATGCGAGTCCCAGCATCAAGTTATTTCTTTGTTCTCACATTTACGAAAAATATCTATAACTAATTTGTTTCTATCACTAGGTTTCTCAGATTTCGAAATACTTTATCCCACCCATATTACAAAATTTTAGTATATCTATATCACCCCACCCACATAGTCTATGTAAAAGATTATTCCCCGCAAGAGAACTTTTCCGAGAGGAAGTAATTTCGATTCTATAGGAAGAATTCGAAGATTAGCAATGAGATATAAAAAAATAATTAATGCAGACGTATTTCCTATTCATACTCACCACTACGACTCATTTTCATAACATTCCATTCCGCCTGAAATTTGTTGCTTAGGTAATTCGATTTTTTTTTATCGCCAGTACGATACTGCGCCAAGTATCAAGAATTCGGCACGTGAAGATGCTTGCCGGAAAATTTTGGCCATCCTTAACCTGACCCACCGGTCCAGATGCTTATTCTGGACCAGTCAACTTTTGATTGGCTAATCAGCCCTTTTATTACATAACTCCAGCATAATTTATTTTATCTCTTACTCTTCCTATCTTTCACTCTTTCTCTATTCTTTTTTGTGGTATGTTAGTACTTAGTATTTCATATTTCATTTCAGTTTGTATATTTTAATTTTAATTGTATTTATTGTAGTTTTATGATAATACTAAATGTTTTTTATTTTCTTTTTGAAGAGTTTTATGATATATTGATATTATTCTGGAAATCAAGTGTTTTTTTTTTAAGTTTTGGGGTTAAGCAAAGTTGTTCAAAAAAGGTTGTAAATTACACATTTATAACAAAACTTTTAAAGTTAATATAATACTATTACTTTGTACTTTTGTTTTGATATTAACGTTAAAATAATTTTAATAATAAAATTACAGTAAAAAATAATGTAAAGACCTTTTTTATAAAGTTATATATGCAATTTTACTTATTTATTAATAAAGTTTAATAAAATGCATACCAAAATACAAAATTTAAATAACATATTACTTTAAAACGGTAGTATTAAATGCTTTAAAAAAAGGCATTTCGTAACTTTTTTTTTAAAAAAAACGCGAATTGTTTTTTTTTCCAAGACAAATGTTACACAAAACAATCTCATCCAATTAGATTTGCTGGTCCAGGATAAGCATCTGGACCGTGGCCCAGGATAAGGATGCTCGAAAATTTTATTGAGGAGCGTGATGTTAAGGCATGTGATGAGATTCATGTAATTAATTTCACTGCGCCTATTATACGCATAATTATTTCTCATCACATTTCTTATTATCAGCCTCAAAATCGGCTATAATTACATATATTTCAACTTGTGTATTTATTTAATTTTTAAATTCTTTTTACGGCTTGATGAAAGACTTTTTAAGACAGCTGAAATTAATGACAAATTTGGGGTTCCATATACTAGAAGGGACAAAAGTGAGATTAAACGGAAGGCAAAAGCTATGACACGAAAAGGTAAATAATAATAATAAATATAATTTAACCATTTATTCTAAAAATTGATATTAATTCAATAGATACTAATAAAAGAAGTCAAAAGGTGACTTCTAATAAGGAATTAAAAAGTAAGCTATTTATTAAATATCAATATAATATTCTTGTTTACAGTCGGCTCTCGTTATAGCGAATTTTGATATAACGAATTATTTGGTATAACGAATCTTTAGTGTTGTACCAATTTTAACATATAAAAAAAAAAATTTGCTATAACGAATATTACTAATTAAATGCTGTATACCGTTTAACGAAGTAAGTCTATAAACTGTACATAATAAAATGACTCTTTTTATACCGAATTTCTTTTTATAACGAACTTTTTTTAATACAACGAAGATATTTTGTGTAACATACGTTGTACATAACATAAGAAATCATAATATACCACAATATACCAAAGTTTCATATGTTATACCAGATTTTCCCATTATATCGAAATTCGCTATATTTTATTAACGAATTTTCTTATAACGAAGGCCTGATTGGCCAAACCACCAACTTCGTTATATCGAGAGCCGACTGTATTTATTAATTAATCATTTAATTTCTTTTAATTATATTAGAAAAAGTACTATTACAGGATGTAACTAATAGAGAGAAGCTGGAAAAAAAGGGAAAAGAAAGGCGTCCACAAGTGAAAATACCTCAAAAGCCAAAAGAAGTAGAATTGATATTAATGAAAGTGATAGTGAACGAGAAATTTCAAAACTAGAAATAGAAGAACGTAAGATGAAATTGGCAGAAAGACGTACAGCAGATCGCAAAGCCCAAGCAGAGATCGAGAAACTAGAATTGGAAAATCTTATATAGGTTTTTTTATCATATCTATATAATCTATATAAATAAATTTAATTCCTTATGAGTAAATATTGTCATATCTTTGTAAATGTTTGTTTATAATAAAGATACTTCATTTTTTTTTTTGCAAATCCTAATCTTATGTATGGTGAAAATAAGTATAGCATAAGTTCATTTTGATGTATGGATTGTATGGATATAATCAAAGCATACATATAATCACCTAACCATACGTGGTAATAGATCGGTCTAGGCCTTTCCTTATTTGGTAATAAACAATGTAGATCTGTATGGTACGTGTGTGATATTTAACTATACACTACAAGATCTGCGAGATATAAATCCATACATATGTTTACTGTCGCGGTTGCCTTATTTTATATTATTCAAGACATATAACTATCCCAGCGGTTACGGCACTATGCACTAACACGTGAAAATTGCCGGTGACAGATTTCGCCGAAAAAACTGTCCCTCAGATAAATATAAACAGTGATAGCCAATCTCTACACATCATAATAATCTATGGTTATGCGGGTTAGGATCTTTATTGTGAATTTGTTCGTTTACTGAAACAAATTTGGTTCTATTATTCGATAGCATGCTGCACGCCAGAGTATTTATTGAGGATTACTAAATAATCACTAGTAGGTCTTATTGTATGCAGGTTAGAATCTTTTTCACCTAAAAAAAATAGTTATTTGCACCGTTGTTTTTGGAAATATAAAAGATTAATCCTATTAACTGGTTGCATGCGATGATCACTCAATCAGGTCTTAGTATTATGATGCACAACATATATAAATAACTTTACTACCTGTTACAATATCCAACAAAATGCTTCATTTAAAATGTCTTCTCTTTGGAATTATTCTCTTATCATCCTTTGGTTCAGCTTTTGCTGAGGATTATGATCCTAAACAAGACGTTTTCGACCTAATAATTAGTACGCTTGTTCCTACGCTTATAATTTTTTTATATGACACGAAAGAAACAAAAGATGAAAAAAAATCAGAAGCTAATAGAGAGTCAGAAAGTGAATTAGAAGCAAACAATAAAAGTAGACAAAAACTACCCATACTCAATAAAATTAGACAAGGACTATCCCATGTTAAAATTAAACGAGCTTTCGATGACTTTCTTTTTTTATTATCCCTTTTTGTATTGCCATGTATAGTGCTTTATAAACATCATAAGGAATTCGCAATACCCATCTGGATTCCAATCCTTTTTGGAGTTACAGCTGGCTTTGTTTTCTTTACAATCATAAGCCATTATATTATTAGCTATAGCGACATAGTATTAAATGATTGGGGAATAGAACTTGGACTTTTAGGTCTTTTTATTGATTTTAGTCATGTTATTTCTGACATTTGTTTCATATTTTATACCAAAAGTATCTCTGAGAATAATTTCACGTATGTTTTCATCTATTTACATGCAGTAACCGGAATCTTGGGATCAGTTTTACTGCTTCCTTACATATGTTTGGGCATATTATTTATTTTAAGAAAGATATTAGACCTTTTTTCTAGTAAATTCGAACCTAATCTTGATCTTTTTTTTTATCTTTTGGTTAGAGTAGAACCTATTTTAAGGAAATTAGATATAACATTAACTTTCATTTGGACACCAATAGTCCAAATGTTAAACATGTCGCTCTTTTCTGGTAATGACTATTATTGGATGAAATTAATATTGGCATTAAACCTGATTTACTTCTCAAGAGTTATAAATTATGCTGAAAAAAACGTCCAAATATCGATAGTTGATAATGTACCATTCGGTATGCTATATATTGTCTTTTATGTCCTTCGCAACTATAAATGGCCGGAGAACTGTTGAATACTAGTCTTTTAATGATATAAATTTCATTAAAATCTGGATTATTAAAAACAAAGATGTGTAGTTTAAAATTTTTGAAACAACCCCTAAAATATAGAAGCATTATTTTGAAATTTTTTATATTACTTCGTCCATGATGTGTAGAAAAAATGGAATCCCAACGGATGTAGCAGTATTTTTTTTTACGTAATTGTACTATAAGCGTTATGTCGCTCCACGCATATTTAATATAGATTATCCAAGGACAAAACGTGTAAAAAATTCTTAAGAATTTCTGAGAACCGAAGAAAATTTCTTGTAGAGTTTTGAAGAAATAAAGATGAAAATATTTAAGCGCCCGATACAGAGCGTATAGAACTTTAAACAATCAGAAGTTTTTTAATAAAGCAATAAATACGCATTTTCTTATATATGGGAATAAAGTAAATTATCATCATTAGCGATGGTACTATTACAGAGTTGATATTTAATACGATAATTGAAAAAAATGTTTATAATAAAGTTTCTTATTGGCTATATAAAAAGTTATTATTTAGTATAAAAATTGACAATGGAAATATCAGTAAAGTGATTCCATTAGAAATTTCGCAATTAAAGCTTCGGGAAATGCTTATCTAAGGCCAATTGATTTCGACAATATACGAATTAACGGAATAAGATTCGCACGAGAGTTTTTGTTGAAATGTAACACCTTTCTTTCCAATGATGCCATGTAATGAATAAGGAGCTAACGTTATCCGTTTTAATGATCCAAGTTACTAGTAGCCTCTCTTTCAGAGATAGCAAGGTTCACTAAATTATTTTGCAACACGCTTTGTCCATTATATCGATTGCATGAAGTGATAGTACCCTCCAGGCATTGTACATGTACATCTAGCCATATTTATTTTTGATTTTCGATCCACATTACGAAGTGTGCTTCGCCCAGTTCACTAATGCCCTCTCAAGGCAACTATGTAATACCTTGATAATATCATGAACCCTTGTTAATGACGCAATCATTTCATTGTGAAACGAAAACGCCTAATCAACTACAGTGGGAAAAAACACTATAATTAAAGTGCATATAATGATTTATTGTGTCCGTAGAAAAATTGTTGATTTATTTAACTAATGTGTGGTGTACAAGAGCGTGGCAATTGTTTACAGTTGCACATATCTTTAGCCAGGAACCTTGGCTGGCATTATGAATTGATCAGGCACGAGTTAGTTACAGCACTGTTACAACGTTGCGCAAAATGTATTCAATCAAATTGACTTATATTGTCACATTGCGTCTTGGAATAGTACAAGATTATATTTTGCCTAACAACGAGATTGTGACTCAAGGTCACGGTTGCCTTACTTCATATTTATTTTCCGCAACTACTAACAAAATAGGAATATATACATATATACAGCAAATCGACAAATGATCATTATTTTCTTTCACTTCGGCGATGTATTGACAGTCACTGTATGAAAGACTAGTAAAAAAAACCTACATTATTGCAAAAAAGAATAAAAAAGAAATTGTAACATCTGGAACACCTGAGATGCTTTTAGTCGATTTCCAATTAACTTAATCAAGCGGGTTCTATTCATATCTTCTTTGTTTAAGAAAGTTTCATTTCACGAATCTAGTTGTAAATGCTGTAGCAAGGTAAAAAAATATTAACGTTACTAAGGTCCTTTAACAGATTAGTTTCATATGGGCAAATTACCATTTTTTAGGTCCGGATTTGTGGAGCTTGTAAAATTGAAGCAGGTCCTTTTCAGGATGTTAACTACAAAAAGTGAGAATAATTCTTTGACAGAGACTTGTGAGTCAAATTTCAATTATCCTGGTGGTGATAAGATATTTCGGATTTATACTATTTTTATTGACAGCCTTTTTTCGGACAGCCTTTTTTCGAACAGTAACTTACGAAAACAAGTGTATATATAATAAACAACAATGAGATAAATTTCATCTAATTCAAACATTCTTCTAGATAAAGATTCCTTTTTGTATTTAGTATAAAAACAATAAAATAATCTAATGAAATAAATAATTTTCAACAAATGTCCATTCGGTGAAATGGGCCGACAAAATGTAATTCGGTGAGATGGGGTTTCGGTGAAATGGTATTTTGGTGAAATGTCCCTTCAGCGAAACATCCCTTCGGAGAAATGGATTTCGGCGAGAAGTCCCGATACCGTCCACACGCGAGCGTATCTCACCTTTTTATATAATTATTTGCAGCGAGTCTAAGATCGATTTTGAAACCAATCTTTGGAGAAATACAATCGCATCACGAAATCTGATCGTTCAGGACTCTTTAATTCACAATAGAAAATGTCTACATATAAAGTTGAGAAGAGGTTTCGCTTTGATCTGTGCATCGAATCAACACTTATTTATAATCACGTGACTGGTGATTTGCACCAAACTGATGAAATCTGCCTACGAAAGCATTACATTTAGATAATCATGATATTATAGCTACGCCATAGAATTGTCTTCAAGTTGCATTGGGTATGGATTATTTTGAGCGAATTTTCAAGGCAATGAAGCCCAAGCTATATCTTGGATAAGGTCAAACAACGAATTCTAGAAACTAAATTATCAAACTCAAAAACAAATCCAAAGTTTTTATATTAAAAAAACATATCTTATATATCTTATATATCTTATAATCAGATGACCTATAATTAACTTTGTACAAAAATCGATTTATTATATAATTTAGATCTTTTTTTTTTACAAAAAAATATTACAAAACCTAAACAAATGATCATTAAATAAAATACTATTCTGTTCTTCTTTTAAAAATTAATGGTATTGGATGTGGTCCCATGGTCCCACTATTGGCATGATCAATTTGTAATTTTTTCTTATGAATACTATCTGCTGGTAATGACACTTCATATTTTCTTACTATATAATTATGAAAAAAAACATCCAATTTTAGTAAAATAATGATTAAAAACTATTAAGTTCACGAACATAAACTTACATAAAGCGCATAAAATTATTCTTTGTTCAATAAGCGAGAAATTAGTTCCTAAACATCTAATATAACGATAAAAAAATAGATTACTAAATTTTTTTTTTTTAAAAAAAAAAATTTATATATAATTCAAATGTTTTAACTTACGATCTGTTACCACCACCAAAACTTAACCAGGAATAATTATTATGTCTTTCATTCTCAAATCTTTCAGGAATAAATTTTTCAGGATCTTCCCAATTCTTTGATGAGTGATGAACTCCATAAATGAATAATATCATAGGGGTTTTTGCTGGAATTACATAATCACGAAATCTAACATCATGTATAGGATATCTTCGAGGTAATTGTGCGATCTATCATATAGATTTAAAAGAAAAATTAACGTTGATGAATGAAATTGAAATTGAACGATTGAACGTTAAAGAAGTCAAATAGCACATACTGGAGGATATAATCTTAAATTTTCATTTATGACCATATTCATATATTTTAATTCTTTTTGTTGTTCCATACTTGGTGTTAAATCATCACCAAGAACACGTAATATTTCTTCACGAACTTTACTTTGTGCATCCTAATTCAATAAAGAAAAAAAATAAAGATTATTATATTAATAAAAAGAAAAAACTATTATAATGAAATTCTTAAAATTTAATAATACCTTATGAACGGCCAAAAGATATAAAATAGTTGTTAAAGCGTTCGCGGCTAATTTCATTAATAAAGGATTTTTATATTAAATAGTCCTTCACTAACGCTCCGGACAATAAATATAATAAACAAAACAAACAATAAATACATGAATTAATTTTTCTTACTAGTATCGTGACCAGCCAACATAAAAATTGCAATATTATACTATAAAAAAATATAATTCAGTTAATTGATAATTAAAATATAAATTTTTTCAAAATTTTTGAACCTTACTCTTAATTCTTCGTTTGTCAAAGTTTGATTTTCTGGATCATTGCAAGCATTTATCATATACTCTAACAAATCTGCGGAATTATTATTTATCTTTTCATCCAACTCTCCTAATTGCATCGATTTACGTTTGTTCTCAACTATTCCATCATATAAATTATTAAGTTTTGCTAATTTTTTACGTGCTTCAAAACGTGGAAAATAATTAAGAAATGGTAAAAGTAAATATAATGGTTTGCTCAATTCTTCAATCACTTCGTTATAAGCAGTAACATAAACGTTTTCTGGATCCTCAAGATTCTAAGTTTGAAAAAATTAATAAATATTAATTAATTAATTATAAAATAAGTAAATTGATTGTATCATACATTAAAATCGAAACCAAAGGCGGCTTTTCCAAGAACATCCAAAGTTAATCTATGCATGAGATTTTTGACCTCTATAGGTTGATTATCAAACTTTTCCATAACGGTCAATAACTTTAAAGTAGATTCAACAAACACATGTTTTGGTAAATTTTTAAAAGCAGGATTTGCAATACGACTAAATAAATAAATAAATATATATATATAAAGAGAATTAATTAATAAATTCCAATTAAACAAATGAAACAATTGAAAAAAATACCGATGACGTCTCCAAACCTATATAATCAAATATCAATTAATTAGCTTCAGAAAAATCATTCCGATCACGTAAGAATTGATATATTCAGAAAGAATACTAACATCACCGTTAGACATTACTACATTTGTACCATAAAATTTACTCAATAAAGATCCAGGAAATGATTCTTCTAACGTAGCCTTAGCATACAAATCTAAATTCGTAAAAATAATGTTAAAAATCAAATAAATTAAATTATAATTCAAATCAACTAACAGGATTTCTAACCTGATTTAGTAACTATATCTTTAGCCAAATCTAAATCTGTTACCAAGAGAACCCATTCTTTATTGAACCAAAACTAAATAAAAAGATTTTTTCTTAAAAAATTTCACTTTATATACTTTATATGATAAAAAAAAAATAAATAAAACGTATAAAGAAATATTACCCTTCCAATCCCATCTTTTTCTAAAGCACGACGTGTATATTCCCAACGCTTATCTGGTCCACCTTTAGTGAATATATGAAAAAGAAGATCTAAATAACTGAATGTTGGTATATTTTTAATTCCCTCAGGTACTTTTAAATTCTTAAAAAATCTAAGGATTCTCCAAACTAAATAAGCTAAAAAAGCTAATATAATTATTTGAAACATTTTAATGACAAAACCGTTACAATAAAAGAACTAAATGAGAATGAAAGATGGAAAAGCGGGATAATCTCGGCCCATAATTGATCACCATAACATAAATAGTAAACGACACATTTTTTAGTTCCAACCAGAATTAGTATTGTAATTCTGGATTTCCTTACTAGGATAATACTAGGATCAAAAATAAAGTTGCGGTCCAACTTTTTTCCCATCCCGAATCGGGGTTTTATTTATTTGCTTGAAATATATGATTTGTTTAAATAATAATAATATAAATAAGAGTTCATCTGCTTTTACCTATGCATTGTTTATTTATTCTTTTTTTTTACTGCGTAGATTTAAAAACCAAAAAAAGCTTGTTATTTCCGGTCATCAAATTACTTTTTTAAGTAATCGTTATTTAAATTTAATTAGCCCAACTTATAATAATAGATAAACCGTCATAATTGACGTCAAGGAAATCACCCGATATATTAATTTGATACATGATAATCCCAATTAACCAACTTATTGGGAAATATTTTAAGGGTGAAACCATCTCTTAAAAATTTAAAACCATCAAAAAAGCATCCGTTAAAAAAAAATTTAAGATTTATTTTTTATTGTTATAATTTTTGGCCAAAATAAGAAAAATTTGAAACAATAATTTTTTTTTCTTTGTTTGAACGCTTCCAAAACAGGTTATCGTTATTTTGAAAAATTGAACGGAAAATCTCTAAAAAGGTAAAAATTTATTTATTTTCGTTGCATTGTTTATATTATTAGTTTTCACTACGCTGAATTTCGTGATACAAACTAGAAATCAGGAATAATTATTATAATTATTATTATAATGAGAGAGAGGGGATAAGGATTAATAAGACATTATAATAATAGAAAGGATATCTTAAATATATAATTATTTTCTAAAATGAAATTAGTGAAATTTAAATACTTCAAATTTAACGAGACATTTAACATCATTACACAACATATAATCTAAACTTTAACTAATTAACTACTTCCGTTTTAAGATAAATAATTATTATCATTATGTTAATAAGCTGCTGATACCGGATATGATAGTCCGATGATTCACTTCAATGAAAACTTTTTTATAACGAATCGAACGAAATTTCTACACATCAGAAAAATAAATGAATCATTATCATTCCGAAAAAAATTGATTATTTATAGAATTTATGATATATAATGTGCTTGATGTCTCGTGTGTGGTACAATTTTTACATATCAATGCAATGATCCCCACTTTTATTTTTAATGTGATGCAGGAGCTAAATTTACGAATTTTTTTTCATGGTGATATTTGTTATATTGGCTTTATTATTTATTGTTTTTATTATTTTTCTATTATTTTTATATTATTTTTATATTTTTTCATTTTTTTTTAATTTTTTTTCATTTCTTTTTAGTTCTTTTCATATATTTCATTAATTTTCTTTTAATAATTCCAAAACTCATTATAAATATATTTTCAATTATTTATAAAAATCCTTTTAATTAGAGATGATTAACGTTTAAATTTTAAATGGGTCCATCCAATAAATCTTTTGCTTAATTAATTAATTTACTACTATTTGTGTAATCGCGTGTTTTACATTTGTACGCATAACAAACAACACAACAAATATTACAATTTATATAGTCAGTTATAATCTAATTTCGATTGGGGGTTTATTTTTTATTAATGATATTATTCGTTTACCTTTTTTATATAATTATTGACTATTTACCATACTTAAAAAAATTACTGTATAAATTAATTTTGGGAAAGTCTTACGATTATGTATTAGATCTGTTTTAAATAAAAACGTTACACATTTGTGATTTCTTTTTTCCTCCCTCACCCCTTATATTTAGTATTGAATTTTTCGATTCCCTCTTTTTTTTTTTAGCGCTAATTCAATTTTTTCTCTTTCATTAAAAAAATATTTATTTATTTTTGTTTGATTAGAATATCCTGGTTCTTTATCTTTTGTCTTTTAGTAAAAAAAAAATTGAATTTAGCGCGATCACTTTTTTTTTATGAATTTATTAAAATAAAATGTAATAGCATTTTGTATATTTAATGGGAAAATTAACGAACTATTTTTAAAATATTTTTTTTTCGTATTTATGTTATTTTAGTTTTATATACTCTTTTTTTTTTTTAAAAAAAAAAACGATTTCGAAATTGTAGTCGTTCTCAATTTAACGTTACCTCAAAAAGAAAGAGTTCGAGGAAAAAGACAAACAAACAAAAAACAAAAAAAAAAACAAAAAAACAAGAAATAAAAAAGAAAGAAGAAAAAAGAAAAAAAGAAAAAAGAAAAAATTTAAAAAGAAAAAAAAAAAGAGATTTAATTTTTAGTTTTAATAAAAAAAAGGCACCATTTTTTTTGAGCTTAGGCTTTTTTATTTTATTTTATTTTATTTTTTTACTTATTTTATATATATGAAAGAATGGTTCGATACGATAAAAAAGATTTAATTGATTTAAAGAAAGCGTCAATATGGAAAAATTGGATTATGATTGCTTTGATATTAATTTTTGGATTTGTAAATGTTAATGCAGAACGTAAGTGAATTTTTTTAATTATTTTTTATGCCAGAAGTAATTCGCGGAAATTATTTTAATACGTATCCCTTTTTTTTTTCATAGAAAGGTGTTGTTTTAGCACAAGTTCACAAATGAGTAGTACATCAGCAAATACGTATAAATTAAATGTAACAGCTTCACACGTAGATTCAAAAAAAGGTGGTAACTTATATTATGTGGCAATATCATTTCAACCAGGATATAGTGTAATTGGTGATCCATATTCACCATTTAGTAAAGTAACATGTACACTAACGTCAGGAGCAGTACCACAATATAATTGTCAATCAAGAGATACAAAAACTTTTTTTATCGAATTTGATTTATCTATACAACCTACTCCTCCACCAAATTCAACTATTACAGCTTCTTCAGTATTCATCTTTAGTGATAAATGTCAAAATGTAGCTTTTTGTACTGATTTGGCTGAAAAAAGTGAATCTCAAGATAATGACAAAATTTCTTTAGGTCCACTTGGTACTTGGCCAAAATATGCTATTATAATTGGTGGTGTTATCTTAGGTATAACTTTATTAGTTGCTTGTTATTTAGTTTATAGGAGAAATAGACCTGATGATAGTTATAGAGATAGAAGTATTACACCAGGTACCGGTTATAATGATAAAAATAGGATATTTGCTCCTAATTCTTTATTAAGAAATGATGGTGATGATGATTCCCCTCCTCATAACGAACCTCCAAAGAATACTTTAATACAATTTGGTAATGTATCAGCTCATTCTCCTGAAAGATCAAAAAGTGTAAAAAGTGTTAAAAATAGAAATCATCAATCTACTACTACTTTATCAAAATCTTCTACTACTAAAAAGAAGAGAGATGATGATGCTATTGTTGATAAAATTCCATCCGTTATTATTGATATGACTAATAATAATAATAATAATAATAATAATAATAGTAGTAATAGTAATAGTAATATTGGAAATAATAATTTGGAAAGATCAAAATCTCATAAATCTCGAAGAAGTAATAATAGTAAAGATAATAATAATGTAAATAGATTATCAGGTTATTCAACTTCTGATATGTCAAAAACAATTTCAAATAATGATATTAGTGATCGTGAATTAAGTGATAATAATAATGATGAACTTTCTTCTTCAAATAAAAATAAATATTCAACTTCACTTCATCGATCAAAATCAAAATTAAGAAATAGTGTTGAAGAATCAAGAAATGATAGGAGATCATCTAATAATAATCATAATAATAATAATAGTCAAAATAATAGTAGTAATAGTAGTAGACCACATAGGCGTTCCACTTCAAAAGGTGTTGAAGAAGATCGTGATGGTCATAAAATTGATCGTACTAATTCAAGAAGACATCGCTCACATTCTGGACATAGACGTTCTACTTCGAAAGGTGTTGAAGAAGATCGTGATGGTCGTAAAATTGATCGTACTAATTCAAGAAGACATCGCTCACATTCTAGAAATAGATTTTCTACTTCAAAAGGTATTGAAGAAGATCGTGATGATCATCGTTCTAATTCAAGAAGACATCGCTCACATTCTAGATCAAGAAAGAATTCATCACCACCACCACCAGTATCAAAAAGTACGAGTGATTTACATAAAAGTTTATCTACTAGAACAAGACAGATGGATCGTGATTTAACAAGTAAAAATAAAAAATCTTATTCGGATGATAAAGAAATGGGAAAAAACAATCGTTCTAGTAGTAATTTAGATAAAAAAAGGAGTATTAAACATAAAGATTTAATTTCTAATGCTGATACAGAATCGACAACTTCTTCTTCAGATATTCCATTAGGTGATAGATTACCTTTAGCTATGTTGGTAACAAAATTACCATCATCAGGACAATCAAATTCTCGAAAACCTGATAAAGTGATTGTTGAAGAAGATGAAGATACAACTCCTTTAGGTCGAATCGGTTCTTTTGGTGCAACATCAACATCATCACAATCCCGTTTGCTATCAACTGATAAATCATCGAATAAACAATCATTAGAAGATGATACAAATGATTTTTATGATTCAATATTGAATGAAGTACTGGGTATTGCCGATTATCAAAATACTGAAGATGACAAAAGTTCCGATGATGATAATCCTATAGGAAAAAGTTTACCGAATATTAAATTTAATAAAGAAAATGATGAAGAAATACCTATTGGTAAATTAAGGAGTGGCTAAAATATAAAAGTAGATTTTTAACTTAATTATTTATTTCTTTTATTTCCTTTACCTTTTTTATTTAAATATCGAACCATTATTCCAATTAAGATATTTCATTTAAGCAATTTTAATTGCATATTTTTTTTTATTATTATTTTGCTACCGTGGAGATTTTTTTTTTTTTTGTATAGGATAAATGTTTTTTAAATTTAGAAAAGAAAAAAAAATTGTTTTTTTTTTATCATTATTAATTCTAGTTTACCTTATCTCCACAAATTATATAATTTTTTTTTTTTTGTACAAGAAAATATCATAAAAAAAAGAACTTTTATTTCATCTTTTGAACCAAAAAATAAAAATTTTTTTTTTATTATAAAATCTCAGTTCAATATTATATGCAGTGTTATAAAAAAAAATTAATTATTTAAAATTTCCTTTTAGGTATAAATATAAATTTAATTCTATTTTTAGAAATGCCATTATACTAAATATGTTAAAGAACGACATGCAAATTAAAAAAAAGAAATAAAAAAGGAAATTCGAAAGATTATATATATTTAGATCATTATATTAAATTCAATAAATTCATAAATATTAAATTCATAAAATATTAAAAAAAAAAGAATTTTTTTTTTTAATTTGCATTCAAAGTAAAGAATGGAGTTATTTTAAAACAATTAGGACCATTAGCTGTTGAACCCCAACTTCTTAACAAAACTTCAGCAGGTAATTTTAAATAATCGGGAGCCGCAATTTCTACGATTTGCGTCGCTGTACCATCCGGATTAAAAGATTTTTCACCTTCCCATAATACGTTCAATAATCCTTTATCATTAAATAATTCAACATCGTTTATTTTTACTATTTCTGAGTTTCCTTTTTTCCAATTTACTGTTATTGTTGTAGAGTTTGTCGCTGGTGTACTTCCTGAAGGTAAAGTGATTTCGAATCCTAATTAATCAAAGAAAGAAAAAAGGAAATTTTAGAAATTAATTAAAACAAAAAATGATAAAAATAATGAGAAATTCAAAAGATCTTTACCATCACAGAAATTATCTAAAGATAAAATAAAAGAAAAAATAAGATTGATTAGTAAAATAACATATTGTATATGTATAATATATATATTTTAATTCAAAAAAAAACTTACCTCGTTTATTATTAATAGCGACAGAATTCACTTCAGTAAACATATTGATCAAGGAATATAACAAAACAATCGTAACAAAAAAATTCAATTTTGTGAAAGAAATCATTTTGTTTTATTTTTTCTTAAGAAATTTGTAAATAAGAAATGTTTTTATTTTTCTTTTTAATGAACTTTTGAATTCAAAAAATATGAAGAAAATTTCTCTCATATTTATATTTAAAATTTTTGGATTGTACGATATATTTTTATTTTTATTTTTTGTACGATGCCAAATATAGAGCCATTGAAAGTGTTACATACATGGAAGTGTACATGACAGAAAAAATAAGGAGATGGAAGATACTTGATTTTTGTACTGTACTTGTACTTATCTATTATTATAAGTATTCTAAAAAAAAAAATGCGGAGGTTTTAAAAAAAGGAATAATTCATCCTCCTTAATTATTGATATGAACCGAATAAAGTAAAACACATTGTTTTTCAATATGTATATTCTATAATTATTATTTGTATTTTTAAAAAAGAATAATTAAAAAAAAAAATCTATTATAAATAATATAAGGCTGTGCATGATCTTACGCGTGCATATATTACTTCTTTATATATTTTTATGGCGTGATATGCAACCATAGCCACTTCAAACAACGATCATGATCGATCACACCATTTATAAATGTTGTAAAACTGATTTGTTAAATAATTATTGGTTAAACTCTATTCTAAATATTTCTAAATGATGTAACGGGGGACGAGGGACGGGGTAATTGAAATCATGTGTTTAAAAAAAAAACTGCGATGTCCAGTGTCCATGTTATTTTTAGATGTTCGAAATTCCCTGTAAAAAAAGTCGATCCGTTTTTTTATATTTCATCATCTTTTTTTTCCGTAAAAGGCTCATATTTCCGGAATTAATAACATTACTTCACGGAATTTGTCGCATTTTCCGTGAATGGACGGAATTTATTTTTTATAGAAATTTATTATACAGCCTAATAGAAAAAATTAGACTTTTTTATATAAAAACTATTAAAATTAGGTATGATCTCGGGGTTGAATGAACATCCCCTATGGGGGTGACCGACTATGATCTTTTCGCCAAGAAATGAATTATCTTAACAAAATTGGTTATATTGGGCGTTTTCACAAAATAAATTATTGAGATTATATTGAGATTAAAGCTTAATCTCAAACTAATCATGATTGTGAAATTTCAATTGAGTTAAAGATTAGGAACAAAAAGTCAAATGAACCACTAGATGCATCAAAATTACAAGTTTGAATTATCTTAGAAGGAAATTATGCATAAACGTGCATAAATTACATGAATTTGCAATATTTATTTATAAATGCACACGCTGACACGCAAGAAATGAATTTTATGTCACTTTACTAAAAAATTTTAAGAAGTCTGGCCAGCAATCTGAATTCCATGTAAATTAAGATTAAAACGCTAATATTAATCTCAATCTAATCTTAATCCCATTCTCAATCCATCCTCAATCAGAGGATTTAGTGTTGTCCTCAACTTGGTACTTATGAAATTTTTGAATTTGGACCTTTTTATTTACAAGATAAATATTATTCCCAACCATGTGAAAAGTGATTTTGGTACGAAATCTCGAAAGTCATCCTGACAAGTCAAAATCCATTATGCCGACAAGTTGATTATCGTGGCAATTTTATAAAATTTACCACATTTAAACTCAAATATTACATATTGCAACAAATTATTTTATTAGAACACACATCATTAGATTTACAAAATTGTCGATATAACGATTGTCGAGGTCGGGGTCTGGGTCATTTCACCGACAGACGTTCCCCGAGGGGGATCTTGTGTTAGTCGTGCAAGAGATTTTGATCGGATACCGTGAAAAGTACATAATTCGGGTGCTACTAGTCCTACGGGTAGCTATCATAACGACCGACTTAATTTCGTTACTGAGGGTGAATGTGTGTCGAAAGATGGCCTTCAAACCTTCGTTCCAAAGAGGGATATTTCCTTCCGATAGGAATTGATTTCAGTAATGGTTGAGAGTATTAAGAAGGAGTGTTATTACGTTAATTCGAGGTAATTCCTAATACTATTGCTTTAACATGTTTTTAGCAATTTTTTTTGACTGTTTTTTTTTTAACAAATTCAAGTTGTAACGAGAACTAGGCTATTAGATAAATTAACGTACATTAATTATCGGAAATTTAATGATATCTGATATGTTCCTAAATTACTCGAGTAGTTAGTTTTTTTATCTATATTTGTTTGTAATTTCAATGCATGTATTCCTTGATCTTCCCCAGCGTCGCCCCAAGATCTTTCACCCCACGTGACCTGCATAAAATGTCACCCCGCGTCACACCTCACCGTTTTCATTTTTTCATAAGTTATTCTGGGGACTTAGAAAATTTTTAAAATTTTTTTCACTCCCCCTTAAACATCACCGGTCACGTGGGGGTGGAATTTTACTTAGAAATCTTGGGGGTAAATGTATTCCTTGTTAAAAGTCACGTGCAATTACGCAATGTCTGTCTGTGCAACGTAAAATCATATTTAACACTTGCTTTTTCATTTTTTATTTCATATCGGTATCACTCCGGAACCTGAAATTCTATTAAGAATAATTGGAGTATGTTCGTAAAAATAGTTTAGTTTAGATTATATAGTTATTTTTTAGATTTAGATTGAACTTAGTTATAGAGAGTATTATAAAGAAATTTATAATATTTTCTAGGTGTTTAAATAATTATGTAATCAATTGTATAATTGTTCTTAATTAATAAACGCGTTACTATTTAATATATATATATATATATAAAAAGTATCACTCCGGAACGTAACACCATTTTTTTGTCCGAGCCAAATGTCGCGCTATGTTCAACTATCACTCTCAGTTGTTTGATCGAAGGTGAAAACACTTATGAAAATGCTTTTCCGGTTGATATTGATACCAACAAGGGGCATTTCAAGGACGTTATTAAGGGAACCAAAAGCCTTTTTTCGATAACGTTGCGCCCAAAGAACTTAAGTATGGAAGGTCGACATTTCCCTCGAAGAAGAAACGAAAAATTAATCGCCATCAATACAAAAATTTACGTTAATATTAGGGAGGTGCTTGGTAGTGTGAAACTGCTTCCACTTTCGAAAATTAGCAGACACTTTCCCTGATTCTCTCCCAACCAGCCGACGAATACGTCATATTATCGTATAGCGTCCTATTGAGACGAAAGAAGTTCACTGCACCACAGCTTATGAGCGTAAAAGTGTTAATTTTCAATGGACAGTGACTAGAGAAATGGTGATGTTGGAAGGTTTTAAGAAGAAGCTTTGTGAATATTTCACGTTCCCGGATGGGTGCAACAGTAGAAAGCGATACAGTGGAGACTGCAATTTTCTGCTGACGAGGATTTATTGAGATACGTGTAAGTGTCACTAATATACTTTAGGATGATACTTCACATGTCGATCTCATCAAATGTCTGACCCATTAATTTATAGCGCAACAACCTTTCTCTTCGTATACTTTCCCAGAGATGAAAGCGCTCTTTGGCTTGAAGGCCGACGATTGTAATGAATTTCTGGAGTCGGGAGATGAGAAGGAAACGCCAGAAGAAATCTGAAATCTGGTTATTGGTGAATTTTTGTGATTGCACAAGACATCCCAGCACATCACAAGCGCCAATGAAGCCACCCATCACGAAATTATCCGAAATCCGTGAAAGACTGTAAGGTACAAATATGTGGCCTATAAAGAAATCAAGGATGAAAATTAGATTCTATCAGAAAAAGAATTAAAGGAATTATACTCGAATTTTGAATGGTTCTTTGCAAAGACAATTTATGCTAAAGGAAAAAGATTTTTTTTACGTATCAAATGAGGAGATAGGTAATGCGATTGAACGAAGTTTAAAATTTGAAGGTTTGGAAGAAGCTTGGATCATTTCACAAAAGAAAAAAAGTTTCAACAATAATTCATTGGAAAAGATCAAACTTATATTTGAACCTCCAAGTAATAATGTTTCGTTGAATGAAGAGGTTTTGAAGAACAAAGCAAAAGATTGTTATGAAAATGATAAAGAAGGATAAAGGAGAAGGGACATCACAGGTCGTCGATACGACAAATAAATATATTGTTCGAAGAAATACCGAAAATTCGACTGACGTCAAGGATTATACTACTCTGAAGGTGGTAGATATTATTAAGGAGTTCAGGGATGAAAAGATAGTTAAAGAGAAATGAGTGGAACTTATTGAAAAAGAAAGAAGCTAGAAGACGTACGTATCAAGAATGGAATGATGAAGGTAGAATTCGAACGGTATTAATTCGGTTTGCTCTTCGCGTCTACCATTGCAAAAAACTAAAGAGGATGAGGTAGAAAAAAATGTAGACAAATTAATAAAGAAGATGAAGTGGAGAGTGATAAATCGGAAAGTGATAAAAGAAAAGGAAATAAAGTTAATATACGTAGTTAAAGGTGGTAATAAGAATAAGAAAAATAAGAAGAGTGTGAAAAAATAGAGTTCACGCTAAACAATTTTATGAATTTTTTAAACTAGTCAAAAGTTTAGATTAATTAATAGCAAAATTTTTAGTTATTCTGTATGTATACTTTATTATGATGATGCTTAGCGTCAAACATTGTGATCGCGATTATGATCGTAAGTTTCATAATACTAATTGTAAATAATATCTCATAACATTAAAGAATTTGGACGAAGTTACTAACTGTATTCTAATAATACAACCGTTCTTGATAAAGCTAATTATATATAAGAACTATGACAGCCCGCTAACGAAAAGTGCTTAATAAAGAAATTTAGTATGTACATTTAGTATGTACTGTTGAAAAAAAAGTATTAGACTGGTGAGTACTAATATTGACCAACGTGATCAAACATACGCGCGTGCGTAATGGATATGGCGCGTAAACAAGCTTACAAATCTTACATCATACTGACTCACAATATATATGATTTCCCACGAGAAATTATTTATAAAATCGCTTTTTTTTCTCCAAATGTATCATCTCTCTTATCTCTCTTAACATAGGAGCGGCAAGTCTCCTCATATTAGACTTTTAAAAGTTTTAATATTTACTATTGTCTTTAAATATTATTTCTTTTAATATAATATTTTCATTTTCTTCAATATTCGTAATATTTATAATAACTTTCTCAAACTTATATTTTATTTATTTAATATATATAAGGCTGTTCTTATTCCTTTCTGTAAAAAAAAACCTTGGAAGATTTCTATCAATGGTAAGTGGAAATGACTAAGCTGGGATGTATAAGGGATTTGTGCACCTAGAGTGCTTCGGTTATCCTCCTCTTCTAGAAGTTTGGTTACCTTAATGAGAAAATGATAGATAAACAATATCTCAAGCTATGTCGCAGACTTCTGTATGTGGGGCCCTTCCCTTTGGTGGTGGGTCTCATGTCTTATTATCAATATAACAGTACCTCTGCACGAGTTTGATCACTCACGATATATCGTTAATGTCAGTTGATAGTAGGCATGGGGGCTTGAATCTGTCTTTTCTACAAAGCTTACTTAGAGTACTCGAGTCTTCTAATATATTTTTTACTATATATTCAATTTTTAGATTCCATGATTTCAAATAAAGTTTTTAAATCTTAAACCTTCAAAAGCTTGGAAGATTTCTAAATGGACAATTTTATTGGTGTTTGGTAAGTGGAAATGACTAAGCTGGGATGTATAAGGGACTTGTGCACCTAGAGTGCTTCGGTTATCCTCCTCTTCTAGAAGTCTGGTTACCTTAATGAGAAAAAATCATAGAAAAACAATATCTCAAGCTATGTCGCAGACTTCTGTATGTGGGGCCCTTCCCTTTGGTGGTGGGTCTCATGTCTTATTATCAATATGACAGTACCTCTGCACGAGTTTGATCACTCACGATATATCGTTAATGTCAATTGATAGTAGGCATGGGGGCTTGAATCTGTCTTTTCTACAAAGCTTACTTAGAGTACTCGAGTCTTCTAATATATTTTTCATTTTATTTTTAGATTACTTTAGGCAATAAATAACTTGACCTAACACGTAAGTTTTCCAAATTTGGAGGGGTTAATGTTAAGATCGGCTCATTCCGGTACTTCTGGTATGAAATGTTAGCGTAAACTTTAACGTTAACATTTCAAGCGATCATCAATTTTACCGATCTAATTTTAGCCTCTCCTTTTTTAATATAAACTTTTTAACTTTTAAACAACATAGTGTTATTCTGTAATCCTTTAGTGGTGATAAGCTAGTAAGTACAATGGAAAGTGGTTGTACGAATTTATTAGTATATAATAGAACAAAATTGAATAATTGATGCAGTGAATAATTGATGCAGTGAATAATTGATGCAGTAGTACTTTACGTCCAACCAAACTACCGTCGTTTTTGGATGACGATTGTAAGCGGATATTGATGTAACTAAAGATAAAAAATCGTAATTTTGCTTCCAGATTGAAATAATCAATAGATTTTTAGAAGTTTATTAATTAATACCATCAAAGTAATTTGTACGATCATAAATCAAATTTTTTTCCTTTAAATAAAAAAGCAACTACTTTACAAAAGTTTTATTACTAACCGATAAAAGTCAATCATCTAAATAAATAAATAATTTTTTTTCTTTTTAAAGTACTATAAAATACATAAAAAAAAAATATTTCTAATTCTGCTCTTTTCAAAAACAATAAATAATAAAATTTTAAATAATTAAAATAATTAAACAAATCGATTAATATTGAATTTCATCATTTTTGTTTATCACGATGAGATAATTTCATGGCCAAGAAAGCAGCGGCAGCCCAACCAATAGAAATTATCCCAATATTTCTCAAACAGATTGGAAAATCCGAGAATTTGTAAGTATTACTTAATGGGGCAGAATGTATCTCATACCATCTAAGAATAATAAAAAATGAAATTTTTTTTTTTAAAAAAATTTATTTACCCGTAAATATGTTTAAAATGTATAATTTTCTTTATTACTTACTTTCTCGGATCAATTTCTTTAAGATACAAAGCTTCAATTTCCCATCTTGGAGCAGACATTGCCCAAAGCCATCGAATATAAACGTAGCTATCATTATTCACAACTTCATCTAATTTTGGATTAGCACCAGAAAGTACTAATCCCCATCCGAGTGCAAAGCCAGTACCGATCAATCCAAGTTTTTCTAAAATCGTATAAAACAAAAATTGAAGATTTATTTTTTCTTAAATAAAATGAAAATTCTTTAAATTACCTTTGGTAACAATTGCTGACAAGAAATAACCTATATGAATTATATGATTAAAAATATTAGGCGTGATTTAATAAAATATGAAAAATAAAAACTTCAATATGTACCCATTGTCCATGCAGCTAGATAAGATAACAGAACAATAAGATATAATTCAAGAATTAAAGATCTATAAGGATAAAATAGAATAAATGAACATGTAAACATAGCTGCTGCTATGACTAATCTTGGAATGTCCGCGATGAACTTTGCAAGAAAATATGGAATCGTTCGCATTCCTGCTGCTGTGTCACGCCAGTATACCACTTTTTCGTAACCAAAAGTCGAACCACCGGCTAAAAAAAATGAAGGTTTATGAGTTAATACTATTATTTAATGTCCAGATTTTGTTCTGTAATCGTCTAGTATTCATCCGGAAATCTAGCATCCTTTTTTCCTTCAGATATACTGGGCTACTCGTAAATATTATGCACATACCTGAGATTCCAGCAAATGTTACACCTAGAGCCATGAAAGTTCCAACTTGCTATGTAATTATATTATTATTATGTCATAAAAATATTTAAAAATTCAGTCACTGTAAATTATCATTATTACCTGTAAAGAATCTTTTGCCAAAAAACAAGCTGGTGCAATGACAACAGGCGTTACACTACAAAGTTCGCTAGGGGCCTTTCCAATGTATGTAAAATTACTAACAGCAAGAGAAATAAAAGCACCACATCCTAGATGTAACAACTGGTCCAACAAAAATTGTGTCCTATTTCTATAAAGCTGTAAACAAGCTCGTTTAAATAATAAAGTAAATGCTATAAAAACGTTTGGAGTGTCTCGAATTGGATCTTTCACACAACAAAGGGCAATTCTTTTTATAAGATCAATAAATTCTAACAATACATCAAGAACATAATGAAAAATATCTTGTAAGAGTTGTATAAATGGAACATGAAATGCTAAGAAAGCAAATTTGATTTTTTGTCCAAATGTTGTTGATGATGGTTTCTCAGCACCCACATCTAATTCAACATGAGCACTTTTTCCTTTTTCGTGAGGGATGGCTTTTCCTCCCTTACAATATTCTTCCCATGCTCTAAATAGGTCTATGTCAGTTCCTTCAGACGATTTAACTTTACCGGACGCAACTTCCATCATAAAGTCAGCTGGACTAAAATAAAAATTAATGAATACGTAAAATAATTTTTAATAATTATTAAGTACGCTCACAAGTTACCTTTCTTGAGGTGGACAATTGTAGCCAAGGTTACTAAAATATTCCAACGCTCTATCACGCGGACCAAAATAAATAATTTTTCCTCCTTTACCAAGAAGAAGGAAGTCATCGAATGTTTCGAATGCTTGTGGACTTGGACTATGAATCTTTGAACGAAATAATGATGGAATAATTAAATTAATTTATATGACTGAGAAAACAACAGTTTCTTGGTATTATATATAGATATATATATATTTGGAGAAATTATTAGCTGTTAGCTATATCTTTATATTTTTGAAAGTTAGTACTTACAACAGCCGCAACCATAAGTCCTTGATTATGAGCAACATTTTTTAATAGAGTACAGACTTCAAATGCAGTTGATGAATCAAGACCAGATGTTGGCTCGTCCTAAATAAGATTATGAAATTTAGAAAAGCGGTTATAGATTAATATCTAAATCCAATCATCTAAACTCACCAAGAAAAGAATTGATGGTTCGGCTACGAGTTCCATTCCAATATTAACGCGCTTACGTTGACCACCAGAAATACCTCTTTGTTCTATTAGATATAAATAGTGTTAATAATAATAATACAAAAAAATAAAATAATACAATAATCACACCTTCATCTCCAATTATTGAATCCATGACATGACTTAATTCTAAGAATTGTATAGTTTCAAGTACTCTTTGTTTCTTGGTAACGCGATTCATCTCTGTGGGCAGGCGCATCATTGCAGAATGCTATGTGAATTTATATAGCATGTGAATTTTTGAATTTATTATTCTTTTTGAACGTTAAAAGTTTTGAGCTTACCACCAAAATTTCACGTACAGTCAACTCTCGAAGCATAACGTCTAACAAATATAAAATAGAATGAATTACCTTTAACAAATTTTGTAATGATTACGTGAATATATTTGAAATCGACAAACCTTCTTGGGGCACAAAACCTATAAGCTTACGATAAGTGCTTAAATTTTCCTCCACACCGTTTACTTTATTTATGGTATATCATAATTAGTAATATCATTTAGTAAATAATAATTGAAAACTTTATTTACCTTTTATAATACCACTTGTCTTTTTTGCTTTACCAGTCAAGAGGGAAACAAATGTAGTTTTTCCAGCACCTGAAGGACCCATAATCGCACATGTTCTGCCGTGCGATAATTTTCCTATGAATTTTGATTATATAAGCTTTACATATTTAGATTTTTTTTTTAAAGCTGACATTAAATAATTTTGTATATATTACCTGTCACTCCCTAAAAAAAAACAAAAGAAATTATTGTTACATTAAAAAAAATGATTTTTTATTATATAATATAAATATTTATCCTAGTTTTTTACCTTCATAATCGTGATACCAGAAGGTAAAACCAATCCAAGATTTTCAAATTCAATATCAAAAGTTCTTTTCACAGGTTGCAAAGACATTTCATGACTCATTTTCTGTTCGTTTAATAATCTATTATATTTAGCCGTTTTCAAACGATCCGCTTTATTTTTTACCGCGAATAATATAGCAATTACGATAGCCGCAAGGATAACTAATGCGACAATGTAATATCTGTTGGCACTTTTTGAGCCTGTGAATAGTACGTTGAGTGCGTTGATAAAATGTTTGTTAATGAAGTTGTGAAAGAAAATACAATATTCAAAAAATGAAAAAACAATCACCTTCCGCACAATAAGCTAAATTGTGACATGATATCGGTGAAACACTTCCAAGAGAACAAAAATGGCCTGATAAATTGAATAAAATTTCTAAGTATACTATAAATTTTTTTTAAAAAAAAATGACGAAAAAATAAAAGTACGCACACCTTTAGGACAAGGGTGTATTTCCGTCGCATCTTCGTTACAGTAATAACCTGCGCAACAATACATGGGTTGTGCTACATTTTTGTAAAGAACTCGAAATGAATATGGTTTTATTTATTTAAATAAGAATTTTTTTAACGCAGTAAATTTAATTACCCGAATTTTCCGGACATATGAAACCTGATAGAAAAAATAAATTTTAATATTACGCAAATAAAATAAAATATATTGTGTTATGAAAATGATAACTCACCCGCTGTACATTTCACTAGAAGATTAAAGAAGTTGGTTTATTTATTTTTATAAAAAAATTTATTGACGAAAAAAAAAAATCTTACCAGACTTTTCCGGACCCATACAGAAATTACTAAAAAATCAAAAAAATTAACACGTCAAATATATGCATATAATTAAATGATTAATTATATTACGTACCCAGCTGTACAATTCCATGTAACTGTGTGATTCGTATTAGGTATCACCTTCCCATCTTCCGGTTGTGGAGTTGATAAGTACCAACATTGGCCACTACTGTTCTGAATAGACAGTGGAATTAAAAAAAAAAATTAATCAATATTTTTTTCAATTTCGTGTGAAACCTAAATGTTTAAATTTGATACGCGTGTTAATAAAATTTAATAAGAATATAATAATAATTACTTCGGCACCAGGAATAGTTTTATTTGATAGTAACGCAACATAGTTAACCGGATCTAGTAAAGACAAGATTTCATCTTGAGACTTAGGAGTAGGCGTAGCATTGGGTACAGTAGTTGTTGGAATTGCTGGAGCACTTTGTGCATTAGCGATTGACGAGGTCATTAATAATAAATAACATATTAAATATATTGTGGACAGGTAAGTCCATCTTAGATTATTTTCAAACATTTTTTTTCTTAATGTTTTTTTTTAGAAAAAAAAGAAGATAGGAAAAAGGAGGATGAAACTCGTATAAAGTCATTTCGCCACACGAATGTTAAATATCCAAGAAAAAAAAAAAGATAAACATGGCTGTGGACTAATTTATTAAGATAAAACAAAATCACTATTGAGGGTAAGTTCATAAATGAAATTCTAAGCCAATGCTGTGCTTAACCGAAGATCAATTGTAATACAATTATCTAAATGAAGTTAATTCATTCTATAAGTTAATTTCTAAATAAAGTTTAGCAAAATAATGACAATCGATCACAGTATCTAAATAGGTCAAATCATTCCATAAGTTAATTTCTAAATAAAGTTTAGCAAAATAATGATCCCAGTATCTAAATAGAGTTAAATCATTCCATAAGTTAATTTCTAAATAAAGATTAGCAAAATAATGACAATCATTGTGAGGCTTTATATGCAAGCCTCACACGATTAGATTGATTTAATAATTATAATTGTTTCAAATATAAAGCAAGAATTTTTTTTTTTTTAAAAAAAAACATAACTCTATTTAACGGATGTCCTAGAGACGTCTACATTGTAATAGCCCATAGCACAATTGCGTGCTCGCGTTAGAATATTAATAAAGTATCTCTAATTAATAAAATAACAAAATTCTAACGAACGAACGCAATACCTACCACAATACTTTACCAAAACTCTTCCTAGAAGAATTTTTTAATTTTCCGTCACAGAATCTAGCAGCAAATCCTATATGAGTTCTATCTCTATGCTGTGTTATAAAAAACACCTAACGGGTATGTAAATAACTAATTTAGCGATGAAACTAAACTCAACCCCTGCTTTATCATAGTCATTGAATTAATGAATGATTTTCATAATTTAATACATTTATAGAAAATTAAATGAAATAAATTCGCTATCATTGAAATAATGATTTTCATCCAGAATTTTCTTATTTAGATTTATGTATATATTTATATTTTTAATCTATTTTAAGAGTAACTTTAAAACTTCTAATCAATCTTTATTTTCTTCTAAATAGTACATTACCGCTATTTGTTTATTTAAGATATTATTGTTGTATTTAATTATAGTAATATATTGATTGAAGTTTGCTTCAATATCGCATAATAGTATGTATCTAACTTTCTTTTTCTCAGAAAAACTTTTTCACTTGGTATACTGTACGTACGGTATTTAATTGATTTACTTTTTTTCTTCTTTATATCGCGTTGTAATGATAAGATAACATCGTTAGAGAATATTTAAAATCATATCAAATAAAATGAGTAATTATTTTTTATAATTAAAATTTTATTAATATTATAAAGTTGCTCACATTTGCGTATGTACAATAACTTATAGAAAGTGACTTCGATATTATGAGTAGTTATAATAATTAAATAACATAAGTATGTTAATTTAACCTTGTTTTTTTAAAGAGATTTATTTGTCTGAAAAATATTTAATTATGAAGTAGTCATAATAATAAGTAATTTACTAATAGACAATGTAAAAATACTCAATACAATAAAAATAAAAATATGAAAAATAAAAATATTGTTTCAATGTTTTGGACAATTATATTTTATTTCTCCTGCTGTAAATAAAAAATAAAATAAATTATTTATTAAGTATCGTAAATATTATAAAAATAAAAATAAATGACATTTACAAATACTTACATCATCATTTATCTTCAATTTAGAAATATCAATTTGTAAAGTTATTTTACACTTAACGAACCGATAATTAACGTGAATATGTTTAATATAACAAAATTATTAATTACTTGAGTATTCTTTGCTTATTATATCGTCATATAGGTTGTAATAATCATCAGAATTTTTTGATTCAGGAAGATTATTAAAATTAATTAACCTGCTTGTATAAATAGCTCTCGAGTGTGTTTTATATGATAAGGGTGAACTAGTTGAAGATATAGAACTATCGCCTAATATTTTATTATTAATTTCTTTCGATTCTTTAATTTTTTGTTTTAGCTCCATCTGACTATTAAATTCAACATACCATGAACATAATATATTCGCAATTTCATCTGCTGTTGGTCGTTTTAGTGGATTTTCATCTAAGCATCTTTTAATTAAATGCACAATTAATTGGGGTACTTCAATATTAAACCTTGGCCTGAGTCCTAGACAAATTTTTATTGCCAAACTTTCATCATGGCTTACATCATGATATGGAGCTAATCCAGAAATTAATTCATACATAATTATACCAAAACTATAAATATCAGCTGCTTTAGTATAATTTCGTCCTCTTAAAATTTCGGGAGCGATATAAGGTAAAACTCCGTATATTTTATTATTTATATTTTCTAATTTGTTATCATGATGATCTGCAGGTCTTCATAATCCCATATCAGTTATATTAGTTTTAGAAGAAAACTTTAATATATTACCATTATGCAAATCTCGATGAATTAATTCTTTCCCATGAACTCTTGCAGGTCCCAATGCAATCCAACATAAATCATTCAACTTATCTTCCCAACCTAATTTATCATAACTTTTACCTAGATAATTTCGTAAGCTTCCATGTTCTGCATATTCCAAAACCATAATATAATTTTTTGTTTCTGGATCTTGAGTTATTCCGTAAAGTTGTGTAGTACAATAAGAAAAATCAGCGTTGTCCCCAATTTTATGATGCAATGTAATCTACATATACGAGTAACATTAGTAAAATATCTTATTATTAATAAATTTTAAATTTAAATATTTAATTTATACCTCATTGATAAATTCCCATGTAACATTTTTTGAATTATTTAAAACTTTTAGAGCTACAGTAATATTGGAATATCGGTCCCAATCTTGATTTTTATTATTCCATTTATATAATCCAATTTGCTCTATACACTTGGCCAAACCCACCTTTTGCAATAAATTTAACATCATAAAATTTATTATAAGGTATCCATTCTAATACATTTTGATAATAATTCACTGATAGTTGAGTATCTTGAATAAATTTGTCGATATTATCATTTCCACTTGTCCAATTTTTAAAATTTTGTTGAAAATGTTTTGCGTTACACAATCTACACCATTCATATTCAGTATTTGTTTGATTACACTCTTCACATGAATTCATGAGTAAATATTATATATTCAATAAAACTTAATTAAATGGATGTAAGAGTTTGCGTGAATAAAATAAGAAAAATGGATACACAGATAAACAGGAAACTCCGATTTTCATGCACAGAATTTACCAGTTTCGGAGTATCGGAGTTTCGGAGTTTCGGAGTTACAGTTTCGTAGTTACAGAAGTGTGGATCCAAGGATCCAAACAATAAAAAATGGTAGTGTATTATTTAAAAATGATCGACATTTCCAGTGCCACCAACCAAGTTACGCATGTAATCCAAAAAAAAAAAGAAAATTCGAAAAATTAGTGCATTATTAGAAAACTTTCAAATAAAATAACGAATTTACAATATATAATATTGTTATAACAATTGTATAACGTTCGGCATGTTAGAGAATTGAGGTAATGATAGTGATACGGCAAATACATTGGTGATACCTTCTCATAGATGAAAAAAAGTCGGAAAAAAAGGAATATATATTTAACCAGTACGGTACGAATTTGCAAACCTGTACGGTACGGTTGATCAATTTTTGTGATAATCATTTCGTACCGTACTAGTTCTATATATAAAGAGATTATTATAGAACCAGTACGGTACGGTACGAAATGATCAACCATAAAATTTGAGTATATAGTAAATTAGTACTGTACGGTAATACAAATTAGTACGGACGTTCAAAAAAAAAATTTAAATTTTTCCGTACTCAGACGGACCTTTAAAAATAAATTTTGATTTTTTCGTACTAATATTTTACATTGTAACATCATGTGATCAAATTTTTGAGATGAATATGTTGTACACAATATTTGAGTAATATAATAATTGTGTAATGATCAATCTGATTAATTTATAAATTTGTAATATAATGATTTTAACGTTCTGTCATCGTAAATATCTCTTTTAATTTTTTACTTCTTTGAAGAAGAAGTTCTGTCATCGTAAATATCTCTTAATTTTTTACTTCTTTGAAGAAGAAGTTCTGTCATCGTAAATATCTCTTAATTTTTTACTTCTTTGAAGAAGTTCTGTCATCGTAAATATCCATATTTTCAATTATTTTTCTTCTTTGGCTTATCTTCAAAGATTTTTTTTAATTTTATAATTTAACATTTAATTTTATAAGATATTTTGTTAAAAACAATATGTCAAAGTTGCACAAAAATACAAAAATGCAAAGTCGTACGATTGTACGAAAACTTAAATTAGTACGAAAATTTTAAAACTTTCGTACGTACTAGTACAAAAAAATTGATTAGCTGTAAATGTACGTACGAACAAAAAAAACACACGTACGTACCAAGTTGCGTTAGCGTACTGTCATATTTTACTCAATACCTATAAAATTTAACCAACTGTACCGTACCGTACTGGCTCTATAATAATCTCTCTATATATAGAACCAGTACAGTACGGTACGGTTATTGTTTTAAATGGACATTTTGGACATTAGTGTCCAAATTATTAAAATGAACATTTTGGACATTGGTGTCCAAATTACAAAACTAAACATTTTGGACATTGGTGTCCAAATTACAAAAATGAATATTTTGGACATTAGTGTCAAATTGTAAAATTAGACATTGGTGTCCAAATTATCAAAATGAACATTTTGGACATTGGTGTCCAAATTATTAAAATGGACACTGGTGTCCAATTAATTATATGCTAAATGTACCATACTGATTTTCTCTTTATTATAGTGTCAGTACGGTACGGTACGGTCATGTTGATCAAATTTTGTAATTTTGTATGGGGTGATCAACCGTACCGTACAGGTTTGCAAATTCGTACCGTACCGATTATCCTACTACCTGAAAAGAAGTTTACCCGACATTCTGCGACGGTCACGGGATTTACTGTCGATAGACACCAAAGCATTTTTTGATCGAAACTATTTTTAAAGTTATCATTCGAATATATGTTTCATTATTTCAAATAATAAATCAACGCTGAGTATTCACCGCCGAAATAAAGCAACTTATTTAGCTATATGTTCTTAAAGTATATTGTGTAAATATTGCTATGTAAGGTAATATGTATGCGAACATGCAGTAAACGTGAACTTTTCAGATTGGCCGGTTCGCTGTATTTTATCGTTGGTACGATAGGACTTCGAGTTATATATATATAGGTCAGGGGAGATCGGCACACATTTACTATTAGCTCTACGCATTTTTTTTAGGGCCGGCACTATGTAATGCTGGTCGGCATTATCCACAAATGGAAGCGATTTACATTATTTTAGCTTATTCTAAGCAAATAACTAGGACCTGACCTTTCTATGTACACAGTGTAATTCGATATAATGGAACCATCCGTTCCCTTGGTAAAATTTGTCAAAAATCCGTTATATCAAGAATTCCGTTATATCGAGGGTAAATTAATTATACGTTATGATAATCCGTTCCAGACCCAATTCCGGTATATCAAGATTTCACTTATGATCCGTTATATCGAGGTTCCGGTATATCGAATTTCACTGTGTATAGCTCAGGGTCCTTGTACGATCTCTCTGTACTAGCCCCTAGGGGTGACGTACATGAGGATCGCACAACAACAATAATTGTCCGAAGCGTTAACGAAGGACTATTTACTGTACTGAACTAGTTTAACCACCGTTTTTGTCCCTGTCACAATCGACAATTTTATTTCCTTTTTTGAATATATATCACGATTTATGTAACACTACCTATAAATATGCCAATCGAATAAATAAAACGCGAAGGACTACAAAAAACTGAAATTATATATAATGGTTTCTCAACTTAAATGGCTGGTTTAAAAAAAGAACTCCATAGACAATATGGAGAATACGAAAGATGATATAGAAAATAGTGATACAAGTGATAGATGTCCAGAATGTAGTCAAAAGACTAATAATATACTTTACAATTATTGTAAGCCATGCAGCTCGGCCGTCGGCACATTTCAGTAATAATTTTACTCTCTGGACAAGTGGGAATATCAATACAATATTGATGAACTGATTTAAAATTCACAACTTAATGCAAATGATCAATATGAATTAATTGGATGATTTGAATATTCAAATCTTGAAAATGTTTAATTTGTTGCTCATGGTGGGTTGGAACTTGGAAGTGTATATAAAGCTATTTGGAAAGATGGTCCATTTAATACTACTGATTCAGTAAACCTTTGGAATATTGATAATCCAGATGGAATCGGGATAGCAACAAAGTAGTGGCAATAAAAGAATTCCAAATGTGACTAGTGTGAGCCCAGAATTCTTAAATGAGTATATAGTTTAAATAACTACTTTGTAAATAAAATATTGAAATTTACACAACCTAACATTTTATTGCAGGTCAAAAACAACTTGAGATTAAATTACGAAGCACGTTGCAATAGAATTTATGGAGTGACTTGTGATCCTCAAATGGAGAATATGCAATTGTTACTGAATTCCAAAAAGATGGCAATATGAGGGTTGAGGGAGTCCCTATAATGCCAAATGGGGTTAATCATACGATATTTGTTTAGAATTTGTTCGAATTTTATATTATTTTTAGTACAAATTTCGAATAAATGTTGTATAATTAGCCCGTTTGGCACAAATTTAGCACAAACCTTTTTATAGGGAGTTGATTAAAAAAAACCACAGTGTTTTAACCTGGAATTTGATTATTAAAATCATTTGGAATATCAGTGAAGGATTGATGAACATTCATAGTGAAAATTATCATCATAGAGATTTGTAACATCTTAAATACTGCTCTTGATGATAAGATTCATTCTGTGACTTCAGATTTTGGCTTGTGTTGTCCTGCAGATCAAAGTTCTGTAGATAAGACATTATATGGTACAGTATCTTACCATTTGTCGCACCAGAAGTTTTACGTGGTGGAGAGTTTACCAAAGCGGCAGATATTTATGGGTTTGGAATGTTGATGTTAGAAATAATCAGTGGCGGAGCACCTTTCGCTGATAGAGATTATGACTTGCACTAGCTCTGGATATTTGCAAAGGAGAACGTCCGATAATTCCAGAATATACACCTGAGCCATATGCTGCCTTGATGAAACGTTGCTGGGATTCTATTCCTACCAATCGTCCGACGACTTTTTAATTTGGTTATGAATAATTCAGCTGGATGAGAAACTAGAAATTGAAGAAGAATTTAGCAAGGAACGGGAGGACAGATGGAAGCACGATTAGCAGCAGAATTGGCTACAAATCCATGTCCACCGAAAAAATCACAGAACGTGCTTATCAGTAAACAACTTGATTATTCCAAGCAACTTACTTAACTACTTGAAGCCAAGGATGTTGAAATGAATACAAATAACAATAGTACGTCATATACTTTATAATTTTAGCAGATAAAGTCTTTAACATATTTTTTCACAATTAGTAGCATAACACACTCGGCAATTAAATATGACTCTCTAGAAGGCTAGGTAATGATGTGTATTTTACATTACGGGCATAATTTATATTTCAATTCCATTTTAAAGCTAAAATTGGAAACTACAAGCTTTATGATTATGACATAAATAATCAGTCATAAATTCTCTTATTTTACTTTCAGTATTAAGAGGGAGAATAAATTTTCTTAATTTGAAATTCTTTCTAATACTTCACTCAAAATATTAGGAACTCTTTTGGGTTGGTGACAAGCGTTTTACGTCATACTTAGTCACATTTTTGCCTCGTGACATTATTTTATTATGAATACTAAATACTGTATATTTATTCCATATGCAAAAACGGGTGAAATTTAACCAAAATCTCTCAATTTTCGATCCACTTGGATTACACAATGAAAGAAGTCTCATAATCCGATTCTGAACATATAATGTAATACATTGAGAAACCGATAAAAAGTGATAAAAAACGGCAGGGATTTCTTAAGGGAATATAACTTCAATATATATCTTAATATAACCTAATATATCTTTTTCAACGCGTTGGCAGAAGGATTGAACAAAATTGTTTGATTTCAAAATACTGTAGATGTATCGTGTACGACCGCTAAACATATAATAATCCCTGAAAGAAACTAAATATATTTGATCGCATATTATTTTAGACAATTGTGTATTTGAAAACTACTTCTAAAATAGGTATTTTAATAATGATGATAAAAAAAAGGAAATACTAACTTAATGAATCTAAACATTTAAGTAAAGATGTATTAAACTATGAGCTCCACTTCTTCAATTGTGAAGCAAATTATTTAAAATCTATTAACACTACTAGGGTTACAACGCCAGTGGCCGCAGTGTCATGTGACTTTGTAAATGACTTTTGCCGTAGACTTAACGTAAGCTTTTGATTGGCTTAGACTCTTAAACTTTTGACATGAAGTACTTTTAATTATAGAACTCGTTAGCATTTTTTTAATCATGATTTTTTAATTTATTTAAAAACCATTCGCAGTTTAGTACAATTTATATAAATAATAAAATAATTAAGCTTTTCTTATTTTTTTTTCAATTATTATTATTATTTTTTTTTGTAGAAAATCAGTAAATCACGTAAGTATTGATAGTCCTTTAGCAAATAAATTCGTTGATAATTTTTTTTTTAATAAGTAAATATGGAATTTTTCAATAAATAGATACGAGGATATTTTTTTTTTAATAAATATAAATATGAAGGTTTCTTAACAAGATTTTTTAATATTAAATAAATATTAAGAATTTTTTTTAGTCAAATAATTTTTTTTCCTTAAAAGGTTTCCATAATTATATCATAGTTAATAAGAAATTCCGGTTAAAATCTGGATCAGACTGGGCTAGGTTTCAAATTATGGACTTTTGTGCAGGACTTTTATCAAAAAGATCTAAATTAGGAAATTTATATGGATTTGTTAAATTTAAATCATAAATAATTAAAATCTAAAGTCTACTTGTGTAAACTGCTTGAGGATGTGTCATATATGATATAGTATCAGTAGATATTAAAAGTGATGAAAAGGATTACTTTTTATTAATATCATCTGTTTCCATAAATTACAGAATCCACTTCATTGTAAAGAATATCAACTCATAAATCATGAATTAGCTTAAGTAATTTATTTGCATTAGGTCGTTTTAAAAGGTCTGCATTCCAACATTGACTAATAATGTCAAAAATTAATTGAGGAATTTTATAATTAGACTTTGGTCTCAAGCCTTTACAAATTTTCATTGCTAAGAATTAATCATGAGCTATATCATAATAAGGAGGTAAACCTATATAAATTTATATGCAATATAAGGCTATTTTGAGAGAATTTGACATTTGCTGGTTGACATAATCCCAAATCAGTAATAAAAGCATCTTGATCATGATGAATTAATTATTTATTATGAATATCTATCAAGTCCAGGTGCAATATTAATTATTTTTTTATTCCAATTTATTGAAATTAAGTTGCTATTTAAATGTTGTCTTGAACTGCCATTTTTTAATTGCATTACCATCATAAAATTATTTGTTTTTGGATCTTTGGTAATACTACCAAAACAACGAATTATCCAATACTATTACCGTATTACGTACTAAAAGATTTGATTCAACCTTAAAAGAAAATTATAATAGTTAATTTAACATTTATGAAGAATAATAAAAATTTATAAGAAAATATCTTACTTATTTAAAAAATCTGCTGTAATATCTTGTGAGTCATGCAAGCATTTTAAAGCAACTTTTGTTCACCTATTCTTTCCAATTGATCAAGCATAATTTATATCCCAAGGACCATCTTTGCAAACTGCTTTATCAGTAGTTCCAAATCCCCTTTTTGCTAAATATTCAACACCAATTTATCATATTCAATCCACTTTATGACTTGGTTTAAAATATTTAGCTTTTAGGTGTAAATTTAGGTAATTCTATAAAAGAAATTCTCTTTTTTAGAAGTCCCAAAAGGAGATATATTTCCGTTTTAGGAAAATTATTTTTAGAATTCAAAATGGTATTTTGAAGGTTATTACAAAAAAAAAAAAGATTTACAAATTAACAGTAACTATTTTTAAAAAAAATGCTAAATAGAAGGCAAATATATTTTATTTTAGTTCTTGATAGGCATAATATAATTTAACTACAAGATTTACATTTGTTTCCTAAAGTTTGTTATGGTTCAAAGGGCATAAAATTGAATAAATCGATGAATGTAAATAAATTCGTTGTATCAACATTCATAATAACATACTTTGTCAATCGTAACAACTTAAATTTCTTTACAACATTCTCAATTTAAGCTTTTATTTTGATCAAGTTATCTTTTATAAACACTTTGGGAAATGAAAATTATACAAAGGTTTGACATGTGTTGCCAAATTCACGTGGCATTTTCAGGAAGAATAAGGAATTTAATTTTTTTTTCAATAGTAATTATAATATTCCTTTATTTAGCCGTTGAAACAGCGTTAAAACCAAAGTTTTTGTAAAATATGTCGAGTTCATTTTTACTTCTTTATTTTTCATAATATGCATGAATTTATTTTACATTTGGTTCTTCTCCCAGCATAAATAATAACATTACACTAATTCCTAATTTTGCTTCAAAAAAAGAATATTTCACTATCGGATAACTGCCCAAAATTTAAATAAACTCATCAGGTACTTTTTATCCAGTTTTTATTCATATTGTCAATTTGAAACAATGTTGATATTTCGTAATTCTATCATAATAGAGAATAAAACAATTACTGTACCAAAATGAGAAAAACAAAGTCATAAAGATTTGAAGGATATGTAATAATTTATTGATGCATAATAATGTTTTTAATTGAAGTGAAAAAAACAAAAACTATGAAAACATTTTTATATTGATTTTGATCCCGTTAAATTTTAAGGATATTGACTCGCACTTTTTGATGTCCGAAATCAAACTAACCCAGTTGTTCTCAGATAACAATACAAAGCAATTACGATAATTAAATAATAGAAGTATTAAAATATGATTTCGTTAACAAGATTCATTTGAATCATAAAATAATGAAATTCTCAATAATTGACTAAATAACCAACGAAAAAAAAAAGATAAATAAATTATTTTAACCAATCATATTTTCATTTCTCCTGCTGTAAATAAAAAAATAAATTAAATCATTTATCAAGTATTATAAAAAATAAAAATTACAAATACTCACATCATCATTTATTTTTAATTTAGAAATATCAATTTGTAAAGATGCTATTTGATGAAATAAAATTTATTTTACACTTAACGAAACGATAATTAATGTGAATATGTTTAATATAACAAAATTATTAATTACCTGAATATTCCTTGCTTATTATATCGTCATATCGGTTATAATAATCACCAGAATTTCTTGGTTCGGGAAGATTATTAAAATTAAGTAATCTACTTGTATAAATAGCTTCCGAATGTGTTTCATATGATAAGGATGAACTAGTTGGAGATATAAAACTATTGCCTAATGTTTTATTATTGATTTCTTCCGATTCTTTAATTTGCTGTTTTAGCTCTATATAACTATCAAAGTCCGTATACCATAGTGATAAAATATTCGCAATTTCATTCACTATTGGTCGATTTAATGGATTTGCATCTAAGCATTTTTTAATTAAATGCACGATCAATTGGGGTACTTTAATATTAAACCTTGGTCTGAGTCCTAGACAAATTTTTATTGCCAAACTTTCATCATGACTTACATCATGATATGGAGGTAATCCAGATATTACTTCATACATAATTATACCAAAACTGTAAACATCAGTTGCTTTAGTATAATTTTGTCCTCTTAAAATTTCTGGGGCAATATAAGGTAAAACTCCGTATATTTTATTATCTAACTTATTATAATATGCAGGCCTGCATAAACCCATATCAGTTATATTAGTTTTAGAAGAAAACTTTAATATATTACCATTATGCAAATCTCGATGAATTAATTCTTTCACATGAACTATTGCAAGTCCAAATGAAATCCACCATAAATTATTTAACTTATCTTTCCAACTTAATTTATCATAACATTTATCTAAATAATTTCGCAAACTTCCATGTTCTGCATATTCCAAAACCATAATATAATTTTGCGTTTCTGGATCTTGAGATATTCCATAAAGTTGAGTAACACAATTATAACAATTATAATTATCTCCAATCTTATAATGCGATATAATCTACACATAAAAGTACATTAGAAGAATAATTTATTAATTAATAATATATTTAAAATTTTAAATTTAATTTATACCTCATTGATAAATTCCCATGTAACATCTTTTGAATTATTTAAAATTTTCAAAGCTACAGTGATATTGGAATATCGGTCCCAATTTTGATTTTTATTATTCCGTTTATATATACATCCATCAATCCAATTTGCTCTATACACTTGGCCAAACCCACCTTTTGCAATATATTTAATATCATAAAATGTGTTATAAGGTATCCATTCTAATACATTTTGTTGATGACTCGCTGATAGTTGAGTATCTCGAATAAATTTGTCAATGTTAGCATTACCACTTGTCCAATTTTTAAAATTTCGTTGAAAATGTTTTGCGTTACACGCTCTACACCATTCATATCCAGTATTGTTTTGATTACATTCTTCGCACAAATCCATGAGTAAATATTATATATTCAATCAACTTTATATATTAATGAATGTAAGAGTTTGCGTAAAAAAAAAATGGAAGTCAACTTTCGCTTGAAGCACAAGTTGAAATTTTCAAATTGCTCCGCTTTGGCGCTAAATTTTTTAAGTGAACACTACTATATGTGTTAGATATAGATACCTTCCGACCATTCATATGCAAAATATCGAGCGGAAATACAGATAAACGGGAAACCATGAAATGCCGATTTTCATGACGAAAATTGTCATGTGGACACAAATAAAAATGTACTATTTTAAAATGATCGACAAAATATTTTTATTAATTTAAATTAAGCATTAATTAAAGTACAGTATATTTGCATTTGGCAGATTAAAATTATAAAAAATGGTACAACAGTATCAATGTTATTGTAATGTGCAGCCTTACTAAATTCGGTGGATCCACGCAGTATAGTTTGCACATCTGATTGAATGTAGTACATAAGCGCGACATTAATGGCGCTTACTATTATTTTATATATAACAGATTAGAGCGCACAAAACTATTTTGAATAATGTGCGCTCAGCGCGTATAAAAATAATCTGAATTCCCAACACTGACTGTAATGACAAGGTTGTGTGACCCAACATTTTGGTAATAAAAATCAATAAAATGGAAAGGCAGGATTTTAAAAAAAAGAGATCTAAAAAAAGAAAGTTTTGTTATCATATTAATTTTTGGAAATTTAAAATTGGATTTTTTTTTGATCGGTTTTCCTTTTTAGTTTTAGCAGAGTTTTAACAATATTATTTTTTGAAATTTTTTTCCTTTATTTAATGATATTGTTTCCTGGGTAATAAATTGCTTGATTTTTTATTTTCTTTGAATTTTTTTCTAATGATATTGTTTCTTGGCTAATGAATTGCATGGATTTTTTTTTAGTGAGATTCTTTTTTAGCGAGTCAAATAATAGATTGCACAGATAATATTAATAATATTAATAAATAAATGAATATAATTCTATGATACTGTTACCTGTTTCGTGTGATAATATTTTTTGCATCAATTTTTCTATTTATATAATACAAATAATTATTGATACTAAATTCATAATGACTTCTTTTAATGAAATACTTGAAGGTGAAACACCTCAACAACGTAAAAAAAGATTAAATAAAAGAAAATCAAGTCCCGATATACGAGATAGAGATGTTATTTTGTTAAATTTATTGCAAATAAATAAGTTACTATATTATATATAATAAAATAAACTTTTCGTATTATTTCGAAAATCTCGTACTTCTGATTATCTTATGTTTGTTAATTAAGATAATATAATAGTACGCATACCGCAAGGACTTTCTAGGTGTCATTCTGTAAAATTACCGAGACTGCAGATAAAAGCTAGTGACACATTTAATGTTTATAGATTAAATATGTTATTAGTCTTTAATTTAGGTCCAATTGAAATAATGACTATATGTATTTAAAACAATAAAATTAAAATATCCGGATAATTTTATTTTAGATAATTTATGACTTTTTATTTCTAGTAGTAATTAAAACAAATTTCTTTAAGATATGTCTTATAAAGTACACAAAATATACACTGTCTTTAAATTATTTTTGTCATCTACCTTTATTTATTTATTTATTTATTTTTGCCGTTTATTATTTTTTTTTAGTTATAAAAAATTTCACGTTAGCACAAAAGTGAAAGACGTGTACAATCCAAAATTTTGATATAACGATATTTCTGGATCCATGTGAAAATCTTTTTAAAGGTCAAACTTATAATCCTTTTATTCCACAAATTATTTTTTTACTACATTTGTGAGTTTATTTACGCTAAATCACGTGATTTAGATGTCACATATTTTAGATTTACTTTCACGATCCCTTCCATACGGAGGATTTTGATTAGGAAAAACGAACAACCATTTACTTCCCACTTTTTTATCTTAATTCAAAGCAATAATAGTAGTCTATATTCCGGACTGATAGTACTTATGTCTGGTAACCAGCTTGAAAAATATGGCGACGACAGGTTAAGCTGAGGCGGTCTTACTATAAGATTTTTAATACTGGTTTTAACAATTATAGCTAGTTTTATTTGATAAACAAATTATATGCAATTATTGTAATAAAAGTCTACACGTCACATATAATTTAAATGTTCAGTGCATTTAAAAGAAATGCTGTACTATGATAATAAAGTAAAGTCCATTAAAAATATGATATTTATTTTTATAATAAATGGTTTATGACATATATTTAAATGTTAAAAACTCTAATTTATAATAATTAAAAGATGATAAAAACAATTGTTTTTAAGATTCAACTCTAGAAATTTTGAATTCAAAGTGTGAATCAGGTTTAGAAGAAACGAAAGTTCTAGTTTTAGATTGAAATCCTTCATCAGTTGGTCGAAAAACAAAATTTCTAATTAAATTACTTAATAATATTTTAAATTCAGCTAAAGCTAATTTATTTCCAATACAACCCCTTGCACCAGTATTGAAAGGTAAAAAACTTAAATTTGATATATTTTTAGTTAAAGTAGGATCCAACCATCTTTTTGGATCAAATTCAGCAGCTGTTGGACCCCAAATTTCAGTTGATTTATGAAGTCCCATAGTTGAAATCATTATTGGAGTATACTATTATTATTAAATAACGAGAATAAAATGTTTTTAATTAATAATTTAAAATTTTTTTTTTTAATAAAATACAAAAAAAAATATAAATATACCTTTGGAATAAAATAATTCCCATAAACTTTATCTTTAATATTAGTTCTCCTAATCATGGTAACTAAATTAAAAATTATCGAGTTAATAAGCTGATTTTATAAAATTTAAATATATTAATAACAACTAACACTATACCTGGAGAATGTAATCTTAAAGTTTCTTTAACTACGCCATTTAAATATTCCAAGGAATTAATTTCATCAAATGTAGGATTAAAATTTGATTTATCAGGAAAAGCTTTATTTATTTCTTCACGTAATATGTCTTGCATATGTGGATGTCGTGCAAGTAAATATATAGCCCAACTAGTTGAAGTACTTGTGGTTTCATGTCCCGCTAATAAGAATGTCATAATCTAAAATATACACAGATAATAAATAATATTTGCGCATTAAAAAAATGATAAATATTTTTGATAATACAGTTTTCACACATTTGTTTTAGTCACCTGATTTTTTAATTCTTCGTCGGTCAATTTTTCTTCAATAGGTAATGTTTTATTAATATTAATTAACACAGATAACAAATCATCTCCTTTTAATTCTCCAATGTCGGCTTCTTTAAGTTTTCTTTTAACCAAATTCTTTGATTCGCGATCTATAACCGCACATGCATTGACAAAGTTTTTATTTATTTCAATCGGAATACTTCTAACCATTGGAAAATAATATGCTAATCTACCAAGCATAAAATGAAGAATAGTTGGTGGGGTAACAATAGCGTTATAAGCATTAGCTAATTCATTCGGAGATGTTAATGTATTGAATTCGTAATTAAATCCTAAAAAAAAAAACGTAGAATTGTAAAAAAACGCGTATAGAATATCAACATAAAATTTCATTTTTATTTTCTTACCAACTAAGCCAATGATATCTAAAGTAGCTTTTGAAAGATAAGGTGCAATTTTAATTTTAGATTCTCCTAAATTTATTGTATCTTCAGTTATTACACTTATTAACTTAGAAGCTATTCGAGTAAATGTTGGAACCATATTCTAAATTGAGATAATATAAGATATTAAATTAGTTCAAAATTAAAAATTCATCAAAATGAAATGAGTTATAATATAGTGTATGGATTGTTGTGTATGGTTAAACATCACATATAATAAGTCACGTGATCGCACGTGGATCAGTCATACGTGATATTTAACATACACTACAATATAAATTCATATTTATCATAACACCCAAATGAAATATATCTAATTACCTTAATATTGCTATAAGTGAAAGCTGGATTCATCATCTTTCTTTGTCTCTTATGAACATTACCTTCCGAAAGTGCAAGACCATTACCGATAAATGCAACAGAATCTGATAGAATGTTCACAGGTTTAATATAATCATAACTATGACTTAATGTAATATCTTGAACTATTGTTGTATCTGTGATTAAAAGAGCTGGTTGATTAAATATTTCGTAATATTTTACTATATTTCCATATTTTTTTGTCAATTCAAGTTGTGGCTCCTATATAAATATATATAAGATAATGTATGAGTTGAATGAAAAAAAAAATTAAGACTGATATAAACAACATTAACCTCTTCTTTCATAAATTTTTTATAATTTCCGTAAAATAGACTTTCAAATGGTGGACCAGGAATTTTTCTCAAAGGGGTAAGATAAACTGGCCAAATATACATTTTATAAGTAGCCCATCCTATAACTCCTAACACAAAGAAGCTAATCAAGGAAGTCAAATCAAGCATTGTTTTTATTATTTTTGAAAAAAAATTAAAATTATTAAATAATTAGACGGAGATTTTTAAAGTGAGAAGTGAATTTTCACAAGATATTTATATGATTGATTATTTCGGTTTCGGTAGATATACACGCCTTAATATTTTAGCATTGCTGTTAAAATTAAATTAATCTCGTGGGATTGAACCACTTATGTCCTCATGTCTCTTTGTTGTTGAAAAAACTTGTTTAGCCGTTGCATTAATTAAGTGGAGGTGAGATATTAGCGGTCCGTCTATAATCCTATACCGAAATACTACTAACTAAAATTGAGCATGAAGGTATTCAGAATTAGACGATACGCAAATTCTTTGATCATGTCAATATGTTCACTTACTACATCGTTTTGAAAAATCATCGTAGCAGATCGTAACGTGTAGATAGAGGCTAAAGAGTAAAGAGAGCTTAACATCGATCGTAATTTATATTGTATGTGTTGTTTCTCTGTAATTTTATAATTTAATCATCCATCATCCATAACATGCTACTTCTTTGTTTTCTCGGCAAAAAATTATTTTACCTTAAGGAGTTAATATTGACCGAGGAGATATATTTTACCCATATGTCGATCATGTCATGTCGATCATATATATGTATTATAATTTACAGATCACATGGCGATCACAATCCCGTATGATACTTGTACGTAATAATTTTGTAATATTTTGTAACCACCAACGTTTTATATTTTTATTATATTTTAAAATTAATATATTAAATAATTTTAATACTACAAAATTTAATGAATTATTTATTAATGTTACTAGTTAGGAAAAATGTAATTTTTTTGCATATTACTCAACACTGATTTATTCAATTATACTAATTTCTCAATTGATTGTATGTTATGACGATAATATTACAAAGGTTTCTAATTCTAAATTATAAATTACTCTATCCCCTATAAAAAATAAGTGTCCGGAAATTGTCCTGAAATTGTCCGGAAAATTTGTCTAAATAATTGTCCGGAAAATGTCCAGAAAATGCCAGGTACCATGTCCGGAAATTGTTCCGAAAACACACTCGTTTCCGGACACTCATTTTGTCCAGAATTTGTCCGGAAATTGACCTGAAATATTTTTTCATAAAATTTGGCACAAAAAGATGATCAACAGGTGACCATCATTATAATTGCTTTTAACTTAAAGTTTTATATCATAGATATATAGTATTTTTGCCTGCTCAGCAAATTTAATTAGTATGACAAAGAAGGTTATGAATGTCAGTCTTGTGCTTTTTGCATTTTTTTACAAAATTAATTTATCCTTTTTTGGAAGTAGCGTCCAGAATTTGTCCAGAATTTTTTCATGTCCGGAATTTGTCCAGCTCAAATTATCTGAATTTTTACTATGTCCGGAATTTGTCCAGGTTTATCTGTCCGGAATTTGTCCAAAATTTTATACTGGACAAATTCTGGATATATTCTGGACAAAGTCCGGATATGTCAAAATTTTAGGTATCAAATTTGTAGCAAAAAATAGACATTTTCCGGACAATTTCTGGACATGCCAGATTTATTCTGGACAATTTCTGGACATTTTTGTAGACATTTTCCGGACATTTATTTTTTATAGGGGCTATGAAAGTATTAATGCTACGTTGAGTCAAATTGTTTAGTCGGGTTTATCCAATTGGTAAAATGATCGATCATCACGTATTATGAAAAATACGAATAACATCCAAATAAGTAATAACCAAGGCGATTAAAATTTTAAAAATATGTTATTTTCAAATTAAATAGTTTATTGACAAAATTTTAATTACCAATGAATCTTGTTGCTGCCAAACTAATTTGATAATATATATAATTATCATGTTCCGTATATTAAATATAATTGCCGATAATTTTGTTATTTTTAAAAAATCAAAAATAAGTTATAATTAAGCTATAATTAAGCTAAAGTCCATACAATGGGTCACACGATAATATCGTTATGCGTGGCCAAATCTTTACCAATCATCTGCTATCATTGGTTAATAATTTTGATATTTATCAACGCAAAGCACAATAACTTATAACTATAAAAAGGTTGGCGATATTTTTCTGCATAAATAAAATTGAATTGTGTAACATGGAAATGCGATTTGACGATTTGACCGGCAAACTGTATGTTGATTACTAAAATAAGTAAATTTTACTTTCCCGGTAATATTAACAGTTAAGTAATAGACATCGACTTATTAAGTTAATAATTTTTTTAGTATGATTTTTTTTAATATCAATAGACCGGTATAGTACAATAGATATAATATAATTTTTTCATTTTTTTGGGATTTTTTTAATAATAAAAAAATTTTTTTTTGATTATTTTTTTTATTTCCAGTTTCTTAGTTCAATACCGAAAATATTTTTTTTTTGTTTTTTATTATTATTATTGTACAACTTGTTGTTAATTATTTTTTTCTTGGTTGTCTCATCTTCTATCATAAGTTATAGTAATTATATAATCATTGGATGGAATGTAAATAATAATCAATCGTAAAGAAAAATAATATCAAAATTAAATTAGAAAAATCGCAGTAACAATTACAGATTGTCTAGCAAAATTAGGAAGAATGAGCGAAAATTCATGTTATATATTGTTTGAAAATATGGTATGGGAATATAGTTTGTTCTGAAAAGGCAATATAATAAGAGAAAATACTAGAAGTGCTATGCAAAATTAATTTCATTAGAGTTCTTACATCATTATATAAACTATATGTGTAAAAATATGTTTTTTGCCTTCCTAGTGGCACCGGAATTTTAAAAAAGAATTTTGATGAATATCCATTTCTTATTTTCTTTAGATCAAAAGGAATCTTTGTAATTTCTTCCAAAATTCCAATATTATTAATTTGTAATAAAAACTAAAAAGCTTGTAATTTTCAATTGAATTTTGATTATTGTAAAATTCTTTATTATTTTTATAGCCTATAATCTTGAACATTTTATATCTCACATAGAAGAATTTGAAAATGGACAGGTAAATTTATTGCTTGTAGTAGGCGGTACACTGTATGTTATTAATTTTTTAATAAAAAAATAAATTATATGATAGATTTTAATTTGCAAATAAGTACGGTATAACCGCAAGTTCAAAACGATTAAGCTGAATAAATTATCCTTTTTTGAATTTGTGTAAGGAGGAAACGTAAATATGTATCTTGATCGCTGAACTATATCTGGAGGTTGATCAGTAGATAAGCCTTTGGTAGGTTTATTCGAATTGTTCTTTCTCTGTTGATTTGATAATAGATTTTCTTTTTCTTATTAGTAATTCCATTCGTGATTCCCCATTGTTTGACATTTTTTTGGCTCTTTTACGCCAGATACTTTATCTTTAGTGACTGATATAATGACAGGACCTTCACCACACACCGGAATCACCACCTAACTATCTTACCTTAATAATATTTTTAATTTTAGTAATAAATGATTCAGTTTATTCGTAATTAGTATCTCTAGTAGAACTATTAACTAGAAATTAATTATTTACTATATATTATTCCTTTTAAAGTTGAATTTCTTCATTCTTGTAAATCTCTGCATTTACCTATTATAAGAAAGGAAAATTATTAAAAGTGTGCTAAATTTTTATTTAATGGTAAAGAAGACATAGCCAATTCCTCCTTTAGAATTAGCAGACTTTACTAATAACAAAGTAGGATTTTATCTGCTTGAGTTGATTATCAAGTGAACAAGAGAAATAAAAAAAAATAAAAAAAAGAAATAAAAAAATAAAAATAAAATAAAATAAAAAATAAAAATAAAATAAAAAAGAAAAAGCAGGTAATTTCATAGGAATTACCCACTTTGCAATAAAATAAAATAAAAAAGAAAAAGCAGGTAATTTCAAGGAATTACCCACTTTGCTCACCCTTACCCAACCCAAACAAACAAATCCAGTACCCTCCTAAGTAAAATTTGTGAACTCCCCGACTCAAATGAGTTATCCGTTCTAATTTTAGCTTAGGAAGTTACCCACTTTGCAAATAAAAAAATACACACCTCTCTTAAAGTCTCCTAAGCCATTTACACTCATCTAGAAAACCGGTAATGCTCTATTCAGAGAGCTTTCATCTGTTGTTTAGTGTTTCAATACAAAATAGTGCTGTAAGCCTGTAACTAATAAATAAAAAAAAAAGGAATAAATACGATCCAATGATAAGAGGTCTATAAACATCAAAAAAAAATTTTCGCGTTTTTGATACGCACTCTTTTTCAAGAACTCCTCTAAGAAAATAAGTTTATAAAACAATGACCATTGGAATTCTTTATGTTCACGTATTGGCAATGGTAGTTTGAGATTGATCACTAAAATTAGACGTACGCGACGCGTACGTCTAAGAAAGGGACGAAGTGAAGGATTTTAGAGTATTTTTATTTTTTAGAGAGTATTTTTTTTTTAAAGAAAAGAAAACAGTAGAGAAAACTGATGGTATATATGTTGAGAGTATATATATTTGTAAAAAAAATCGCGTCGTGAGAAAAAAAATGATGACTGATGATCGTCATGTGATTCTGCAATGTGGAGCTTGTTTAATACTTTGTACGCGCCTATCAAATTATTCAAATTTAAATTTTTAAAAGACCGAATTCTCATTTTATATAAAGGAATCATCACATCTTCAATATATGTGTAAATAATAGTCAATTATGACAATTCGTATTGTAAGAATTATAATATAATATTTATTTGCAAAAAAAAAAAATTATTATAATAATCAATACTTCGAATATGAGTTAAATTCAAATTCAGCAAACAAAGTTGTGGCTTTGTGATTAGTAACCATATTTGAAGTTAAATATAATATCAGAAAAAGTAACCTATAGTTATCAATCAATCAATCAATTGTCGTGATTAGTAATATATTATATAATCTTCTAGAAGATAGTAATAATCAATATAAATACTTTATATATAATTTTTAAAAGAATTATAAATATACTATTTTATTGATTATCTGATGTGATAAATAAATTATTTAGGTGTCCTATCCGTAATATATATTAATCATAATATTATCATAGATAAATACACATTCTTTAATTCACTGCGTTTGGTTTTATGAATTTCAAAAATAATAAGTGAAAATTATGATCATAATAATTTCTATGTTTAAATTATCTATACGAAAAAAAAAGTTTTTACGCACGTATCAAATTATCTGAACATTTCATTTTATAGAAACTGAACTATCGCGCTTACAATACGTAAAAAAATTTCAATATTCTAAACATATAATAAAGTAATTATTGTTACAATAATATTAATCAAAATTGCATTAATTTTTTTTGGTCTACTAATTAATCACGTCTAAAAGGCAAGTCATTAATTTGAATATTAGTTTGATAAAACGGTCAATTTTTCTTTAATTTTGCTGATATGAGCACTTGATCGGAATGTCGATCATCAAGTGAGCCAAATCCGCCCTTATGTGATGTCAATCCGATATTATTGACTCTTATATCGATAATTTATGTTCTCACGTAAAGAAAATCTTATTGTTATATTGACAGACTGTAGTGTGCATTAAACAAAATTATCTTTAACAAAATGTCGCATTATTAACCGTTTCTAAAATAAAAAAATTTGTTTGAAAATTGATTAATTGGTTAAATTGGTTAAGAAAAGTGGGTCACCGCAGCATGTTATGTGGCTTTTTTTGTACAACCTTTTGTGACTGTACGACATTACCAAAAATTTATTATATAATGAAAAAAATTTATTATTTTACGACCAATAATAATATCAAAATGCAAAAACACCGAAAATACAAATGAATGTATCAATTGGATTGAAGAGGCCATTTCTAAGGAATATTTAAGACTTTATGAACATAAATATTTTAGTAATGTTTAAAAAATTGGTACTGGAGGATTTGGAAAAGTTTATCGTGCAAATTGGAGAAATTCAGACCAATATTTAGCGTTAAAATCCTTTTTCAATGTTGATGACGTAATTGCAAAAGAAATTGTTCATGAGGTATGTATAAATTATGAAATAAGTATACTATTATCATTTTAATATTAATAATATATGTATTAAATTTATTTTTATGAATATCCCGATTATATTCCAGCTCAAGCTTCAACGTGATATACAATTTCATAATAATATTATTAAGTTCTATGGCGTTGCACTATTTGAGCCAGGTATTATATAAATTTAATTATAATAATAGTTAAAATTTTATTTAACTTTGCAAATATGTAATTATTTAGAAAATGATTAATTCCTTTTATTCATTATTAGAATATCAAAATGTTCAATCGAAAAATTATTTGTTAGTAATGGAGTATGCTGATTCTGGTACTCTCAAAAATTATTTAAAGGAAAACTTCAATAATTTTACTTGGAACGACAAATATAACTTAGCGTATCAATTAACTAGCGCCGTATCGTGTTTACATAACGAAAGAATAGTGCATCGTGATTTGGTAATTCATTTTATTAAATAATAAAATAATTATTGTTATTTTTTTCATATTTTTAACGTCATACTAATTTAATAGCACTCCGGTAATGTATTGGTTCATCAAAATACTATCAAACTGTCCGACTTCGGGTTGTCAAAAAGAATCGAATCATCATCCAACACAAAAACTAAATTTTTTGGATGTGTTCCTTATGTCGATCCAAAAAGGTTTAGCGGACGAAAAAAAAATAAAAACTCAAATCAAATATGTTCATTTAATAAAAAAAGTGACATTTATAGTGTTGGTGTGTTATTTTGGGAATTGTCTAGTGGTCAACCACCCTTTGCTACTGAAGAGTACGATATTGATTTAGCTTTAGAAATTTCACAAGGTCGTAGAGAAAAACCCATTCTTAATACGCCTGAAAATTATATTAAAATTTATACTGGTATGTATGAACACTCATTAATTATAATTTAAATTTTATTTATAATATATTATTATGTTTTTTAGAATGTTGGGATAATGAACCAGACAATCGTCCAACTATAAATCAAGTATTAGAAAGATTAAAAGAAATTATAACGAAAACAACAGAAAATCATTAAATCTTCAATCAATACCAACAGATGAACAAAAATTTAATCCAATCAATATTGATACTTCAAATATTAACAATTCATTACATGGGGAAATGTCTCAAATTATTGAAAATTTTGGTAAAATGGATACAAAAGAAATGGTATATACATCATTAACAAATGAAGATATTTCATCTGAAAAAAATTCGAACATAATAGTTAGTGATATAATAAATTATATTTTCAAATTGCAAGCGAATTTATTCTTGATTATTTTAATAATAATAATATAAATTCACAAGAAATCCATGATTGGTTATTAATTAATCAAAATAATTTAGATTCCATATTTTTATTTGGATGTTTTAATTATTTAGGAATTGAAACAAGTGAAAATAGAAAGAAAGCGTTTAACTTATTCATTAAAGCATCAGAACAAAATCACATATTAGCGCAATATTATGTTGGGTTATGTTATGAATGTGGTCGTGGAACTGTAAAAGATAAAAAATTAGCTTTCGAATATTATAAAAAAATAGCTAATAAGGGTAACGTATTAGGATTATTTAGGTGTGGTTATTTTTATGATATTGGATTTGGAATTAGTGTTAATAAACAAAAAGCAATTGAATTATATCAGCAGGCGGCAAATTTAGGACATTTGATAGCTCAAAATAATCTTGGCGTTATGTATGAAAATGGGGATGGCATTAATAAAGATTATGGCCGAGCTTTTGAATTATATCACAAGGCAGCAAATTCAGGATATAGTTTGGCTCAATATAATCTTGCTGATATGTATGAATATGGAAAGGGAATTGAAAATGATATAAATCAAACAATTTATTGGTACGAGAAATCTGCTAAACAAGGGTATCAACTTGCTCAAAATAAATTAGAAATATTAAGAAAATAAATCACGTTAATAATTAAGCATTTTTATTTGAATAGATCTTTGTGACAAAGTGTGTATCAAGCCAGTAGTTTTATTTATCATAACGTTTTTCTTAAATTAAATATTGTATTATCGTATAATTATTATAATTATTAAATAATAGTTCATGTTCAGAAATTTTACGTGATCTCCATTTTTGTAATTGTATAAAATTTATGATTCATAGATTTTAGAATGGTTCTACCTATACCCTTAATTTTATTAGCAATAGAAATAATTTTAGTTTTTGCAGTGCAGTGATGAAGATACAAAGATGAGAGCATATAAGATTAAAAATTTTCTGAAAGAATTGCCAACTTATGGAGTTTTATATAAAAGAGAGTTAACGAAATAATAAATGATATGTGTCCAAGATGCAATAGTGAGGTCGAAGATTGGTATCATATCTGGAAGTGCGAAAGAAATGAAGTTAATATAGATGAAATATTATATGAAGCAATTGCTGAATACGAAGAAATATTAATATTGGAAGAAAGAAAGGAGGATCTAGATATATTAAGAGACATCAATATCAATTTTTATGAAATAATGATGCAGAAATCAGACATTTTAATAGGATATAATAGAATATGGGAACTTTTGCGCGGAGTATATAATAGGAAATTTAACGAGATATCGAAGAAAAAAAGAATACAAGAAGTTGATAGAGCAATTACTATGGAGTTTTTGTTATAATAAATATCAGACGAGAATTTGGGTTAAAAGGTGTGATGATGTGGCGGATATAGAGAAAAATAGAGGTATAGATAGTAAAGGCAAAAGGAAAAGGAAAAATATAATAGAAGAGGGCGATAGTGTCGATAATAAAAAATTAAGAAAAATTCAAAAAACAAAAGAAAATAGTTTAAATGAAAAAAATACAGAAAACTTAGTTAAATTAGTGACGAGAGATAGTTTATTAGATGATGTAATAAATGGAAGATCTTTTAAGAATACTTGGGAACGATAGTTACAGTAAAGTATATAGTTAAATTTATAGATTAGTTTTATTATGATTTTTTATATAGTTACAATTTTTATATAATTTTTAATAGATCGGTTAGTTATAGAGGATTGTGTAGTTTATTTATATAATCTTCTAGGTGTTTGTGTAATTATGTAAAATTTTAATAATCATAATTAATAAACGCGTTACTAATTTGTTTTTTTTTTAAAAAAAAAAAGAATGGTTCTACCTCTCAATAACAGTGTTGTTAAATTGCCGTGTCATTTGCCCATTCTTCAAATGACATTTGTCATTTCTCATACTTTTTCATAGTAAAATCGATGTCATTTAATATCATTTGATGTTCATTTCAATGTCATTTCAGTGTCATTTGACAACACTCTCAAAATCCTAATATTTCACACGTGAAACTGTATATATATTTATCATATCATGGAAGTTAACTAATTGTTTAAAGAAAAATATTCCTTAATATTACTTAAATTTTTATATTTTCCAAAAGTATAAATCACAAAAATTTTTATCTTTCTCTACACTTAATTAAGGTAAATTTAAGGTATTATTTCACAATCATGTAAAAAATTCTATAAGATTTTTCTAAGAAACTTTAAGAATATAATCTGGGGAAAATTATGCCTTGTGATTTATTAAAATTTCCATTATTCTGACAAATTAAACTCTTGTAAAATTACTAACTGATGGTTTGTTTGTTAAAGTAGGTATGATTATTCCATATTTCCAATATAATCAGCTAATTTCAAATTCTTTAAACTATTTTGTAAAGAAATCAATTCTTCTAAACTATTTCTAATCCATCCGGCATAATCAACTGTTTCGTATAATAAATGATTTCAAATAATGAATTCAGCTTTTGGCAGCTGATAAAAAAATTTCAAAATGATTTACAATTATGAATAATTTAAAATATCTATAATAATAAGTCAATAAAGTAATTTGATTTGTAAACATTTTGGTTACTTCCTTCGTGACTAAACAATATTTAACTTTTAGAATCCATTAAAAAGCAATATGATATAATTTATTTTTCGAGAACAATACTAAATATTTGCCAATCATATAATTAATTACAAGTGATTTTGAGGCATTGGGCAGTATCTTTACACCTAAAATGATTTTTCCTTCTCTAAATTTCAATTTTAAAGCATTTAGCGGCATCAACATTATTTATATATTTAACGCCGCAATTATTTTTTATTTTACAATGTTGCAAAAATGGCGCATGGTTATTATTAGTAAATTCTAAAGTCATAATTAGATCGGAATTGTGATTTATTCAAACAATTGATTATATTTGGCAAATCCTATCGAAACTATGCCTACTAGTTGTTTTAATTAAGCATGTAAAAAGTTAAATTAAAATGGAGGTTGAAATATTAAATGCACAACATGAAAAAAACTGAAAAGCTTAATTTTAAATTATGTGATTGACTTTTATAAGTATTATTTTTTGATAATTTAAAATTTTTGAAAACATTGAGAAAACTTTATGTAAAGGGAATCCTAATGCTGTATATATATACAAATAATAATTATATAGTAATTATATTTTAACATTTGTTAACCTCGGCTACCTACATTATACAAGCATAATTTATTAAAAGTAATTAGGCAGTTACAAAATAAAACTAAAAAGATTTATATAAATAAATAGAATAAGTTAGCAGACTTTGGTTTATCAAAAAATAACTGATGCATCATATAATCTAGCAGTTCTTGGTGTAGTTTCTTATGTTGGCCAAATATTTTTAAAATAATATAAAATAAAAGTTCATCAATATAAATTAAACACACTCAGCTATTGAGATGAATATAAAAATTTAATTTCAGTATCAATTACATTGATATTTTAATAATTGGAAAAGTCATAAAAAAAAGATTTGTTTAAATTACAAACTAAGAAATTTTGTAAAATATTTACTACCTAGCCCCAGTGTTTAAATAATTCTAAGAAGAGAATACATATATTTAATATTTGGATAAGATATATAAAAGGAATTATTTAAATTACAAACTAAGAAACGTGTAAATATTTTACTACTCTAGACTTAGTGTTTAAATAAATCTAAAAAGGTAAAATAAAAGAAAATTTTTGAATACATCATGTCAAATATCTCTTAAAACAACTATGAATCTTTAATATTAATTAATTTCATCTATCTTAATATCTATTTAATTAAAACAATAAAATTAATTTCACATAAAAATTTGCAAAATTAATTTTTCTTTATAATATATATTACATACCTAATTATTCATATCTTTAATTATACAATCATTCAAGTCTTCAGTTATACCAGTAGAAGAATAACTTTGTGAATCTTCACTTTCAAGAATTTCGTTCAATTTTTTACTAGTAAAATTAAGCAGACGACTTGTATAACATGCTTGTGGATGAGATTCAGTAGTAAGATTGCTATGCCCAGTTTGTGCATTTATAAATTCCATTTTGTTATTTTCTAATTCTTCATTAATTTCATTACTAATAGGTTGGAAAATCCAATTTCCAATTATATATTTCACTTCTGATGCAGATGGCCTTTTTAATGGATCTTCATTCCAACATTTTTTCATTAACTCTATATAGCATTTTGGAATATTTTCAATAATTTTAGGACGTTCACCTTTACAAATACTTAAACTAAGTTGAAGATCATGTGTTCTATCATTAAATGGTGGAACTCCAGACGTAAATTCCCACATAATCATGGAAAAACTATATATATCACTAGCCGGAGTATAAGGTTTACCTCTCAAAACTTCGGGTGCCATAAATGGTATAACTCCATAAATTTCACCTTTTTTAAAAGATGATTTTACAGGATGACATAATCCTAAATCACTAACAAAAACTAAATTATTATCAACTTCATTTTCTTCCTCCCCTTCATCCTTTTTATTGCTATGATTTAAAATATTGCCATCATGTAAATCACAATGAATAAGATCTTGTTTATGTATTTCATAAAGCCCAGAAATAATTTTGTACAACATATTTAATTTTTGTTTCCAATTATATTTAGTTACTTTAGCCAAATTTCCTCTTAAATTACCTTTATTTGCATAATCCATAACTACCATATAATTCAAAGTATCTGAACTTTTTGTAAACCCATATAAATTAATAATTTCATATGAATTTGAACAACTTTGATGATATTTCCACTATAAAAGTAAAATTAGAATATGCAATTAGTATAAATAAATAAAATTTTTAAAAAAAGTAATATTGATTATCATACTTCATTTAAAAATTCATCTAAATTTTCATTCAAATTATTGAGACATTTAAGAACTACTTCTTTATTTTGATTCATATTTAACCAAATAGCTTTATATATAGTACTAAACCCTCCTCTATCAAGATATATAACATTTGTAAATTTGTCATAAGGAATCCATTTTAATCTTCTTTCAGAAATAAATTTATCTAAAATTGTATTTCCACTTTTTCCAAATCTATAATATTAAATAATTAAAATTACGATAAAATTATTTTAAAATATAAAATTAAAAAGAACAATTTAATACTCACTCTAGATTTTAATCAGGAATATAATAAAATAAAAAAACTTAGTAGTTATTAAATATATATAAAAACCTATAACTTACCAACTAAAACATCAAATATTTGTTAAAAAAAGTAGTTAGTTAATTAAAACTTGAATTAATACTACATAAATGCAATAATAAAAAAAATAACTTACAAGAATCTAAAGTAAATCAAATTTTTAAATAAAGAATTTAGTTAGTTTTAGTTGTACATAAAATATAAATGTTATAAATATGTAATAATAAAATTAAATAAATAACTTACAATCTATATTATTTGAAATGAGTTTTAATAAAGAATTAGTTAATCTTATTTATATAATAATAGAATTAAAAATAACTTACTTGCTATATAAGATATTATGAAATAAGTTTAATAAATAGTTGGCTTAAATTATATACAATTATGTAATAATAGTAGAATTAAATAAATAACTTACCACCTAAAAGAAATTACAAAATAATTTTTTAAATAAATAATTTAGTTAATTTAAATTATATGCAAATATTTATATAATTATGTAATAATAATAGAATTAAATAAATAAATAACTTACCACCTAAAAGAAATTACAAAATAATTTTTTAAATAAAGAATTTGGTTAATTTAAATTATATGCAAATATTTATATAATTATGTAATAATAGAATTAAATTGAATAAATAACTTACGAGCTATATTATTAGATAATTTTTAAATAAAAAATTTAGTTGGTTTAAATTATATGTAAATATTGTGCAATTATGTAATAATATAATTAAATAAATAAATAATATACCATCTAAAAGATCTGAAATTACAAAATGATTTTTGAGTTAAGAATTTAGTTAGTTTAAATTACACATAAATATTATAATTATATAATAATAGAAATAACTTATAACTTACTAACTAAAGAAATTACGAAATAATTAATTAAATAAAGAATTTAGTTAGTCTAAATTATATAAATATTATACAATTGTAGAATAATAGAATCAAAAAAACTTATAACTTACGATCTATATTATGAAATAAGTTTTAATAAAGAATTTATTAGTTTAAATTATATGTAAATATTATAACAATATGTAATAATAGAATTAAATAAATAACTTACTCCCTATATTATTAAATAATTTTTTAAATAAAGAATTTAGTTAGTCTAAATTATATAATTACAGTATGTAATAGAATCAAAAAATAACTTACTTGCTGTATTATGAAATAAGTTTTAATAAAGAATTTAATAGTTTAAATTACATGCAAATATTATACAATTATGTAATAATAGAATCAAAAAATAACTTGCTGTATTATGAAATAAGTTTTAATAAAGAATTTAGTTAGTTTAAATTACATGCAAATATTATACAATTATGTAATAATAGAATCAAAAAATAACTTACTTGCTATATTATGTAATAAGTTTTAATAAATAATCAGTTAGTCTAAATTATATATAGATATTATACAATTATATAATAATAGAAATAACTTATAACTTACTAACTAAAGATATTACAAAATAATTAATTAAATAAAGAATATATTAGTCTAAATTACATGCAAATATTATACAATAATTATGTAATAATAGAATTGAATAAATAACTTACTCCCTACATTATTAAAATAAAGAATTTAGTTAGTTTAAATTATATGCAAATATTATACAATTATGTAATAATAGAATCAAAAAATAACTTACGAGCTATATTATTAAATAATTTTTTAAATAAAGAATTTAGTTAGTTTAAATTAATATGCAAATATCATACAATTATGTAATAATAGGATCAAAAAATAACTTACATGCTATAATATGAAATAAGTTTTAATAAAGAATTTAGTTAGTTTAAATTATATGCAATTCTTATATAATTATGTAATCTAAATATTATACAATTATGTAATTATAGAATCAAAAAATAACTTATAGCTTACATTCTACATTACGAAATAAGTTTAAATAAATTATTTAGTTAGTTTAAATTATATGTAAATATTATACAATAATTATGTAATAATAGAATTGAATAAATAACTTACTTTCTACTATATTATTAAATAATTTTTTAAATAAAGAATTTAGTTAGTTTAAATTATATGCAATTATTATACAATTATGTAATAATAGAATCAAAAAATAACTTACGAACTATAATATGAAATAAGTTTAAATAAAGAATTTAGTTAGTTTAAATTATATGCAAATATTATATAATTATGCAAATATTATACAATCATGCAATTATAGAATCAAAAAATAACTTATAACTTACATTCTACATTACGAAATAAGTTTAAATAAAGTATTTAGTTAGTTTAAATTATGTGCAAATATTATACAATTACTATGTAATAATAGAATCAAAAAATAACTTACGAACTATATTATTAAATAAATTTTAAATAAAGAATTTAGTTAGTTTAAATTATATGCAAATATTATATAATTATGTAATCTAAATATTATACAATTATGTAATAATAGGATCAAAAAATAACTTACGATCTATATTATGAAATAAGTTTTAATAATGAATTTAGTTATTTTAAATCATATGCAAATATTATACAATTAAAAAATAACTTACTTGCTATATTATGTAATAAGTTTTAATAAAGAATTCAGTTAGTCTAAATTATATGTAAATATTATACAATTATATAGTAATAGAAATAACTTATAACTTACTAACTAAAGATATTACAAAATAATTAATTAAATAAAGAATCTATTAGTCTAAATTACATGCAAATATTATACAATAATTATGTAATAATAGAATTGAATAAATAACTTACTCCCTACATTATTGAATAATTTTTTAAATAAAGAATTTAGTTAGTTTAAATTATATGCAAATATTATACAATTATGTAATAATAGAATCAAAAAATTACTTACAATCTATATTATTAAATGATTTTTAAATAAAAAATTTGGTTAGTTTAAATTATATGCAAATATTATACAATAATTATGTAATAATAGAATTAAATAAATAGCTTATAACTTATATTCTTCTTCAAAATTTTTAAATGTTATTCAAAATTTATAAAAATTATAGTTACCTAACCTTTGTTCAATATTATGATCATCATCAGCGCCATCTTTGAGAGCTTTTTGAATATTATTTATTTCAATTATCCATGAAAACATTAAATATAAATATAAATTTTTTATTTCAGCTTGTTTTAATATATTTACCTTTAGATTTCTTGATTTTACTTGATACTAGTTTTACTATATTGCCAATTTGTTTTACTATATGTTTTTTACCTTTATCATTAGTACTCTGAGCCATAGTATCAAAGCTCTTCCTAAAAAGATGTGTAAATATTTTTTACTTTGTTAAACGCTGTTTAGGTAATACAACATGCATTAACAGTTGGTTATACCCGATTCTGGCTTGTACAATCTATGCTGATCACAAAAGCCTCATTGTGGCGCAGCAAAGAATCACAAATAGAGAAAATTTTCATAATATATTTTACATATAACTAATAAAAGTCATTATGAATAAGTAACTTTGGCTGCTCTGCAAGTTTATTTATAGTGTCAAAGGCAGTTTTGATTATCATTTTAGATTTAAACTTTTTTTTGTTAAATCCTCCTTGAAAATGACCGACAAAACGATAAAATTAGTTTTATATGCCAAATTTTAGGGTATATACCATGTTATAAATATTCTGTTAATTTCTCCAGCTTTTAGAGCAATTAAAGATACATCTAGTTAAGCGCTTTAAAAGCTTTATTTGGTTAATTTTTTTTTAAAAAAGTGTTACGCGACAAGGAAACTTAACCTGATGCTATTTATAAACATCATTTTATATATTGATAATAAATACAAGTAGTAAATTATAAATACTTTTTAGTTTAAAAAAAAAGTAAATTATAGATACTTTAATAATACATTAGTTGAGTTATATACAGGACTTTGAGCAATATATACTGTAAATAGGTAGTACTGTATTTATCAGGGCCAGAATTACGTAATGCCGTCTGGCATTATCAAAAAAGGATGGAACTACACGTTATTTTGGTTCATTATATCACAGCAAACTTCATATTGTTACCTTTTTGTGTATTGTTTAGTTCCTTTATATATACATATAATCTTCATAATTCATTTTTTGTTTAAGTTGTTCCGACATTTTTCATTAATATCAAATCTCCTTTATTTTTTGCGAGGTCTAATTTGTGTTAATATAGTTTTTTCTGTTTTGGATCTTTATGCAATTAGGATTGATGTATAAAATATCGTGCGTGTTTATAAGAGAAGGGATTTAGAATAAAATGATAATATAAATTAAATACAATATACAAAATCGTGAGTGATGATCGGCCAGTATTCATTATTCAATTATTCAACATTCATCTCCTATAGAGAAATTTTATGAACCTAGATTGATGAAGTGATTACGTTTTGTATTTTAATAAGTTTGTTCATTATATATACTATAATATTACTGACTTATTATAACCTGCCTGATCATTAATAAAGAGCAAAATAAATATTTCATATTTCTATAGAGAAAGATGATGATAATAATATCAAACTGATTATATGCCAATTTTTCATAAAAATGTTTATAATAAGACGATTGTGGTATAATTTTTTCTCATTATAAAATGCGATAAATGTTAAAAGAAATCTTAAACTATTTTCTTTAGCAAAATTAGGATGTCACCTTATAACGAATTGTTCGTTATAAGAAAATTTGTCAATATAACGGAAATTCTGGTATCAACTGGAAAAACTTGGAATATTGTAATATACTGTATCACGTATATCAACACAAAATATCATGAAAAAACCAGTAAAAAATATTTGTTATAATAATAGCCATTTAATATATAAAGATGTTATTATAATTTATAGATTTTACTTCGTTATACGGTATACAAATTACATGATAAATTACTTAATTGATATCTAGTCCTTTTTAAGTATAGTGGTCAGAGGGTACTTCATATATTTTAAATGTATGTGCTTCACTTTCTTAAATGGATAAACAATTTAACGCGGATTTATATTTATTCATCTGACATTATCAAATTCAGTGATGGGTAAATTGTTCGGTTGGAAAAATGACATATTTACTGAAGTTGGTAAAGAAATATTCAGTGTATATGTATTTATAGTAATAATTTGACTATTTGAAAGGATTGGAATAGAGATATAATTTATGAAACATTAAGGGATGGAATAATGCAATCAAATAAAACAATATTAAAGTTCATAAAAGTTATATAGCTTTGAAAAATAATATCTATGAACTAAAGAATTACCAATTTCTTTTATTATTATTAGTCTATGAGAACTCATATGTAAATTTTTTGACGCACCGATATAACAAATTCGTAACTTCTTTTTATCATCCTCCTACGTTCCAAATCGATCTCAAGAAAAAAAAAAGAATAAATCGATTAAAAGATCATTATTCCCATCGATCATTTAAATTATTGATTCGCTCTCTTAGACTAAATGAGATACTGTATTATTAATCACGCTGACCGTCTAATGTTACCCCTGGATATTGGTAATCTGTAAGAGGTTAATATTCTTTCAACGAATCAATCGAATAATGGTTTGAAATAAATAAATAAATTATTAATTTATGTTTCTAAATAAAGCAAAGTACTTTCTAAAAATAAATATAAATTATTCAATTTCATAATAAAATTTTAACAAAATATTTTCAACTTATGATTAATAATCAGACTTTATGGAATATTTGGAGCAACCAATTACCCGATTACCCCGTATGGGGCTATCATATTACAAAGACACAAATAAATAATAGCTCTAACTTATTTAAGGTTAATAATAAATATAAATAATTCGTAATTAATTATAATATGATAATATCTAAAATACTATATCACGCGATGATTTTAAGAGATTAATTCAAGTTTAACTAAATAAAAAGTACATACACAGTATCTTTGTAATGGGATCTAACAACGAAAGTTGATAAAAAGGAGATTCGTTATCAAAGGAAATCGTACAAATAAATATAACAGATAATGAAACAGAACTCAAAATAGAATGTCGATCTGTTAATTTGTCGGATAAACGGACATTGGATTTATCCAAATATCTGCATATTAGATGACTAACCTACAGCATAGTCTGATAAATCTTAAATTGACCCAAGTCAATAAAAAATCAGGAGGCTTACAGGACATAATTATCCAATTGTCCGATTATCCGATTAATGTAAACGGATATTAACTTTGGTCAATCAATGATTTACAAGATTATACTGCGGGATATGTTATGGATTGACACACTAGATCAAAAAGGGTTAAAATAAAGTCTTCAAATATTTATTCCGCAGAATATTACTAATCATCCGTGTACATAATAGGTTTTTTTTACTAATTATTTAGGTTAAGTGTAATTTTACGCCGTTATGCTGATCCGGTATAATCACGATCGTTATAAATGGTGCCGATCAGGGGAAAAGATTTCTTTGGAAATGATAAGCAATTTATTGATGATTATTTAGATTTAGTGATTTAATGCACCAAAAATTTTAAATGATTTTAAATGATAAAAGGATATTATTCTTGGATAAATATTTTAAACTTAAATTATGATCATGCGAGATTAAGATGATTTTTCCAAAGTTCGCCTTTACTACTTTTAAATTAAGTTGGTATAAACGCATAAACGATTTTTCCAGGTTAAGAAAAATTTTAAGTATTTAAAGAGCTCAAAGTTATTGAAGAATTTAATTTTATGTCTTTTTATTCTCATTTTTTGAAAAAGATGTCTTTTCTTCGTGAACTTGGTAAAACTGGTGTGAAAATCCCTGCAATCGGTTTAGGATGCATGGTATGTCCCAGTACTTACTTCATAGTTCATAATTACTTACGTATCACGTGATTCTAATATAATTTTCTTTTTGATTGGGAAGGGCATGAGTGAATTTTACGGCTCAACTGATGAAGAAGAGAATATTAAAGTATTGAATCGATCAATTGATATGGGATGTACCTTTTGGGATACTGCTGTTTGTATTTAAAACCTTCTAAAAATTTATGATTTGTTAATATTAATTAAATAATAAAAAACGGAATATCGCAAATTTTTTTTTTTTTTAATTTGGTAATATAAAGGATGTATATGGATCTGGAGCCAACGAAACCCTTCTTTCAAAAGTTCTTAAAGAACGTCGTAATGAAGTTTTTCTTTGTACAAAGTTTGCATTCTTTCGAGGACCAAATGGTGAATTTAATGTATCAGGTAAACCTGAATACGTTCGTCAAGCTTGCGAAAACTCTTTAAAGAGATTAGGGGTAGACTATATCGATCTTTATTATCAACATCGTGTGGATTCTAATACGTAAGTTTGCTTGGGGGAGAACCAATCGTAATGCAAGCGCAATAATAATGAATTATTTGTTTTTACATTTTTATAGACCTATTGAAGATACTGTCGGTGCTTTAGCAGAACTTGTTAAAGAAGGAAAAGTTAAATATATTGGTCTTTCTGAATGTTCTGCAAAAACTCTTCGACGTGCTTATAAAGTTCATCCTATTGCCGCAGTTCAAGTAATTATTTATTATATCGACATATTATTTAAATATTAAATTATTAAAACATCATTTATTTTTTTTAAGATGGAATATAGTCCTTGGACTCTTGATATTGAAAAAAATGGAATGTTAGAAGCTTGTCGTGAATTAGGTGTTAATATAGTAGCTTATAGTCCACTAGGGCGCGGCTTTCTAACAGTAATTATCCCCTTTATTAAAATGTGCTATATGAAAAAAAAAAATATTTTAACTTCAATAAATTTTAAATTATTTTTAGGGAAAATTTAAATCTATTGATGATTTTGAACCAAATGATTATAGAAGAACAGTTCCACGTTTTCAAGGTGAAAATTTCAATAAAAATTTGGAACTTGTACAAAAATTCAATGAATTTGCGAGTAAGAAAGGAGTAACTGCGGGTCAACTTTGTTTATCTTGGGTTATAGCTCAGGTTAATATACTTAATAATTTAAAATATGATATTGTATAAATAATTTTTTTAATAAAAATATATATTTTTTTATATATATATTTTATAGGGTGACGACTTTGTTGCTATTCCTGGTACCAAAAGAGTTAAATATTTAGAAGAAAATTTTGAAGCAGGAAAAATTCAACTTAGCCCTGAAGAAATATCAGAAGTTAGGAAAATTATTGATTCTATTGAAATCGTTGGTGATAGAAGTAATGAACGAATTTTGAAGGTAAATGAATTAATAATTATTTAAGCATATGTTAAAACTTTTTTTTTTTTTTATTTAATATATTAACAATTTTGCCTAAAAATGCAGCATTTGGATAAGGATGTTTAAAAAAATGTCATTCTAATTATGAATGATTATCATGTTCACCTTTAGTAAGTTAAATAAATAAATCGTTATGATTGTTATGTGATAAATTTTATAAATAAAAAAAATTTTTATGATTATTTTATGTTATGGAAAATTATTCTCACTTTCCTGATTCATGAAATGAATGCAAATGATCATACTCGCAAATTCCAAACTCGAAACTATACTGCATGACTGTATTTAATTATTCCTTAAATGCAGAAATGAGGAAATGTCTAAAGCCGTGTTATATCACGTGATTGTACAATTCATCACCCCCTACATCGACGCCCCTTGAAATATAATTATAAAAATTACTATAAAACATATAAATTTTACAATTTTTAGCATACAATTAATTTTAAATAATTTTAAATCTAAGATTTTTATAATAAATTAATGTTAAAATTTAAATACAAAAAAAAATTCTAGAAACGGTGTGACCAAATCTAAAAGAATTTTTTATTATTTGTCCGGAGCGTAGCGAATTGACATTCTATTGTTGTCCTTTTCCAATCAAATTTTCTGTAATAAGAATTTTCAAATAATAAATTTATTAATTTGTTAATACAATATAAATTTTCATTTTATGGATGTTTAATTAATAGTAAAGGAAGAATACATGATAATTTAAATAAAAAAAGCTGACATGAATGGAAAAAAAAAATATTAAACTGAATTTAAATTATTCAAATTTCGACATTATTATACTTATTTAAACATAAATACGTAAAGGTCATTCATGTATATATAAATACGTCTTAAATTTTTTTTTCTTTTTTTGCTATTGTTTTGGTTTTCTCTCTTCTACGAAATATATATTCTTAAGTTAGAATACAGGAGATTTTTTCTTTTTTTTTTATTGAAAAATTAACTAAACATTATCATGTAATTTAAATTACTGCGGGTTGTTTTTTTATTTAAATCAGCAGATTTTTTTTTTAATTCGTTACATTTGTTAATTTTTTAAAAAATCGTCGGTATTAAAGGACTACGTAAGCTAAATCTCGTAATGAAGGAAGGAAGAAAAGAAAACTGCATGGGTTTCAGATCAAAATCGTCTAGTACATAACAATAGAATGACCTTCGCTATGCTCTGGACAATAATTAGAATACACACTTTTTAGAGCTTCATTCCCTATGATTATTTCTTCATTGCAAATTAATTGAAAGAAGCCGATTTCCCTCATGATTATAAAACTTTCCTTCATTAGCAATTTACCATCTAATTTACTTAAGGTTTTTTTACATCATTTTTATATAAAAGCAAGATATGGAGAAAGAAATATATTCAAGCCGAATAACTATTAAGTATTTATCATTATCATCCTTATCATTAGAAACCATTTAACAGCGTGAAATTATAATGTGACATTTATTATTAGTCATGCACTCTATATAAATAATTTTGAATCGTGTAACGACTGTAACGTGGCGCCTGATCTGGTTGATATCCCCGGTAAGTTCTACTAATACTAATAAGTAATAGTTTAAATTAACTTAATAATCTAGGATCCTTTCTTTATTACTAATAAAATTACAGTAGTATTAACAGCTAATTTATTTAATTTAGTAGTTTCAGGATGGATGAAATTTAGCGTTGTGAATTTTATGGAACGAATACTTTTATTTAATTTCTGTTAATAAAATCTTAATCGTTCGGGTGAATAATCCCTAATTATCTGGCTAATCGATTTTTAAGAGATAAAAGGAAATCAACGTTCATTTTTTTCGGTCAGATCGTTCATTATCTGCCGATCATTTAATTCAATTCTATTTATTTTTAAAAAAATATTTGTATGTACTGGACATATTTATCAATTACTCAATAGCTAACGTGTTCGATATCGAAAAAACATATTAAAAGGTTATTTTTATGCCAGGGCGACTTACGGTATTTCGCGCCACATCATACAATCTCAAATTCATCTGATCGAGTCAGGATTTTGATTCAATCGGGATTCGGGATTTGCATTTATCGGGATTTTGGTGTTGAGTCAGTTGAGATATAGTCTGTCAATATTATGGGTGTCGGGATTTTTGGGTGATCCCGTAATGATTTTCATGATTTTCATAAACTTTCGTATGATCTCCTGAAAATCAAACGTGGCAACTTTAAACAATCAAGCTTTCCTTTTTAGGAAATTTATATCTTCATTAATATATAAATCAAATATTTTTATATCGAGGTGTTTACCATTTTCTTCCTTCAAACTCGGTGATTCATAAAAAAAAATTTTTTTCTTGATAAAAGTCACGATTTAAAAAGAAAAATTTTGGTAAAAGCTCAAGTTTTTAAAAGGTTTATAAAGAGTAAGTTATAAAATTTATTTAAATTAATTTATAATGAACGATCTTTTATATTTATTTTTTAATTAATTTATTTATTGGTTTTTGTTTTTTTTTTTTATAAAAAAAATCTTAGATTTTATATATAATATCAAAATGTTACAAAAGGATGATAAAGATCCCATTAAAACCATGAAATTTCAATTTGAAACTACGATATTTAATAAAGATAATTCAGATTTGGGAACCATGAATAATCTTAAAGAATTTAATGGATCTATTGACGTAAAAAATGAAATAGAAGAAAAAGATTGTCTTTGGAATAATACAGCTATTATTGTTTGTATAGCGGTCGGTATTGGTGCTATAGCCATTGCTGCCGTAGTAACGTTAGCAATGATTATAACAGGTAGTAATTCAATTTGATTGTCATTCTTAATTTTGTTTAAATATGAATAAATATTGATATTTTCTTAAGATCAAGACCTTACGGCTGTTATTAAGTGTCACAGTTTAATCGGTACAATCAGTTTATCAATTGGATCACATTTATGGTCCAAGAATATTAAAGGTAATAAGCTTATATTAGAAGAACTAGAAGAAGCGGAAAACCCGAAGATCGTATTGAAGAAACCAGAGCAAAATCCAAAATTCACATTGAAGAAACCAAGGTTCGTATTAAAGAAATCAAAATTCGTATTGAAGAAACCGGAGAAACCGAAGTTCGTATTAAAGCAACAAAAGTTCGTCAGAAGATTGTATTGAAATTATAAAACTTATATTGGAATGGTAGAAACTTGAATCAAAATTTTGATATATAGATTTTTTTTTTTTTTGATATCAATTACTCATGATTTAGTTCAATAAAAAAATTTTTATGCAAATAATTTAGTATTTGTCATAAATACATGTTCTTTAAATTTCACAGTATATTACAATCATGAAAAGCCTAAAATTATTCCTGATCTTTTTCTCAAATATCACGTGTGCTGAAATTAAATTATCAATATAATAAATTTAGCGTTTAGTATTTTATCTTTGAAATAAATATTGGTTATACAGTATTTTACTCGATGAACTGATACAATTAAAGTATCTAAAGCATAAATGGATTGTGGTTGCAGCAAGTGTCTATTTATGAACGAGCACCAAAGTGACTATTGACTGTGAGCTCAGAATTCTTGAACGATAACAATTTAACAACCTTTTAAATTATAGTTATTGGACGGGTAAAAATATCAGTCACCCAATAGCAGATAGGGTGACTGATATGTACAGTACAACTGTACAACAACTGTATTATTATGCATGCCACCCAAGATTATGCCTATTTTAACAATTTTTATATAAAAAGTCTAATTTTTTAAATAATTAACGTGATATCATTATACGTAACCAATGTGTTATTATGCAAACGTCCAAGATCATCATCAGGAAATTTTTTCCACGTAAAATCCATATTGTAGAATTATGTGGAAATCTGAATAGTTCCAAACACATGGTATTTTCGACGTAGGATATATGGGAATTCAACTAATCCATATGGAATTACGTGAACCGATCTACCTAAAAATTTCATGATGTTCCATATAACCAAACTCTATTTATTAGCGTTGTTTATCTAATATGGGCGATATTTAATCTAAATGACGTAATGCGTCAAAAATAGTAGACTGATATAAAATTCGGTTGAGTAATATATTGTAATTTGACGTAATGCTCACTAAATAATTTGGTGCTTTAAGAAAAATTTTGCTTTGAATATAATGCTTTAGTATAACATCAAGATATCAATAAAACATAGAATACGTACTATTAATCTTCAAAATATTTATTGAGATTTTAAAACTCGTTATTAATTGTTTAATTTATATAATTTATATTCAAAATCATACCTAAAAACTTTTAAATTTATTAGATATTTACTTTATTTACGAGGTATTTCACATAAAATATTATTCAATGGTTAATACATCATTTTTTTTTTATTTTACAATCATTTTACTTACTAATACAATAGGCTTTCTTTTCAACCAGATAATAATTTATATAAAAGAATATGTATGTACTGTCAGTAGGTTCATCATCTTAATTTTTTTTTAATTTATATTGAACATTTTTATCTCCTTGTTTAACAGATTGCTCATGCCAATAAATTACACGACTTACATCTTTTTTAATTTCTCTTCCATACATGATACATATAAGTAATATTATATTGAGCTTGTGACATAATTCAAAAGCTTTGTCATAACCTATATTAGCACCTTCTCCATTTTTATAAAAAAAATGAATATATTTCACATGTTGACAAGATTATTTTGAGCTATACTATTTTTTAAATTTGCCGCCTGTCGATATAATTCAATTGCTTTTTGTTTATTAACGCGAGTTCCAATTCCATTATGATAACAATATGCTAACATTGTTATTCCATCTGGATATTTTCCTTCAGCTGATTGTTTAAATAATTCGAAAGCTTTGCTATAATCTTTATCAATATTATCTCCATTTTTATACATAAGGGCAAGGTTATATTGAGCCATACTGTCTCCTGAATTTGCTGCCATATGATACCATCTGAATATTCTCCATTTGCCGATTGTCTAAATAATTCAAAAGCTTTGTCAAAATTTTTATCAACATCATCTCCATTTTGATATATAAGGGCAAGATTATACTGAGCTTAAATTTGCCGCCTGTTGAAACAATTCAACTGCTTTTTGTTTGTTAACACTAGTTCCAATTCCATTATAATTACAATATCCAAGTAAGAAAATATAATCTGAATTATTATTTTGATTAATCAGTAGCCAATTATAAAATTCTTGTGATTTTATATTATAGTTACTAAAATAGTCAAGAATATCCTTGCGAAATGTTGAATCTCTAAATTTTTTTCAAATGAAATATTTTCATTTGTTGATGTAGATACTATTTCTTTTGTATTTATTTTATCAAAATTTTGAATAATTTCAGACATTTCCCCGTGTAATGAATCATCAGTATTTGAAGAAGTATTATTATTAGCTGAATTAAACTTATGTTCATTTGTTAATGTTTAATCTTTCTGTTACTTGATTTATGGTTGGACGATTATCCGGCTTACCGTTCCAACATTCTGTTAAAAACATAATATAATATTTTATAAATGATTTAATTTTAAAGAGGATTTGCCGAAATTTTCTTTTTAAAAAAAGTTATACATACCAGTATAAATTTTAATGTAATTTTCAGGCGTATTAGGAATTGGTTCTTCTCTAAGGCCTTGTAAAATTTCTAAAGCCAAATCAACACCATATTGTTCTCCTTCATCATAAAAGGGAGGTTTACCACTAGATATCTCCCAAATAAAACGCCAACGCTATAGATATCACTTTTTTCATTTAATGACCAAATTGTGCCGAGTCTTTTTTCATTCTTCGTCCATTAAATCTTTTTGGATCAACGTAAGGTATTATTCCAAAAAATTTTGATTGTGTGTTGGATGCTGATTCAATTCGCTTTGACAATCCAAAATCGGATAGTAGATAGAATGTGAGTAAAGAGTGTTCGAATTTTCGTAATAAAACTCGTGTATGGATCACAACAATTAATTACCTTGAAGTTGCATTCCTTTGATACCAGCTGTCAAACTTCCTATTCCTAATATGATGAAAGAGAAATAATAAATGAAATGAAATCAGTATAGATTTGTGAATTCGAATTATTATGGAATATCAAGCAAAGACGCATTCACTCACATATATTACGACCCACTTACCAGCAATGGGTTGCGCTATGATAACGTGAATGTGTTTTTTGGGCGGGTTTGAGTGTTTGACAATAAGAAGCAGGAGAGAAAAGCACAAGATTATGTAAGTATCCGGTATTAGATATGACAGAAGACGAAAAAAAATACATTATATCACGTTGACTAAACTTGTTGTGACTTACTTACCAGTATCAGGAGCTCTAACTATAACTCGAATGTTACCTCCTTGGACATCAAGAAAAGTATTTCCAATTGTTTTTGCTGTATCCTCTAATTCGTCATTTAGTATTTCTTCGGAAATAGTTTGATCCGTGTTAACTCTCCATAACTTGAGTCTATCAGCATCAACTCCAGCAAAGTCATTCTGTTTTTTCTCCTTAATAGCTCTGTACATAAGTATTGGTATTGCAACGGTGCAACCATTGCTAATTCAGAATTTTATAACCGATAATGAAAATCCAAAAAGTGATCAGCAATTATTATAAAATATTACGTTATCAGAGAAGGGTCGATTATTAGCGATTTCCGAAGGAATTCATGCAGAAATCTCAATTATTTAAGTAATTTTCCTATGAACAAGTTTGTGTAACACTACCCTGTTTTTTAAGAGAAACTACTTAAAATTTCACAAGATTTCCTCTGGTAACCACTAATAATCGACCCTTCTCTACATAGTTATTCAGGAAAATCCGGGTTTTCCAGATTTGTGAATACTGATTTCCATAGAGGGGTAACTCACGGGGGTCGCACTAATTTGAAACGGCGATAATGGCTTAAAATATTATATGATAGAAACCTTAAAAGTTTTTTAGTTAGTTAGTTAGTACCAATTCTATTATAAATTTTAAAATATTTTTTTTTTAAAAAAAAACATTAAATAATTTCATAACTTTTAATTATAATAAAATTTCATTATTCGTTAATATTTAAACTTAATGTTTACTTATCTAATATAAATTTAATTAACCAAGCAAGTCAACAGGTTATTTTTGACATGTGATAATGTAAAATAACGTTGCTTTCGCCAAATATCATAGTAAACTACATGTATGTCCCGACTCCCGAATAATAGTTTATCAAATAATTTATTAGTATGTGACTAATGATAGTTTATTAAATAATATACTTTTTTTTGTAAAGACGTTCCGGACATGCAAAATTTCGGAATGCATTTAATTATTCATTTCAAAATTTCTACATTTTCCATGTATTTGCAGTGGCAAATGAACTGACGATATGAAACAGGCAAAATTACGTGATACTACGAAGTTGCCAGCTAATCATCACTTTGCTGACTTTTAAATTCAGGTCCTAAATGAAACCTTTTTAAGGCTTCATTTCCCTTTATTAATTAATTTGTGAATCACTAATAAAAAATTTTGAAAATTTTGAATCTTTGAAAACTTTTAATAGTCCACCTGCAAAATATTAACTGAACAGTAATCATTAGATCTCATTATTGATGTGTGCCATTTTTAAAATGTTCTTTTATAAATCTTTTACGTATACATTTATACCTCTAACAATTAATGTGACTATGTCACTGTATGTCATATGCTTTAATAAGAAAATATTTTGAGTCTATATATATACAGTATACAGTATATTAATAATGGTATCGGGGCAATTTTTCTGAAAGCCATGTCGCCGAAAAATAATCTTTGGCCTGAGTTATAATTTCCTTTGGCAAAACGTCCTTTCAGAGAAATGACTTTCGACGAAACGGCCTTCGGTGAAATACCCTATAACCATTAATAATTATTAAATTAGGACACTAGTAATAAAAATTTTATTATTCTATTGGTTTTTAAGAATTAAAAGATTACCACAACGTAAGATTGAAACAATAATTTTGACCAACCAGTAATTATGTAATATAATTGTCTGGAAGACATTATACTTTTACGAATTAGTGTGAAAATTGACTGTCGATCATTTTCACGTGAAGATTTCTCATATCAATGTTATTTTCTCAATGGGTTGATCGAAGGATATGATTAACGTTTATGAAAATCCGTTTTCGGAAACAATAAATTTGGAATAACATTACAAATTACGGAGTATCAGCTTTTTAAATACCGATATTGATTGCTGGAATTTAGGATTAATGCTCATTTTCGCTCAAAGAAATATTGAAATTTGGACTCCCGACCTTATAATATAAAAGCGGACTTTTGGTTGCTTCAAGACTGTTTTTTTTTAATATATAACCAAATTCTTTATTTTCATAAGAATTTTTTATTATATTACATTATGCCCAAAACTCCTTTAAAACAAAAAAATCGCAAATGTGTTACTTCATTAATCAACGCGAACAATACCGAAACTGATATTAGTGGACACAACTCCAACAATACTCTCATTGATATCAAGCAATCATTCCCTTCAACCTTAACGATGAATGAATTAATCAAAGACTCCAACACAAATAATAAACCAAAATTGTTTCCAAACGCTTTTATCACATATAGAATGGTGTTAATGAAAGAATATCGTATTAAAAATTGTAAATTACCTCCTATGGGTGAAGTCTCTAAAATTGCTAAGAATTTTTGGAATATGGAACCAAAGAACGTAAAAAATTATTATGAATCGTTAGTTAAGGACGTGAAATCAATTTATAAGCGGAATAACATTCAAATTATTTTAGATAAACATATGAATAATTATGCTGAAAATAATCAAGAAAACAGCGACATAGATTTTGGTATAGAAAAGGAAAATAAAGAACATGTTCATAATAATAAAATTAATTATTCTAGTGTCGGTTCAACTGACATTTCCTCAGTAAATTCTTCAAATTTTAAACCTCATATGGTAATAATTTAACACCTATTGCACTTAATGATCGAGAATATATTAGAATGTTGGAACAAGCAATTGAGTATTTATTAAGTTAAGTCGTTTCACGTTGGCAAGTTCGAAAAAAAAAGCATTAATATGACTTTTTAATGAAATTTATGAATCTATTATTATAGGCATTTCTATTTTAATCTAATTAAGTTAAATGATATGTAAAAAAAAAATACTATTCTATTTTATTGGTCTTTCCAGATTGGAAATTCCTTATTAAGTTTAATATTTCCGTATTTTTATGCTCATTAACCATAGTGTTTGCAAGTTTTTTAAGCTGTTTTTCAATTTCATTTTAATTCTTAATGATTTTTTTGTAATGACAGGCGCTAGACCAGCTTTATCAAAAAAATAATTTTAAGGTAAATAAAGTTAACCGATTGAAAGCAAAGAATGCTATAATATCTTAATTCGCACTCAGTAACTGCATTGTAAGTTGCCCTATAAAAAAAGTAGATACTACTGAAATATACGTTTTGTATACTGAGAGATAGTACGTTTAGGTACGTTTTTTATACTGAGAGATACGGGAAAATGCACAATTCCATATATCACAGTATAAAAACGTACTGTACCTATATATAAAAAAACGTATGTAGAATGACAGTAACTGCATAGTGAAATATAGTAAATATGCAGTTACTGATGCGTATTAAGGAAATTAAGTTTCTTTAAAGAAGTTTTGATTATAGAATTTTCCTATTTAATAATAAGCGACTTCGTTTGATTTTCCTCGTAAAAAATAGCTTATTACGTAGATCTATGTATACAGCTAATACCGTAATACGGCAGTACATTTATTGGCATTTTTTGGTTTAAGTTAATAATTATATAGAAAAGGGTTTTCTTCAAATTGTTATTATACAATCATTATGATTCGCTGTAATATTTTTGTATTGCCGATCACGAGTAGCGATTACTACAGTATATTCAGTATATTCGGATATTAATGAAAGAGATGAGCACTAACAGTTACTTTCACCGACAGTTACTTCATTGACAAACATTTCGCCGGAGGGTCTAGGTAAGAGGTCTGGACTCCGGGTCTAGAATAAGAATCCTGAACCGGAGTCTATGATAAGGAGAATTTAAATGGCACGTGACTTTAATTATACTGGACTTCATTATAAATTTCGTTGGAAACATCTCAATGTGATTTTATTGATTTTATTGCAAATTCTGCTATTTACCAGTAATTCCTTTTGACATATATATATATATATCTAAGATTTAGATTTGCAAATTATTTAACAGTAATGGGGTATGGTACGCAAGAGAATAGATAAAGCCAGAAAATTTTATGACATCTTTAATGTGATACGGAAGATGAGATTCGTCGCATCAAGTCTTTTACTACATCTAGTTTTTCGGATCTAACGATAAGCGAGGTTACATAATTTCTGCGTCACGATCACGTGATACTGTCCGATCTTAACACCTATATTTGTATTATGAGTTTTTTGTGCAATAAAGAATTTTGTTTTCACCTGCGTTGGGCTTTATTTTTAACATATTGCATTAGACAAATAAATATTATAACAATAGATAAGTTGTAATCCATGCGCTAATCTACAAAAAAAATGAATCCAATCTATAGCTAAAATTATGCAAATCGTTAAAATCATGAAATATTTATTATAAGTCATACATATAGTACATTTTTAAACCATTTTTATTTTAGCTATTTTTTTTAGTGCTGGTAAACTCGTAGAAATACAGTAATTTAATAAAAAATAGACAAAATCTATAAAACAAACTAACTAATCATTTTCCAACATAACGCATATGGTCTAATATTTTGGTCTGTTACTGTAATCCAATATCGATCTTGATTTGCCTTTCGCAAATCAGCAGGGTTAACTCTGTTCTGAAACATCACTCTATAAGTATGATTGTTGAATGGAAATGTTGTAGAATAAGCTTCAGCTTCAGTAGAATAAGGAGATGAATAAATTCCTTTTCCAAATGCAAATCTTTTTCCCTTGCTTGAATCAAAACCACCAACAGCAATATTACTAGCGGCATTAAGATCAGTACCATGATAAGAGATTGGCCATGCATCTGTACCAGTACCTAACCATTTATTATCGCCGTACCTGTCAACGTCTAAACCGTATTTTTGCCATCCGATAGGTAGATGATATGTTTCATATCCACGTCTATTCTGTCCATTGTCTTGTGCATTTGTGTAATCATAATCGAATTGGGGTTTTAAGAAACTTCTCGATATAACAAAATCACCGACCGAACCTCCTAATAATTTATATGATACGTTTATGGTACTACTTTGTTTGATATTGTATGATTCTAGAGTATTACGATCATCCAATATTTTACTAGAAAAACTAAGACTTAAAGGTTTATCGATGTTAAGTTTTGCTTGAATTTTTTGTCTCAATTCAAGGATAGTGCTATTCGGAGCCACGAATATTAAGCGACTTTCCCCGGAAAAGTTGAAAAAAATTTGAAATGTATCAGGATTAACTTGGACATTTTCATCAACTTGTCTGATAAAAAAATAATACGTGAGAGCAATTAAGCCAATGAACATGAAAATATAATTATGATATAGCAAAAGATAGACAGAAAGGAGAAGCGAAGATATGACAAAGGGACGGCTATAAACAATTTCAAGACCTTGTCCACCTTGTCCAGTTTCGTTACCACCCTGCCTGGTTTCGCTACCTCCTTGTTTAACTTCGCTACCACCTTGTTTGACTTCGCTACCACCCTGATTGGTTTCGTCACCGTCTTGTTTGACTTCGCTACCACCCTGATTGGTTTCATCACCGTCTTGTTTGACTTCGCTACCACCCTGATTGGTTTCGTCACCGTCTTGTCTGGTTTCGTCACCGCCTTGTCTAATTTCATTTTGTTTAACAAATTCTTCAAAGTAAGATTTTTTAACGACCTCACCATTATCATCTACTTGAAGAAGACAGTATTTATGAACTAAATCAATATTTAAAGTAGGCAGATCTGTTCTTTCGGATTCAGATGCTATTACACGACAGCCAATTATAGCCGACATTGCTTCGGCGACAAATTGCAAAGTTAAAGTCTCGTCCATGGTTCGAGGATACTAAAAAAATAATGTCTGTTATATTCACATCGTAATTAGTTATGTTTTGAGTTTGTAATTTATTTGCGTTTGATATTTATTAAAAAAACAGATACAAACTTTCAAATATTTACAAACTTTTAAATATTTTATTTGACGATTTAGGTATCCAACCAAAGAAAAATGTTCAGTTTATAAAGCTTCTATCTAAGCCCGATTATCAAAACTTCCATTTCATAGTACGATTTAATTGCATAATGTTGCAAATATCATGAGAAGGTTACATGCATTTTTTGGCAATTACCTTTTACGTACTATTCAATAGTACGTTTATGACTTATGTTATCTCATGTTCTAATGTCTGCAACCCTAATCATGAACAAGAAACGCCAAATACTTTTCAATGAAAAATATCTAAGAGGAAAGTTGTCTTACTTTATTTTTTTTTTCAATCAGTAGAAATTGACCCCGAAAGGAGATTAATAAAGAAATGCAAAAAAGGATAGGGATTTATTTCACATGTCAGAAACTTTGTTGTGCATGTTGTTGCGTATCAATTTTCAACAACTTGCCTTATTGGCCATTTAAAACCATGCAGTAGACGTATTTGATCTGCATTGAAGCAAAAATATCGATATCGTTGTGAAACCTGAATATGGTATAATTCTTGGTAGATCTAAACGTAATACGGCATTCACAAAAATAAAGAATTTTTCTTTATTGTATTTACCATATTAATTAATTATTTTTTTTATAGAACCGCCATTTAAAAATAAAATATGAAATATTTTTAAAAATATGAAAAATTGTGTGAAAAAGCACAAATGCGTGTAAAGTGTAAAAATATCATTTTTACTGACTTTTAGTAGAACCATCATTTAAAATAAAATATATTCTATAAAACAAATGTGTATGTAAAAAAGGTTTATAAATGTGTTTAATCATTTACAGTTAATGTGATAAAATATTATGTTGAAACATACCAATATTGTGTTACGCATAAAACTTTAGTAGATAAAGTAGATAACCGTCATCAAAAATTATAAAAGTAACGTAATTTTGACCAATATTAATACAAAAAGAAAAGATAGGCTGGGCAAAAAAAATTTTAGATTATCAATTCAATTTTCAAAAATCTGGGATAGTTTTTTTTATATATATAAATATTTCTTTTCTTTTTTCATATCGGTATGATACAACATAAGAAATTTCGTGACCTATTATTTCACTAATTTAAATCAGGTTTTGAATGGATGATGGCATATGAGGATTATGAGGTGTAGCAAATAGGATTTTCATCACTAAAAAAATTTAGATAGAATGCCCTAACCTTAATTCTAATACATTAAATCTAAGGGAAACATCACGAAATCCAGTGATAAAGTGACCTATTTGCCAATTGAAATTTAGTATTTTTGGTGTTGCCTTTTTGCCTGAAGTTGTTGCATAACGTCACAATAATAGTTATATCCTTCATTTACTAACTCTATTGGATATATTGGATAATTTCTGACACTTTTCAAACAAATATCCTTAAATAATCGGCAACTTCTATATGTCGATCAACAACGTTAAAAATTTTCTAATTACATATCATGTGATATACAATAAAAGGTCAAAAAAATTTATATAAAAAAAAAGAGCCACTATTCCGTATCGTTTTTAAAATTTGATGTCATGAGAATCTAAAGAAATTTTTTATCCGGCTTAATTTGCCCTTGGTTCATTATCATCAACCTGACGATAACAATATTATTTAGCCACAAAAACGCCTTTTCCCCATTAATGTACTGCATATAACTGCGGATTGATATTATTATGTATATTGTATAGTTTATACTACTTTATATCATACAAAATTTTTCTGATAAATTTCTATATTCATTAATGAAAAAGAAAAAACAAATAAAATAAACAGATAAACAAGTAAATATATGGACGAGCGTTTCAGAATTTTACGTACTTTATATTAAAACGACTTTCTTTTTTTGGTGACGCTGAAGGTTTTCCATTTGTTTATCATTATTATTATGAATTAACTACCGTGAGAAAACATTATTTATAAAAATATGTGGTATATCATTAACTTTCTCATTTTGTACTAATTACTAATCTCACATTCCATAAATATAAAATTCTAACGCCCAACAAAAGAAACATTTATACACGTTTGCTTACTACGATTGAAATAATAATGGAATATTTTATCATTTTATTTATTTTACACAGAGGTTTTTTTTGTTCTGTAATACATATATAATGGACATTAGAAATGCCACAATCTGGTAGATAGAAAGAAAAGTAATTTATTATATATATATTACTTCATTTCTGTACGTGCATATTATATACTCGTTTACAATACATAGTAAATCTTAATAAGTCTTAGCCTATATCACTAGCGTAACACTGTGATACAGGTCAGGCTTTCAGTTGCATGATGAAAAGAAATGATTAAAGGAAATCTCTTTTTTTTTTGGTTTTATTGTGTTTGATGTGTTGCACTGTGTATGTCCGTTCTTTGTCGTATTATTTACAATTGTCTTATTTACAACTTTTTTTTGTGCGACTACGAATCTTACAACGTGGTTTTCTAAACACGAAAAACAAACCTCCTGAATATGTAACGATTAGTTCTACTACGGTGACTGAATATATATATACAGTATATATATTAATACGATTATTATATGTAAATTTATTAGGAAAGATTTTCTAAGTTTAAAAAGATCTATTATAATGTTTGTGAAAAAAAAAACAAATTTTATAAAATTATTCATAAAGAAATCTCTTAATTTTTAAAATTTTATAAATCGAACCTATTAAAATTATTCATATTCCCTATCGAATAAATATCTACGTTTTATATTTTTTATTTTTACTTTAGAAAGAATATGTGTATAAAAAAATACTGTAATTGAATTATGCTAACCGATAACGTATTAATGTCACGATTGCCACAGTCTCACAGTGGCATAGCTAAGCCACATCACTTGAATTTGCGCAGTGTTATGCAGGATTGTTTTTGTTTCATAAGTTGGTATTACTTATTAGATTTTCCCAAAGATGCTTTTTTTTTGGAAAAAAAATTCTTGTGTAATTACCACTTTTTATTTGCATTAAACATTTTAAAAATATATATATTTTTTTCTATAATATTCAATGCAAGATTAACAAAATTTAAATAATTAAAGCGTCATTAAGCGCTTGAGTTAACGAATTTTGAATGTAAACGGATAACGGAGTTGAAGTTCGAGTGGTGCCAAAATCTATGATATTGAACGCAGGGGTCAAGTTTCTAAATTTAGTGATAATTATAATTAGTTATGGTATAATATTTTACGTATATATATGAATAAAAAATTTACCCACACTCTTTGTGAATTAGTGAAAACTGGATGTTTAGTTTCCTGAACTAGAACATCCCATTCACCATTCCTATTTAAATAAACAATATAAAATATGTAATAAATATATACAGTATATAATATGCAATAATTAATAAATTATAATACTTACAAATTTGTATGGCTATTAGCCTTTCTAAAAAGAAAAATACTCCATAAATTACGAATATCTTGTAAAATAAGTGACTTAGTATTGTTGCTCAATAATTGTGAATTATTTATTTTACTATAAAAAAAATATGTTATTCCAATAAATGAATAAACGTCTTCAAGGTGTATTACATTAGAATTTCTTAAAAGGTAAGATATCCCAAGAACAAATTTCATAAATGTTATGAGCGAAGTGAAATTATTAGGAAAATTTTGTTGATATATTTGAATATTTTCAGTTAATGTATGTTTTGTAGGATCGATATTTTGACTAGTTACTGCGTCTACAAATCTTTGAAAGTTACGATCATTTGGTTTTAAAACGTTCGTCGTATTATTATTAATAACATTTTCACGTCGGCACCAATTCAAAATATGAGGATCCATATATCGATTGAAAAAATTAGCCAATATTTCAGAAACATTGTTAATATTATCATGATAAATGGACGTCCGAAAAGAATACATTTTATATTTTGAAGATATTAGTGTAATATATGTACTTGTACGACCAAATTAATAAGAGAAATATGAGATACAATAAATATTTAAATATGAAAAGAATGAAATATCATAAATTTAAAGAAAAAAAACTTTAATTTATCCTTTGAAATATTCACATATTTTATGTCTAGAAATCAATTCTCTTGTTAAAGGAATAAGCGATATTTTATAATCTTTTTTTTTGGTGGATCACGAACATTGATAATTCATTTGTTTTTGTTTTATTCAGTTATACGAGAAATAAAAATAAAATATCGATTGGTTAATAAATTTTTTCTACATTAAGTAATTAGACTAAAATTTTATGCATTTAGTAGTACAACAAATAAATACCGAAGTTGGTATGTAGTACATCCTGCTTATTTAACTTCAGTGATACTTCGGAATTAATTTTTAACCATCAGGTGAATTATATGACTTATATCGCTTAATCACGCTAGTTAAAAAAGAAAGTTTTAAAAAAATTCTATCGAGTGAATAAATTTACCCACGAACTTTATACTTTTATTGGTTTGCTTTAATGGCAAAGGTGCAAAAATTTTGTGTAATGATATAATTGATTATTTTGTTCTAATAAATATCCATGATGATGTTATTTTTATCTCCTCAATAAATAACACCAACAACCAGGTAATAGGAGATTTTTTTTTATTTATGTTTTACTATGAAAAATAAATTTATTTTTTAAAACTAAAGAAATAACTTAATTAACCCATTCGTCAATCAATGGTCAAAAATTCATCATCCCCGTACTATTGTTGCAAAACGATTATATATATTAAAACTTTTGATAACTATAGATTAATTATTTATCTTCGCACAAATTCATGTTTTCAACAACTTTTAAAAATTCTTTCAACTAAATCTTGTAAACAAATAAACTCTGAAATAATAATAAATATATAATTTACTGAATAATTACATTCCTAAAAGTGAAAAAATGATAATTAAAATAATTTAATAATTTTTTGTAACACAATAGTCTTTATTTTTGTTTGGTTATTTTTGGTTATAAGTCCTAAGTTTTTTCTTTTTGATTACAATTTTGATTTATGTTTCATGTGTGAAATCGATAAAGTTTTGCTTATGCATGTGAAAATATTGAGACCGGAGATAATTGTTTAACGGGATATTATTTTAATTAATTTACTCTTATAATTGCGATCCAAAAAAAAACAAATTCTAAAAGTAGTTATTTTCTAGAAATTATTTTTTTCAAAAGATAGCTATTCAATTTGATATCAATTGATGTGACTAACTTTTTAAAAATTATGGCATTTGAAATATTTTGAAATATAATAAAATTTTCTTATGAACCACCTTTATAAATATAAATTGCTGAAGAATTTTAACTATAATTATTTTTTAAGCAAGAATGATATTAGCTTTCGTTCAAATGTATGGTTCACTATCCTAATAGGACAGTATTGGATTTTGATAGAAACAGTAGCAATTAAGCACCTTGTTAGTTTGCAAACTTTATTTATACTATTTATACATATGCGGATTGTTCCACGCATTGTTCAAAGAAGCTGCTGTGTAAGGTATACGATAATCCTTATAAAAAAATTCTGGAAAAATTTCCGACAAATTTAATTTATTTTTAAATAATTTATTTCTAGAAGAGGAGTGAACGTTGTCTGTTACACTAACAGGATGTTCAAATACAAATACAACAAGAACTGTTCAGGTAATTAGAACTACGTATCTCATTCCGCATAAATGCAGAACCCACCCTATACTAGCAATAAAACTACGCTACTACTAGCTCTACGAACAAGAAATTAAGAACCGGCACTAAAAAAAGAAAAATAAAAAGAAAAATAACAAAAAAAAGTTCAACGGGTTTATACTAAAAATAAAATAAGTCTAAATTATAATGAGAATAAAAAGAAATAGAAGACAAATCAATATCTAAAGAAGATAACCATGGTATAAAGTAGTGCTCCGCAAAATTTGGGTCTAACCCGGATAATTCAACCCGAGTGAATTTTAAATCAGGTCGGTACTAACAATTTTAATAACCCGTGACCCGCATGACCCGACCCATCGGGTCGGGTCATTCATTTCCTTGACTCGAGTTTTGACCCGAATTAGACCCGGATGATCATTAAAATCACTAATCACATATCAATTACGCGTTAATATTGATTATGTTTATATAATTTTGTTAGATGAATGAGGTAGTATATGCTCACTTAGCGAAAATTGCTAGAGACACCTTGCAATTACGGGTATGTGTATGAATTATTATTTTAATTATTAACATTACATTAACTAATAAGTTGATTTTGATGATTAATAAAGCAACCAGCATTCCAGTAGTTTCCGGTGGAACCGATTTGATAGCTGCAAAAAGATGTAATCTTAAAGCAGATACAATTATAGCATGCATGTGTTTAAAGTCCTGGCAGACGTAAAGTATAGTCAAATTTCTGTTAAAGCAAGTGATATAATTTCGATTTTATAGTTCAAATATAAAGCAATAAATAAACAGGAATTTAAGATATCTTTAAATTCGTGCTTAGCTTTAGTTTTAATAACAAAAAGTTGTGTGACCTATATGATCATCTTGTAGATCAATTACCTTGAAAAATTATATTTGAAAAAATATTTTTGATATATTACTAAGCATACAGTATATTATTCAATGAAAATTTTGGGTCTAACCCGGGTTATTCGAATTAAATATACTCGGGTCAGGTTAAAATCGGATCATTTCTATTTTTGCTGGGTCGAGTCGGATATATTCTCCAAACCTGACTGAATCCAACCCAGTAGGAGCACTAGTATAAAGTTAGAGCTTAGAGGATGTTAAATATATCCATAAAATAGAATTATCGAGCGCGTGTCACGAATCATTAAATGGATGGCGGTAACCTCGTTCAATATGTAAACGGTGAGATTGTGGTTGAGTAGCAGATCTATATTTAGAATGACGATAATTTCCAAGGGGGGATTTTGTTAAATTAAAGCGTTTCTTTGTTTCTTTCCACATAGCTGAACGTTATTTCCATATAGCTTCGTAAATGGCGTGATGAAGGTCATACAGAAAATTGATTAATAAATTTTTCAGGAGAGATTTACTAATACCAGCCGCTTTAAAGGGATGGATAATTTCTTTCGGAATTAAATTCAAGAGTAAACAGTGTAAATGAGGAGCAATGATCATAATTGTCGAATCCGTCCAACTGAATATATTACAAAATTTGATGGCGTCTTCATATAACGCAACGTAATGATCAGAATTGTTCATGATAAGAATTTTGAAGATATCGTAAAATTTTTGAATAAAGGACGAAGAATTTCAAGGACCTTAGGACAAGTAAAACTCCGATAAATGATCATTTTTCTAGTTTTATTCCAAAGAAACTCAGACACGTGATCATTTTTCTGAGAATTTTTTATAGGGTGAGTAAACGTGTACTTTCCGTATTTACGCTTGGTTACGTATAATAATTTATTATTAACTTTTGCTCTTCGTTGTAGTTGCCGTTCATTCTCTTTTGATTTGTCTTTATAATTTAATCAATCCATTTATAACTTCTACAAGCAATTCTTCAGTTTCAGCAGGAAAGTAAGATTTATAATATTTCTTAAATTCGTGCATAACAGCAGGTTCTAACAAGCTACGATAACTTTATCTCGCTGGTTTAAAAAACGTTTTAGTATATAATAAATAATAAACAAATATAAATACTATATAGTGTTGTTAACGGTTTGGCTTAGTTCGGCTTGAGGCCAAAGTCAAGCTAAGCCGATAAAAAGTCAAGCCAAACCAAGCCAAATCCTATTGGTTTGAAGGTTCAAGCTGAACCAAGTTGAACCAAGCCAAATTAAGCCGCGAAGCTAATGGGACTGATGGAGTTGATGGAGCCGATGGTAACCGAAGCTGATAGAACTGATGGAACCGATGGAGCCGATGGTAAAGATTCAAGCCGTAAAGGTAATAGTCTAATAAAATATAGAAGCAATAGAACCAATGGACTGAATATAATCAATGAAATTCAATTTAATCAATTATTAATTTATTTTATTATATATAAATTTATAATTTAATGGGTTTCAAAAAAATTAAACTTTATTTATTATAATGTAACTAGTTATAATGTAATTACAAATGAAACGAAAAATTAATTATTTAATAACTTTATCCAAGAATTTAAACACATGCATGCTTCAATTGCACTATCCCCCAGTCTATTTCTTTTTTTACTAATTAATTCTCCAGATTTAGAAAATGCTTGCTCGCTAGGAACAGAAGTAGAAGGTATACAAATATGATCACGCGCAATTTTGACCAATATTGGATATTGTGATTTGTGGGTTTTCCACCATTCACAAGGATCTATATCTTTAGGTTCTACAGGGATTATCAAATATTCATCAATTTCATTACGTTGCAAGTTACCTTTTTGCTTTTTTTGAAGCATGAGTTCCATAATTCCTAATGCTTTTCTTTTTTCACCTGATGATACATCTTCATTAATTTCATTCTCAGGATGATCCAGATTCTTATAACTATTAAACTTGTCTACAAGTATTTGTTTTATCATGTCTTCACTTATATTGTTAGGAAGAATTTGTGTTTTATATCAAGGATCTAATATTAAAGCTAAATAAGCACTTGAATTATAAAGATTCTCTTGTATAGAATCAAATTTGTTTTTCATTTCTTTAGCAATTTCTTTTATCCATAATATTCCAGATTTTTTTATAGTTGTTGTTATATGATCTAGTAAATGGTCCAAAAGAAGAAGTAAAGTTCCAAGAGTAGGGTAATTAGAACCTGACATTACTTCAGTAAATTCGAAAAATGGTTTTAAATAATCACAAAAAAGGCTAATTTCTTTCCACTCGTCATCAGTTAAATTCAGATTCCCAAAATTATTATGTAAAGAAATTGCTGAAGTAATTATTACTTTATTTGCAAGAAAAGATTCTAGCATAGAATACGTACTGTTCCACCTAGTTTTGACATCCCGTATTAATTTCCTGTATTTAACTTGTAACTTTTGTGCTAAAGAAAATAATACTTCTTCTTTTTTTGGTGACCTACGTATTTCCACAACAAAAGCTCGTACTTTATCAATAACTCTTTGAAAACTTTTTAAACCAGAATTTACCACAAGAGCAATTGTGTGTGCACCACATCTAATTACATTAAAATCAACTTGTAAATTAGTTTCAAGTGCAGTTGAAAGTAATTTCATTGCAGCAACTTGATTAGCACCATTATCAATTGTAATTGTTGAAGCTTTTATTGCAATAGAAAAATCTTCAAATATTTTAAGTGTGACTTCTTGAATTTGTTGTCCGCCCTATAAAAAATTTTTCAGAAAAATGATCACGTGTCTGAGCTTCTTCGGAATAAAAACTAGAAAAATGATCATTTATCGGAGTTTTTTCCAGAATTTTTTTTATAGGGCCGGTATGAGGATGAGGAAATCTTTGAAAGGCAATTATCACATGTTTTAACTTCCACTCATTGTCAATCCAGTGTGCCGTAAGTACCATGTATGGTGCACCAGTGTCCAAAGTCCACATATCTGAAGTGAAAGAAATTCTTGAATCATTCTCCTAAATAATAAAAGATTTTAACTTTTAAGTCATAATTAAAAATCAATACAATTTATAAATTAAAATAAATTTACCTGAAACATTTTTATAATGATCTTTTTGTTTTGCGCATATTTATTATCAATTTTTTTATGAACAGTTTGTCGTGAAGGAACTTGAAATTCAGGATTGAGACTAGTGATCAATTCTTTAAAAGAAGGACTATCCACAACTCTAAATGCTTGACATTCCATAATTACCCAATTAATGAGATTATCTAAAATATCTAAATGATTTTTTCCTGGCAATGTTGTACGTGTTTGAGAATTATTGAATGCTGCTTCTATGGAACCTACTCCTTTAGGCTGAATCTTAGAATGTTTTCTTTTGAAATGATCATTAAGAGTTCCTGTAGAAGTCTTTGCGCTATATTTCTGATCACAAAAATTGCACTTTACATGTAATACAACACCTTTATCATCAATCACCTTTTCATAATACTGCCAAACAAGACTTGGTGCACGGACTGGAGGTAAGTTTGGACTGTTTGATTTTTTTTCTGAATTTAATGAAACTTCTTCATCGGTTTTCTGTATATCAGTAATATCACCTAATTCGGGAGTTAGAACGATTAGATCCATTTCAACTTCACAAGAACCTTCTAAATTACTCATGGTAAAAAAAGTTTTCTTATTTTTATAAAGAATTTTAAATGAACGAGCAATGCAAAAAAAGATAATTTAAAAAAAAAAGATAATCTTGATTTTGATCATTTGATGATCTGATCAAGTGATCATTTTTTGCTAGACGCTCAGCAAAATCACCTACTATTTAATAAAAAACTCCTTGGCCACTTAATAATATAATTCTTATTTATTATTAACTTATACTGCTGTACTGCATCGAAAAAAAAATTCTAAATCTGACAGGTTACAGGTATTGATATTGAGTTCTTTTCTTTTCTTTTTTTTGTTTCTTTTTGCTAATTACGAACTTCTTCTTCAGATATTTCGGCTCTTTGGCTTGGAGATGACTAAGATGAAGAGATAGAAGGTTTTTCTTTATTATTTCCTTTTCTTTTCATTTCCTTTCGTTAATTACAAACTTTGCTTTAAGACATTTCGGTTCTTGGGCTTAGAGACAACAGAATGGACAGGTATTAAAGTTTTTTTCTTTTTTGCAAAACAGAATAAAGAGATTTATTTTTTTTATTGATACAATGATACAATGAGTCAATGATACATTTAAATTTAAGTTTTAACGCTTGTAAAACCTAAATCAGGTGATCAGCTCCATCGGCTCCATCAACTTAAACCGGCTCAAGCCAAACCGAACCGTGGTTTAATTTCCCTCAAGCCGAGCTAAACCAAATCGGCTTCTAACCTGAAACTGAGCCGAATTGGCTCCATTGGCTTGGTTCGGCTTGGTTCGGCGTGGCTTGGACTTAACAACACTAATACTATATAATATTAAAGCCATTCTTTATATTCTGTCCTAAGAATTTATTTTATTTTACCTGTTTTAGAATTATTTAAGAAAATAATTTATTTTATAATCTTTTTTTTCAATTTGAAGTCTTAACTCTATTTCGGTAAACCAATTTCAAGCTTATCTATAAAACTCGCTCGTATTTATAACACGTTTTGAAACTAACTATTTTTATATGTATTACTATACCTTTCTGAATATATCATTACTAATAAAATAAACTCTTGATCAGTGGTAGTATCTCCCCTATAAAAAAATTGGATACGTTTTTTATAAAGTTTTTATACGATTTTTTTCCTTAGAAATAACGTATCATAATAGGATACGGAAAAATGCACAACTCCGTATCACTAAAATATGGCCATCCTTAACCTGATCCACCGGTCCAGATGCTTATTCTGGACTAGTCAACTTTTGATTGGCTAATCAGCACTTTTTATTACATAACTCCGGCATAATTTATTTTATCTTTCACTCTTCCTATCTTTCACTCTTTCTCTATTCTTTTTTGTGGTATGTTAGTACTTAGTATTTCATATTTCATTTCAGTTTGTATATTTAATTTTAATTGTATTTATTGTAGTTTTATGATAATACTAAATGTTTTTTATTTTCTTTTTGAAGAGTTTTATGATACAGTATATTGACATTATTCTGGAAATCAAGTGTTTTTTTTTAAAAAAGCTTTGGGGTTAAGCGAAGTTGTTCAAAAAAGGTTGTAAATTACACATTTATAACATTACTTATAAAGCTAATATAATATTACTTTGTACTTTTATTTTGATATTAACGTTAAAATAATTTTAATAATAATATTACAGTAAAAAATAATGTAAAGACCTTTTTTATAAAGTTATATATGCAATTTTACTTATTTATTAATAAAGTTTAATAAAATTCATACCAAAATACAAATTTTAAATGACATATTACTTTAAAACGGTAGTATTAAATGCTTTTAAAAAAAGGCATTTCGTAACTTTTTTTTTAAAAAACGCGAATTGTGTTTTTTTTTAAAGACAAATGTTACACAAAACAATCTCATCCAATTAGATTTGCTGGTCTAGGATAAGCATCTGGACCGTGGCCCAGGATAAGGATGCTCCTAAAATATGGTTTGGATACGGAATTTGCACGGGATTTATATGGAATTTACATGATTTGATCACTGATTTTATCACGAAATTTATACGATTTGGTCACTGAATTTACTATTTGTATTACAGTTTACTATAATTGTATTTACATAAATCTAATTTCACTTTATTAAATTAAATAAAAAATAAAAAATAAACAAAGTACAAATACATTATGAAAATTCCCTCCTTATTAAAACCACCTATTGCAACAAGTTCAGGTTCATTTGGAGTCAAACAACCTAAAAGAACAAAAAAAAAATTGGAAACAAAACCCCCCCTCATATAGTATCTGCAATCGTCCAAGTCACCAAAGGTCAGCATTCCTACAAAAAAAGAAAGAGAACTCCAGAATGTCTGACCTACATAAAAGAAAGAATTATGAGGCGTCTAATGAAAAAGAAACCAAAACAACAAAATAAATCCAAAACTGACCTACAAAAAAAGAAGACTCTGAAGCAACAAAACTGAAACAACCTACAAAAAGAATCTGAACCCAACCTACAAAAAAACAAGAAAATTTGACCTAAAAAAAGAAAAAAAATCCTGAATCATCCTACAAAAAGAAAAGGACTCCCAAACTGATCAACAAAAAAGAAAAAAGAAACTGAATATTCTCACAAAAAAAATCTGCTGGCCTATGAAATTAAATATAAATAAAGAAGAAAGGGGAATAAAGAATAAACCAAAAAAAATATTTTTTTAAAAAGAGGGATAACGAAGTTAGGAAAGTTAAAAAAAAATTTTTTTTTAAAGAGAGGACGTCAAAGTTAGAAAAATAAAAATTTTTTTATAAAGAGGAAATAGAAAAATTTTTTTAAAAAAAAAGAAGAGTGGGAATAAAAGAAACAATTTTTTTTTAAGGGAGTGACGAAAAAAAATTTTTTTCAAAGAGTGACGAAAAAAAATTTTTTTAAAGTGAGGTACGAAAAAAAAAATTTGTTTTTAAAAGGGGGTGACGAAGTAAGAAGAAAAATTTAGAAAAAATAACAAAAATAAGACAAGAGAAAGAGAAAGGAAAGGAAAGACAGAAAGGAAGATCGGAAGATCAAACTCATCAAAGTAAGGGTTTATATAAAAACAAAAAACGTATCATAACAAAACAATAAACAATCATGTGATCTCGTGTTACTATGATACGGGATTTTTGTAAAATTATCTTCTAAATATATTAACCGTTAAGTTTAAAAATTCCGTATACATTCCGCATGATTAATTTTTTCCGTATACATTTTCTTATACATTAGTTTTTTTAAAAAATGTTCAAAAATGAATTGCTTATTAAATATACGGAATTTGTATACGGAATCTATAGAAACGTACATAAAATGTATACAAAACGTATCCTTTCCGTATACATATTTCTTATAGGGCTCTAGAGGTTTAAATTACTTGTGATGGGTCATTTGTATAATTAAATGGTTCAAAGCTCAATGTATTTTCTTAATTTGCCATGTCTTAATCTTAGAAATATAAAATTATGCTTCAAAAACTGATTTTGAATCTGATTGGGCTTAATTAGTAAAATCACATGACCATGAAACGAGATTCGATTTTGATTCGATTTTGATTCGTAACTCAAATTTAAATTTTTAAATTGAATTGGAAGATGTTGAGTTTGTTGATTCTAGGAAAATGATATTTATTAAATTTAAAACAAGCATAAACATTTTATATATATAAATAACATATTTTGTAGCATTTTAATAAATATGAATTTAAAGTGAAATAAATAAATCAAATTCACCCACGATGTAACAAGTACTTTGCAATAATAAATAAGTTTTGACCGATGTAAAAACTAATTTGTGTGTTTAAAATATGTAAATTTAATGAGAAATAAAGTTTAGAGGTTTTTTTCCTAAAAAGAAATTTATTTTTTCAAAGTTGCCACTATTATTAGTAAATTTCGGTAAAACATTTTAATCGGTCGATTCGCCTAAGATCGGCTGTATTATTTTTTAGGCTCAAAAAACTGGATTATGACAAGATGTCCATTGTCCACTTACTCGATTAGTCCTGTTATTGTACAATGATCTCGATAAAGATAGCACCCATGATTGACCATATTATCAGTTGAATTAAGTGCATATTCTTTAACTATTAATATTCTTTTTATAATCGGTAATTGTGTACTATATTTGAACCTGATGCAATGATATAACAAAAAAACCCAATAAATAAAAGCGATTATCCATATCACATGCATGGATATAACAAATATAAATATATAATTTATGCATAGCAAAACATTATTACCGTAATTTATTTTATCCGTCTGTTTTAGAATTATTAAAAATCGTTTAAATCATTTTCTATTATAATCATTTTTTTATTCAATTTGAAGTTTTACGATTCATGTGAAAAACTGCGTGATACAAATGCAGAATCACAAGATTATGGTAAGAAGATGTTGGTTTCTTCGCTAAAATGTATTAAATTGTGTCCAAATAGCAAACAAATAGTGACCAAATCGTGCAAGTAATCGTGAACTTTTGGATACAATCTGATAGGTAATTCGTCTACATGTTACTGCACATTAAGACGATCGCTCACTTAATTATTGGACTGGAACCGTTCATAATATATTAGTTATTTGCCTAAAAAAAAGAATAAAATTGGTTTGTTAAATGAAAGCTTAAGAAAAAAGCAAGATACCAAAACTTACCCTAAATACAAGCCATCCGAAATTTAAAAAAAAAAAGAAAATAAATAAATGGTAGTAATAGCAAAAAAAAAAGCGAAAGAACAAGTGAATACCAACATTTTCACAAAGAGAGCTAGTCTGGAACCCATGAAACTAGCTGTTCTCTAAAAAAAAAAAATATTAAAGAACATTAGGAACTAACGCTCTTAACGAAAAAATTTTTTAAAAAAAATAAAATTCCTCTTCTCCCAGCATACCTTGCATCTACTTCATTTTGAAAGGTCCAGGGAGCCGTTCTCTAGAAAAAAGATAGAGAAGAACGTTAGTAAACGTTCATAATGAAAAAATTAAAAAATATTCTTCCATTGGCATACCTTACGTCCATTTCATCTTGAAACTTAAAAGGATAGAGAGCCACACTCTTTATAAAAAAAAATTAAAAAAGAACGTTAGTATACGTTCTTAATGAAAAAAATGTAAATTTTTTAGAAAAAATTCAAAACTTACCTTTCAAAAGAGTTCCTAAACTTGTTTTCCGGATACACAAAAAATAAAATATTAAAATATTAAAAAAAAATATAAAAAAATAAAATTTGATATGTTACGATCCGGATGAATCCGTGATCCATCAATCCGATCCATGATTAATTTTATCTATCATCAATGATCATCCGGATAATCCTTATGGATTTTGGATTCATGATGCCGGCCCGAATTATAATTCCAAAAAAGGAAATAACGTTATACAAATCCAAAAAAGGAAAGGATCGTACATAGCTTAAATATCAAATTTGATCAACCATGTTTGAATAAGAAAAGAAAAAAAAAGGAAGGGATTTTTTATGACAAAATACGATGTTATTATAATTATTGTGCCTTTTTTTTATGTGAAAAAAAAAAAAATCAGGAATTCGAACTTGCTTGTATGTAGAAAGAAAAAAGAATAATAATGACATCTATTTTATGCTTAATAAATCGCGTGACAGTAAACGAATCCGTTGGATTCAACTGAAATATTAGCGGATGATACAAATGAATTCCGCTGGATTGACGGATTAACCTTGATCCGGATCTTAACACTATGCATAAATTGAATAAGTTTAGACAAGGTATCTTTAATGAAAAAACACCGGCCGTTTATCCAATCAACAAAAATTAATGAATATACAACCCTGAAGAAGGTAATGGAGGTGATTAATGAGTTGAAAAAAGAAGAAAGGAGCTGCCAGAAGATAAGAATGAAAAAGTAGAAAAGGAAGTTGAGGCGAAGAAAATTAGGATGGTTGGAGCGTGGTTAGCGGGATTGAATGTGATGGATAATAATAATAATAAAATACCAACGCGAGAAGAGTTCCAAGAATAGAATCTGATAAATGCAAGCTGTTTGACAAGAATTCCATAAGGAAGGGAGAGGAAGACAAAAATGTGTAAAATAAGCATGCTAGGTTAGATAAAAAAATAATCATATAGATATAGAAATTGATAAAGTAGTTTAGAGCATATTACAGATAGTACCGTGCCGCGCTGCACATCCCCATGTCGGGTATTTTATTAGATATAAAAAAATTTTTCTAGACTCGGGTATAATTCAATTTTTTTCATGGGTATTTTGTATAAGACCCGGGTACAAATCGGATATTTTATTTTGTGTCACAAATTTCATATGTTCCACTATCAACCAATAAACGATCAATAAATAAATCAACTTAAATATGATAGTATAACTCTAATATTTAGCATTTATTTATTATTAGACTTTTAACATATTTACTATAACAAAATTAGTACGAATACAAAATTCAAATAAAATTTGCAATTTGATATACCGGCATTACTAATTCCAATCTTGAAGCACATTACGGTTTTCATTTTTGTTATAATAATCATCATCTGATTCACATCCGCTATTATCACTATCATCCGATCCATTATCATCTGGTTCATAATCACTATTGCTACTTTCTTCATGAATTTCATCATTTGCTTCAATTCCTCTCCCTTTATTATTTATTTTTTGTACTTTATTAAAATTAAATATTAAATCATCTTCCGTCCCATCCATCGCATTTGAAACACCACAACATTTAAATGAACGTATAATCAAATTGGTATCAATTGCATCCCAACTTTCTTTTACCCAATTTGCTACAAGTGAGTACGATGGTCTTTTAATTTTTCCAGATGGGGTATATTCTTTAATAGCTTCATTCATCCAGTGATCATAAAGATGTCGCATCTAATTTTATTAAAATAATATTAATTTTATATTAACAGAGAAAATTTGATGAATGAAATTTACCTTAGCTTTAAAAGATTTATTTAATGATACATCAATTGGTTGTAAACGAGAAGTTAATCCACCTGGAATAATAGCCAAATCAGTATTTTTTCTATGAAATCGACGTTTTATAGCATCAGTTTTGTGTACAGAAAAAGAATCTAACACTAAAAGAGATCTTGGGTTGCTGCCTTGTTTTGCACGTTGTGTCCAAATATTTTCTATCCACCAGGTCATCTCTTCTTCATTCATCCAACCATTGGGATTAGCACGAACAATTACTCCATCAGGAAAATCCTCTCGCGGAATATTTACAAGGTTGAAAATAATTACTGGCGGCAATTTTTCACCATTAGCCATACAAGCTAAAACAACAGTAAAATTTGCGCGTTCGTGCCCAGTAGATAAAATAGCAACAGATTTTGTACCACGATGTTCAAGTGTTGTGTTGCTTGGTAAATTAAATGCCATAGGCGTTTCATCCATATTTGCAATTAAAGATAATGGATATTGGTGCTCTGTTCTACGAAAAAGGACATAAGATAAAAATTGATTTTGTTGCTCAATGTAATCATCTGGAAGTCGTCGAGCAATTGTTGTTTTTTTTCTATTGACTAAATTATTACGGTACATAAAACCATCAACCCAATTCTGTGAAAACTTCGCCTCTCTTATATCTGGATACACTCTTTGATATAATGGTTTTTTGGCTAAAGAGCATGCTTTTGCCTGAATCATATAACGCGAAATTGTTTTCAATTGCCTTCGTGAATCTCTAAACCATTCTATTAATTCAGTTTCGAGCTGTTGGTATTTTGGACGCGCACCTTTAACAAGTTTTTGAATATAGGGAGCTACTATCATAAGTTGATCCTTATTTTTCAACCAGTCACGAAGTTGTTTTGGTTCAATCTCAAATTTAGCTGCTGTTGATCGTTTGCTATAACCTTGCTCATAATATGCGATTACCATCAACTTCTCTCTTGCTGACCATTGACGTCTCTTTTTTTGTGAAATTTTGGCACGGCGAGCTCTAACATTTCCACGAACCATAGTGTCTTAATAAAAATTTTTAAATAATAAAGTCTTTAAATATATATAGACTTTCAAGATATTGATTGATAAATATTTTTTTAAAGTTTATTTGAAACAAATTATCTGTAAAAAATTACTAGAAAAAAGATGTGATAAAGAAATAATTGTAAGACGCGAAAAATTAGTTGCTAATTCTAATATGCTATTTTATGTAAATTGGTAAAATAATCTTCATTCTTCAAGTGAATAAAATCCTATAAAAACATTTTCTAATTTTATCAGTTGCCAGATCGGTAATTAATGAATGTGCTGTTTGGTAATAAAGGATAATTTCCAGTGACCTACTTATAAAATATACTGTTTAATTTGATGTAATATTACAATTTTCCCAAACATATAATATTGCAATCTCTCAATCTCTCAAATGATGTACTATTATTAGATATGATATTCAGGAGAAAATTGCTTAACTTGGACGATACAATAATAAAGAAACACAATCATCCTGGGAAAATTTTCTTAATAAAATAAAAGTCGCATAATGTTATTACTTTCATAAAAATAAACGTCAAGATATATAATAAAATTGCGTCGTACCAATATGATATGTTACTATAAAATTAGGATGATGATTTGTACTCATTTCACAAAATACCCTCATGATATAATAATATCCCCTTATAATATCACAATACTCAAATGAGTTTAATAAAAAATTTTAAAAAAAAATTTGAAAAAAAATAAAGATCGCCGATCTGCCGAACTGTCCAATCGGGCTTCGGACGAGTTAAGAAAACGAACTGTTAATCGTTCGTCAAATAAGAGCGATTAAAAAAAATTAACTCACCAAAATTTCACATCCAAGAGCCGAAAGAGCAACCTAAAAAAAAATAAAAAATAGTCTAAAAAATGTTTGTAAGGATTTTCAACAGAAAGTATGAGAAGTGGGAAAGGAGGAAAATTAATTTAAAGTGGCTTTGCTCTTCAATAGTAAATTTAACATGGCGCAATACAGAAAAACATGGCAATAATTACTTTTATACACATCCTTTACTTCACCCTCATTTTGAAATTATTAATTTAAAGTGGCTTTGCTCTTCAACAGTAAACTTTGACATCAATAACATGGCGCAATACAGATCAGCTCCCGCTTCTAAAAATAGATTTTATTTGTCACTACCATCACACCCTTCGCGTTTCTGTAATCCATAAAGTAATCTGAAAGACGTTTTTTTGTTAGTCAAAATCCTATTTGTCGCACCCTTGATGTTGTTTCACGTGATCACTGGTTGGGATGTGTTTAATTAGTAAAACCTATTAAAAATATAATCTTAAAGTACTTTGAAATACGTACTTTTATAGAAAAATTCCCTTATATAAACACTGAGAAGGAGAAGAAAAAATTTCTTCCAAAAAAATTAACAAACAACTGAGAAATTAAAAATTATAAATCACACTATACATTTATTGTTGATTTTCGCCTTGACTTTTGCTTTAGCGAGTAAATAATCACATCTTTTAAAAAAAAATTTCTCTTTTTATTAATATTAATTACTAAATGAATTGTTAATAATAATTTGATTTCATTACTGGCATAGATGCAGCACCACAAGGAGATTATAAACGTGATGTGGACATAGGTGATGGACGGGGTTTTATAAACGTGAAACAATAAACGTGATGCGGACGCAGCAGTTTTAGGACGGGATGAGTTTAAACGTGATCCAGGTTTACCCATGCATGATGTAGTGGTGACCGATGTAAAAAACAATTTGTGTTTACCTTTACAATAGATATGCAAATTTTAATGAGAAATAAGAAATATTATTGTAGTCGTTTTTTTTTTTTGTAAAAAAATTTATTCATTTCAAAGTTGCCACTATTATTAGCAATCCACTTCATTTGGTAAACATTTTAATAAAAAAGCTTATTGTGATAAACTCGATTATTTATAATAGGAAATTTATTCGAAATTATATTTTACCGATCGTGGTCTTTTGGATGTAAATATATATTGAATGAGCCAGAAGCATAGATTAAAAACCAGATTGTGACACAAAATATCCCATCCCACTTACTCGATTAGAGTTGAGCTCGATCATATTATCAGTTTTCTTAAATTAAGTGCGTATTGGATCTATCCTTTAACTATCAAGCATTTTCATTTTATTCTTTTTATCAGTAACTGAACTTGATGCAATGATAAACACATAATAAATAAATCAATTGAGAAAGTTAAATTATATATATTTGTAACTTATGAATTTTTTTTTAAAAAAAAATAATAAATAAAAGGTACCAAATTTTATATTGTTGACGATATATCTATGATTATTGTTTAATGGCACGCTGTTTGTTCAACCCAAAATATCACTATATCAGTATCATCAGTATATTATATCAGCACCTTTTGAATCTGCATAATCTGCATGAATTTAAGGAATTATTTTGCTAATAACGCTAAATGTCTAAACCTTTTTAAGGAATCGTTTAATATTTATAAACTATTTCTAGCATAGATCCTTTTTTGTAACTTTTTTAAAAACTGCGTAATTTTTTTTTTAACGTAAAATTTTTCTCAACGCTTAAAAATATTTTTTATGGAGTGAGTTGTAAAATTTTTTATTTTTTTTTTATTTTTTGTCATAATTATTTCTAATCTATTTTGAGCAAGTTGATACCCTTGTTTAGCAGATTTCTCGTACCAATAAATTGCTTGATTTATATCCTTTTCAATTCCCTTTCCATATTCATACATATCAGCAAGATTATATTGAGCAAAACTATTTCCTAAATTTGCCGCCTGCTGATATAATTCAAAAGCTCGGCCATAATCTTTATTAACGCCATCTCCATTAAAATACATAAGGCCAAGATTATTTTGAGCATTCAAATATCCTAAATTTGCCGCCTGCTGATATAATTCAAATGCTTTTTGTTCATTAATACTAATTCCAATTCCATTATTATAAAAATAACCACACTTAAATAATCCCAATCTGTTACCCTTATTAGCTATTTTTTCATAATATTCGAAAGCTAATTTTTTATCTTTTACAGTTCCACGACCATATTCATAACATAATCCAACATAATATTGCGCTAATGTGTGATTTTGTTCTGATGCTTTAATGAATAAATTAAACGCTTTCTTTTTATCTTCACTTGTTTCAATTCCTAAATAATTAAAACATCCAAGTAAAAATATGGAATCTGAATTATTTTGATTAATTAATAACCAATCATGGATTTCTTGTGAATTTATATTATTATTATTAAAATAATCAAGAATAAATTCGCTTACTATTGAACTTTTTCCTTCATTATTTAATTTGAAAATATAATTTACTATTTCACTAACTATTTTGCTCAAATTTTTTTCAGATGTAATATTTTCATTGGTTAATGATGTATATACTATATCCTTTGTATTCATTTTATCAAAATTTTCAATAATTTGAGACATTTCCCCATGTAATGAATTGTTAATATTTGAAGTATCAATATTGATTAGATTAAAATTTTGTTCATCTGTTGATATTGATTGAAGATTTAATTCCGTTTGATGATTTTCTGTTGTTTTCGTTATAATTTCTTTTATTCTTTCTAATACTTGATTTATAGTTGGACGATTGTCTGGTTCATTATCCCAACATTCTAAAAAACATAATAATATATTATAAATAAATTTTAAATTATAATTAATGAGTGTTCATACATACCAGTATAAATTTTAATATAATTTTCAGGCGTATTAAGAATGGGTTCTTCTCTACGACCTTGTGAAATTTCTAAAGCTAAATCAATATCGTACTCTTCAGTAGCAAAGGGTGGTTGACCACTAGATAATTCCCAAAATAACACACCAACACTATAAATGTCACTTTTTTCACTTAATGAACATATTTGATTTGAGTTTTTATTTTTTTTTCGTCCACGAAATCTTTTTGGATCGACGTATGGAACACATCCAAAAAATTTAGTTTTTGTGTTGGACGATGATTCGATTCTTTTTGACAACCCGAAGTCGGACAGTTTGATAATATTTTGATGAACCAATACATTACCGGAGTGCTATTAAATTAGTATGACGTTAAAAATATGAAAAAAAAAATAACAATAATTATTTTATTATTTAATAAAATGAATTACCAAATCACGATGCACTATTCTTTCATTATGTAAGCACGATACGGCGCTAGTTAATTGATACGCTAAGTTATATTTGTCGTTCCAAGTAAGATTATTGAAGTTTTCCTTTAAATAATTTTTGAGAGTACCAGAATCAGCATACTCCATTACTAACAAATAATTTTTCGATTGAACATTTTGATATTCTAATGATGAATAAAGGAATTAATCATTTTCTAATAAATTATATATTTGCAAAGTTAAATAAAATTTTAACTATTATTATAATTAAATTTATATAATACCTGGCTCAAATAGTGCAACGCCATAGAACTTAATAATATTATTATGAAATTGTATATCACGTTGAAGCTTGAGCTGGAATATAATCGGATATTTATAAAAATAAATTTAATACATACAGTATATTATTAATATTAAAATGACAATAGTATACTTATTTCATAATTTATACATACCTCATGAACAATTTCTTTTGCAATTACGTCATCAACATTGAAAAAGGATTTTAACGCTAAACATTGGTCTGAATTTTTCCAATTTGCACGATAAACTTTTCCAAATCCTCCGGTACCAATTTTTTGAACATTACTAAAATATTTATGTTCATAAAGTCTAAAATATTCCTTAGAAATGGCCTCTTCAATCCAATTGATACATTCATTTGTATTTTCGGTGTTTTGCATTTTGATATTATTGGTCGTAAAGTAATAATCGAAAGAAGAATTTTATTTAATTTTATTTAATTTTTTTCATTATATAATAAATTTTTGGTAATGTCGTACAGTCACAAAAGGTTGTACAAAAAAAGCCACATAACATGCTGCGGTGATCCACTTTTCTTAACCAATTAATCAATTTTCAAAGAACAAATTTTTATACATTATTTTATTTTAGAAACAGTTAATAATGCGACATTTTGTTAAAGATAATTTTATTTAATGCACACTTCAGTCTGTCAATATAACAATAAGATTTTCTTTACGTGAGAACATAAAATAACAATATAAGAGTGGATTGACGTCATATGGGCGGATTTGGCTCACTTGATGATCGACATTCCGATAGCCCATATGTATTGACCTGAATTAAAGTTTCTCATACATTAATCAGTTATAGCAAATTAAGAAAAATTGACCGTTTTATTAAACTAATATTCAAATTAATGGCTTGTCTTTCAGATGTGATTAATTAGTGGACCAAAAAAAATTAATGCAATTTTGATTAATATTATTATTGTAACAATAATTACTTTATTATATGTTTAGAATATTGAGATTTTTTTACGTATTGTAACTTGTAAGCACAATAGTTCAGATTCTATAAATTGAAATGTTCAAATAATTTGATACGTGCGTAAAACTTTTTATTTTCATATAGATAATTTAAACATAGAAATAATTATGTTCCTAATTTTCACTTATTATTTTTGAAATTCATAAAACCAAACGCAGTAAATTAAAGAATGTGTATTTGATTTATGCAGCTTAATCGTTCGTTTTGAACTTGCGGTTATACCGTACTTATTTGCAAATTAAAATCTACCATATTATTTATAACTAAATTTTTTTTATTAAAAAATTAATAACATACAGTGTACCGCCCTCAAATTCTTCTATGTGAGATATAAAATATTTAAGATTGTAGACTATAAAGATAATAAAGAATTTTTATAATAATCACAATTCAATTGAAAATTGCAAGCTTTTAGTTTTTATACAAATTAATAATATTGGAATCTTGGAAGAAATTACAAGATTCCTTTTGATCTAAAGAAAATAAGAAATGTTAGTCTATTTTTACACTTAATTGGCAAGATTCAGTTTCTTAATAGCACTTCTAGTATTTTCTCTTATTATATTGCCTTTTCAGAATAAACTATATTCCCATACCATATTTTCAAACAATATATAACATGAATTTTCGCTCATTCTTCCTAATTTTGCTAGAACAATCTGCAATTGTTACAATTGTGACTGTGATTTTTCTAATTTAATTTTGATATTATTTTTTTTTATGAACTTACTAATCCATTTCCACATTACATTCCAAATTCTTCTAATATTCCGTCTCTTTTGATTTCCAATAATTATATAATTATGTGTTAAATGCTACCTATATTCATTAACAATACTTCACGGTAACCATATTGAACATGTCTGATTTATAATCAATATAATTAAATATTTTATTTTATATAACTAAAATTTACTACAACTTATGATAGAGAAACCAAGAAAAAAAAATTAACAAATGTACAAAAAAAACTAAATTAAAAAGAGATTTATCTTTCGGTTTGAACTGAAGGAATCAAAAAAAAAGAAATGATTAAAAAAATTATTGAACCAAAGAATTAAAAACAAAAAAAAATATTTTCGGTATCGAACTAAGAAACTGGATATAAAAAAATAATCAAACCAATTTTTTATTATTAAAAAAATCCAAAAAATTATATTATATCTATTGTACTATACCGGTCTATTGATATTAAAAAAAAAATCCGAAAAATTTATTATATTCATTAAAAAAAATCACACCAAAAAAATTATTAACTTAATAAGTCAATTGTCTATTACTTATTAGTGTATTAACTAAATTTACTTATTATACAGTTTGCCGGTCAAATCGTCAAATCGTCGCGTTTCCATGTTACACAATTCAATTTATTTATGCAGAAAATATTGCCAACCTTTTAATACTAGTTATAAGTTATTGTGCTTTGCGTTGTAAGCGTTGATAAATATCAAAATTATTAACCAATGATGGCAGATGATTGGTAAAGATTTGGCCACGTATAACGATATTATTGTGTGACCCATTGTATGGACTTTAGCTTAATTATAGCTTAATTATAGCTTAAACGATAAAAAAGTCTCCCAACCGTTATTGGCTTTCAGTTTTGTTAATGGAACTAAATGTGAAATAACTATTTCAATTTAAAAACTTGATATTGTAGTGGTGGAAAAATTATTAAACGTAATCATTTCACGTCTAATATAGAATAGTGATATTCAAGACTTCAAGTACTAAAATTTGGTAACTATAGAGTAATTATTTAACTTCGCCCAAATTCATATTTTCAACGCAATTTTTAAGTTAATTAAAATAATTTAATAATCCTTTGTAACACAATAATTTGTAACACAATAATCTTTACTTGGTTCGCCCAATTTGTTATACTTTGAGTTTACTATCATGATGTATATTAATTTAAAATTAGTTTTTGATAATTATCAAGTTTAACTGCTTATATTTTATGCTTTTAAAAAATAGTTTCGATAAAATGGACACGGGATGATCTACATAAACGAACTAATAAATTAATCTCACGTGATTCAAAGATAAGAAACTAAAATAATTTAGACGCGCAAAATTTAATTCATTGTTTTAATTTAGTTAATTTTTGTTATACCAGTATGTAAAGAAATTTTGATAGAACAGATTTCACGTGATTTGATTTCCGGTTTAAAGTTTTAAATTTACTGCGGTCCACAATGACGGATTGGTTCTTGATATATTGAGGTCTGGCTGTATAATGATTGATAAATGTTAAATGTTCTTATAAGTCATAATTTTTATTATTACTAAAATGTGTTTATAATTTATATTTCTATTACATACTTTACAATATCTTTATATTGGTACATACTACATAGATCAATTCTATAATAAAGCTTTATACGTTATGATAAATTTTTTTTTTGTTTATAGTAAATTAATTAAATTAAATCTTATGTTATTTTACTAATTGGTTCAGAGTTTACTAATAACATTAACATTCCTGATTTTTCTGATGATATTTTCACGCTCATGTCTTTTTTTTTACTAAAAATCATGATTTTCATGGTGCCATAAAATAACGAAAATAGCTATATAACTGCTATATCACATACCTTTTTTTAAAAAATGAAATCAGTTCACCTTTGAGTTCAGAATGATCAAGAATATCAAGTATTTATTCAACATGTTAATGTTTTGTGTTTGTATCATTTACTTGTACTATAAATTTAAATTAAGTAAAGATTCCTTTATACGTACCACAACTTGAAGAAATTATTATTTTATTTTATTTTTTTAAAAAAAAACTAGAACTCCGTATTTTAAGTTATTAGTTTAAGGTGACCTTAAAATTGTAGCACGTAAGAACTCCTTTATACATACAGTATATACAATTTGTGCATTATACTAGGAAATGGAAACCGTTGGAAGTCTGGAGCGAAAGATTTTGTACAAAAATCCAAATATCTTTAAAAATTCAATTTGTACAAAAATCAGGCGTCCCTAAAAAAAAAAGTGAAAAATGAAAGTTAGAAATGTTTCTTTAAAGTTAAACAAATAAGAAAAGCCCCTCTTCACAATTTACCTTTAAAAGTCCGGCATATACAAAAATCTCGGTTCCCTAAAAAAAATAATAATAAATGAAACGTTAGAAACGTTTCTTTAAAGCAAAACAAATAAAAAAACAACTTACCAGTCCGGCATGTACAAGAAAATCCAGAAACCCTAGAAAAAAAATAAGAAATAAATCAAAAACGTTTCTTTGAAGCCAGTTAAAAAAAATATATACTCACTAGCCAAAACCAAACAAAAAAAAGAGATTATCAGGTAATCATGTTTATCATAAACTTATTTATACTTGTTTATTTACTGCTCATATATCACGTATGCTGATCCAACAATAAATAAAATAGGCACTGTTGATGCATGAATGCACAAATGAGTTGAAATGCTTTTGTTTAATTGTTGCAATATTTAAGATTAGTCAACCAAGACTTAGTTTTATTGTGTGAAGTTCTATTTAAATGAACATAATTCTTATCCAAAAATTGTTACATTATTTTGCATGGAATTTCTAATAATGTAATTATTGGTTTAGTATTTATTTATTAATTGATATTCCCATGGCTTTGGCTTTTCCAATTTTCAGGTATTTTTGAGTTCTAAAAACCTTGTTGATTATATCTTTTAAATGGTTATTAAATTCTAAAGGATTCATCATTATATAAAATGTTGTTATATTTATATATAATATTATGCTTAAAGAAATCATATCTCTAGTTAAATATATTTAATGCACTTTTTGATATTTACATATAAATGTGGTTTAGTTGACTTAGATTTCTAGGTTTTATAAGTTAAAAAATTAGTTTGTAACTAATTATTTAAAATTTTACCTATAAAATAAAAAAATAATTTCATTTGAGACAGCCATGGCCCAGCTCTTATATTTGATGTGCAATCCTTTATTTAATTATTCTTATTTTTTATAGGAATAATAGAACTTGAAAATCATTATTATTGATTATTCTTGATTATTTAAGCCATAAAATTTTATATTAGCCTTCATCAATCTTGTACTTTTACATCTGTTATTGCTTTCAATTCACTTTTTATCTCATCTTTAAATAATTCAAATTTTGACTTGTCACTCCATTATTCTCAATATACAGTAAGTATTCTTTGGATAATTTCATTGCAAAAATTACCATCCAAAACGTACAGTGTCAGTAACCTGATAGAACCATACAAAGTACCAAGCGCATGTTATGAATCGTGCTTGAATTATTTTTTATTGTTACTGATTGATTTAATGTAACTTTGTGTTCACCAAGATAAATAACTGATGTAGCATTTATCTGTTGTTCCTCAGTAGTTGTCAAGAACTCATAAATCTTATTATACATTACAGTAAACATATTTGTGTGATTAGTTTGGGATATATGTTAATATACTGAAATAACAATATTGTTAATTTAATATTCAGAAACAACAATTTGTTCATTTAGCCCACACTTCCAGTGCAATAATTTCACCAGCTTAATTCTAGTTTGGTTATAAAAATACATTTTAATTTACTATTTTTATAGCTTTGACCTCTCTAATGAAAATTTCTTTGTTAATATCTACATAGCTTTCATTAGCTATATTTTCCACAGTGTTGGTATTTGAAAGCAAGTACAGGGGCTTTCATGATAAGAATAAAAAAGTGCATTTAGTAGTTCTACTCATAAAACTGTCATAGCATAATTCAACATTCAGCTCTTTTGTAATGTGAATCCAATTAGATTTATGTCCATGAAATCTACATCAGATAAGAGTAATAGATGATCAAATCTTAAATATCTATAGCTTCTTTTTTAATATATGCTATAATATTGACAAATACATCTTTGATATTAATTTTCATTCTACCAAATTCTATTGAAATAAATAATGATAATAACAAATGATGTGATCTTTTATTTCAATTGCTATAGAAAGCAACACTGTATTTACCTTTGATTTTTTCCTTTTAAATCTTTAAAATAGATTTTCCTTCAACAACTTTACTGGGCCTGTTATATTATCATTGTTTCTATTGTTATTTTTTTTCAATATCTGAGAGACATTTTTTAAGATTTTTTTGTTCATAAGCCAATTTTAACATATCATAAAAATGAGTTTATCAAGACATAAGGAATTAGTTAAAGTATTAATACTACTAAATAATTTGTATATCTTTATAAATTTCATTTAATATTCCACCCTATAGATTTGTGGAAATAGGTTGTTTAATCTATTGTGATTCCTAATAATTGTGTGTGGGAGTAGGAATGTATTCTACTATTTGAATGATGATATATTCAATGATTTATTCATCAAAATCTTTATATTTTTGAAATTGGTTTATCACATCACTTAATATCTTTCCATTGTTTAGGTATAACAGTCATTTTGATCTATATATACATGAATTAGTAAGTATATTAAATTCATATATTATTTTAACTATAAAAGAATATATATGCCTTAATCAAAAGGCAATTTTTTATCCATTTTTAGGCTGTTCTCTATATTCATTCCATGTTTTTATTAGTATTCGTCAAGTCATGTGATCGTGAATTTGCTCTAAAATTTCATGTGAAAACTAGAACTTATTTTTTTTAATTTGAATAATAAATTATAATTTCTTAATTTTCTTGTAAATTACAATTTATAATGAAACTAATCTAGTCCATTGATTTTTTTTAGTACTTAGATTTATCAAGAGTGAAGGAGTATAAATAGATGATCCCATGATTGCCTTAGAGGAGGATAAGGAATCAGGCATAGAGTTATTAAAGTTATTCATACTGCTCATTGTAATTTAAGACGGGTGTATATATTAATTAAGTATGTAGTTATGTCAGACGATATATTTAAAGTACAAATTAATGTATATTAAAGGTATTTAGATTAGTCCGCTCCTCTTCATATTCCTCTAGTTTCTCTTCCATTTCCCATATTTATTTAGAGCTTAGAGATTTCATTTGTTCATATTGTGGAACTTTTCTGTCATTTTATTAATTGTTGATGGTAGGTACATAACTCTTTCACCCATTTTTCTGTTCTATTAAAGCTTGATCTTGATTATTTCATAATAGAGTCTATAAATATAATCTTGTAAACTAATATTATTTTAAGGAGTATATATACTTGATTAATAGTGATTAAATAATAAAATAATACCACCATGATTCCAAATTTGGTGATTTAATTGCAACTCAAGTTCTATGAATACTGGTAGTGGCAAATCACTCGTCCACAGTGGAGTACAAATAGAATGCCTCAATCAAAGAACTGTAATTATATAATAGACACTAGAGGAATTTGAATCATATTGAATAATTCATGACAGAATATGTGTATAAGAGTAAAATAATAATGCTACAAACTTATAATGTTCAATTCTGTCTAGAGTATAAATTATAGTAGGATTTTTCTCAGTTCCATAATTTTGTTCAATTCCTACTGCTGGTTATCAGATAATTTTTAATAATAGCAAGTACCAACTTGATTATATCAAGGACCATAAAGTTATAAAATCCACATATAGCAAAGTTTTTTGTTCTTATGACAATAAAAACTATGATCATATTTTTTATTTATATTATGAAGAAAGGACCAGCAGGTGGTTTAAGTCAATTGGTGCCATTAAGAAAGGTGATATGAGAGTGCACATTTCAGGAATAATAATTAATTAATATTAATGTTTCTAATTAATTTTTAGTTGGCATTGTTGTTGATGGTGCAGCTGTCACTCCTGTAATTTTTAAAGTTTCTATTTTAAACAGCTTCAGTTGTTAATAATCCATATAACTAAGATAATAATAAATTTTAACCAATGCAAACTCTTTGAGTGCAAGTTCAAGTTCTAGAAATGTAAGAGATTTGTAGCATTTTCTTTCCAGATAAATAATTTCAGTAGAAAGTTGTTTTACCCTGCCATATTATATAAGTCATCCCATATTTGCAATTGTGATAGTATTACACTAATTTAATATTTCAAAAAGAATCAAAATTTTATTCCTCATAAATTATAATAAGTCAGATTTATGATTCTGAACATGGTCCCTAGTCCTCTCAAAAAATATCAGAAATGATGGCTGAAATATTTTTCACAGCTTAAAACTATTATTTCGTTCAATAAACTGGAAATTTCTTTTCATTCATGGTTTAACAGCTTATCGGCTAATTCAATGGCAAGTACCGATAAGCTTGTTTCCTAAAAGAATTTAAATATTTAGAGGTTTTGAAGCGTGGTACTTTTACACCTCTAACGAATTGTTCTTGATATACAATTGCACTTAAATTTCTATAACCTAATTTAAGTGGTATTACTACAAGTAATCATTTATGTAGTGACGTGAGCTTTAGGAAGTAATATTTATTTATAATGTCATAATGTGGGAGTTGTATAAGATCGAGGTTTTGAATTCCAATTGATTTTTGGGGTTATATTTTGGAGTAGCCCTTGAAGATGTTACTTATATCATAAGCAAACAATGTACCTTACCAGTTAAATTTTTTTTATCAGTTCATCACAATCTAGAAAAAATAAATTCCCAGCCAATGTTAAATAAACAAACAAACATCTCTTTTAAAATATAATAGTATTGTTATATTTTTTTCGAGTTAATCAGTTTAAATCATAAAGGAAAACAACTTAAAAAAGAAAATATATAATCTTTAAAGTGAAAGGGTTATGTAACAACATAAGTTAGCATAGACTGTAATATTTCCAAAATTGAATTCAATTTTTTTTTATGATATCTCATTATATAAAGAAAAAATTTTGTAGTGATTTGTTTTTTTGGGCTTTAAATCATTTAGAGTATTTCAAAGTGAAAGAGGCTGTGTACCCGCGTAAATTAGCATAAGCCGCTGTAGTTCTCTCATTCAATATTTGTAGATCGAGGCGACGAGTGAAATCAGTGTATTTCAATGTTACACAAGTGCCTGTTTTTTTGTATATACATTCTGGGAGACTTAAATATTTTCTTTTGAATTTTTAAGGAAAAAATAAAAAAAAAATCAAAATGTACTTCAGCCCCTTAAAGGCTTAATCCGTTTCTTGGGGGTAAAATATATGGTCTGATGTTATAAATAGCAATATGTCCTAAGCCTTCAGTAAAAGCCTCATTGACAACTCTAGAATAAATAAAACGAAAAAAAACATAACATCATATTTACATCTTACATGACAAAATATTGTGAGTCATAATCATAATAATCATCGCGAAATTTCGTAATAGCAATGAAACAATTGTAAAAGCCCACTAATTATTTATCCTCCTGAAGGCTGTAAATAACGATCACACGTGAAGAATTTAAGCCTTTAATTTGGGTAACAATTACGTTAATATAAAAAAATTATGCTGGCGTTTACATCATAAATACATTAACCCTTTAGCGTTGTATTATATACGCCAAATTATTCAAAACAGATATAACGAAATCAGTCAGGTGATTTACAGATCGCTGATAATTTTGCCTGAAATTTAATTCTAGCCGGCTTTACAAATAGTAGATTAGTTACCGTCGGGGTGGTGTAATGAAATTAAAATAAAGTATTGATTCTAGTCTTGTAAAAAAACCAAAACACGAATGCAAAAAAGTACGCGATTCTAACACAATTAGTACACTAACCTCTAGTCGAGCGTCATGTTTCCTTCACATGGATCAAATGTAACTACTTTCATTTAGGAATGTGGACTGCTCAATTTAATATATACGTTACCAAATAGATTTTCTTTATTTTCTTTTCTTCCCTTTTTCCTTTTTAGATCATTGATAGCATGGCTGTGTCTATACGCTTTTATAAAAAGTAGGTGAGACTGTACCAGGGTTCTTGTTTTAATTCACAATACGTGAATGAATCGGAACTTTGTTAAAAAAAAGCGAAAAAAATTTTTGTCAAAAGCTTCTCTAGAGATTTTATTTATGTATGTAAATTTCGAAAATTTGTGATTAGCCGTTATTATTTTTAAATTATATTTTTCTACCATTTTTGCTACCTGCTAATTTATATCACGTTCACAACTACGTGATTTTCGTAACTAGATTTCGCTATCGCTATTTCTTGAATTAATGATATTTCTGATTGTACTGTTTGTTAACCTTCTGCTACTTTCTCTATTGCTGATTGTTTTTTTCAAACTTGCTGCGTATCGTGTGATCCAACTTGCAGCTGTTGTAGGTATAATATATATATAAAATACGTCTCAAGATAATAATACATTTCAAAATTAATTGTCCGGAGCGAAGCGAAGGACTATATTTTCTCTGCCCATCACCAATGAAATCGCAAATTTATTTTTTTTCGCTCCGGACTTACAACGGTTTCCGTTTTCTTGTATATTTCTTATACGACTTAATTTCTTCGCTATTGTGATAAGTTGAAACTTGGAAATTTATTTCTATAATAATTGCTAGTCTTAGAGGTGTCGTGGAACATCCATAATATTTTTTTTATTTCTTTTATATTTTTATTGTTATGTTGTTTTGTTACTTTCTTTTTTTTTATATTTATTCGTTATTTTTTTTTTTTATGTTGATTTTTTTTATCTTTTGTTTTTATATCATTTTTATTATTTATTGTTTTTTTTATTTAGTAATTAGTAGAGGGGAACTAGTGGCAGGGTCATTAAAGAGGTTTTCTTGTAGGAAATACCTTACCTCTATCATATAAAATAATTAGTATGCTTCTTAAACAATACTAAGACCACCTCTTTTATTTTCTTAAAATTTCTTTAGAAACGGATCAGCTATTTGGATAAAGCAAGTATACTTGAAATAACGGATTACATTCAGCGTGTTAACGTTACGGGAAACAACATTATTTATTCAAATCTGCTATAATGTTCGTGATTATATCGTAATATTGTTTTTTTCCAACAAGAATTTACAATTTTTTTTTAATTGTTCGTGCATTTTAATAATATCTTTTTTTGTTTCCAAGCTATAATATAAAATAAAGCTCTACTGTACCTGAAAAATAAAATATTTTATTTATTTATTGTTCATTAGAGTTTAAGCAATATTTCCAAGGAAACTTTGTAATTTATTAAATTTTATATTATCCATATACCTTACATATTATATTGAGTAAATCTTCATCCTTCGCTAACGCCCAATAGTACTAATATTTTAAAATGTAGAAAAGATTAACTATAGTTAAACATGCTCTATTATATTATGAAACTATTTTACTAGTTAAAGTTCCAGAGCTACAACAGTCCTGGAATCTATTTCAAGTCTCGGACAATTAATCAAATTAAAGAAAAAAATTAAATTTAGAATAAACTTTATTATTAACTAGAATTATACTTTCGAGTTTAGATGATCACTTACAATAATATATATTTTATCGAGTTTTTAATTATCATTAACCTTGTGTTTATCTTAATAATAATATAGGATTCCCTATAATAAATTTATTCCGTGTGTTATTTCCGTAAATGTATTATACTCACGGAATTTATAGCCTCGAAATGTATAGATTTTTAGTTATTTTTCCGTAAGGCGACATAAAGTTAAAAAATTGGTTCTCATATCCCGGCCGGGTCACCAGAGCGGGAATCTTAAATTTTTATTTTTTTTTTGTTAACCAATTAAATTGCTCTAAACTAAGTCACATGATAAATTAAATTTGTACGCATATCTGATATATCGTAATACTATCAACAATAAAAAAAAAAATTTTTTAAAAAACTACAATAAAACATGAGAAATAAACTTGTAATTAACTTCATATATAAAATCTGTCTGACTTTTTATTGAATTGTTATATTAATATAAATGTTACATATGAAATCTTCCGTATTACATGATCGGATGAAAAAAATTTTATTCTAAAAAAAAAATAAAAGGCCGTGCGGCCGGGTTAAATTGAAGCAAATTTTGATATGAGAACCAATTTTTTAACTTTATATCGCCTAATATAGAAATTACGGATAAATCTTTTAAATTTTTCGTTACTTATAAAGATGATCAACTGGTCCTAATAAATATTGTGTATTTGCATCAAAAAGATTTTTTTTCAACCTCAAACTTGCCAAAATTATTAGAATTTAGAACATTTTAAATAATGAATTTAAAGATGTGATTTTATTTTTTTAATTTTTAGAATACACAAACGATAAAATACAGAAAGGTATGGCACGTAATTTAAAACAACATGTTCTAAAACAGTTTTCGTTTTATTATATTTAAGATTTAAAGCATTAAGCTTATAATATCGAAGTGTTTTAAAACATTTTTTAACACATGTTTTAAAACGCCGAAATCGTTTTAAAACATGTCCCTAAATACAGAATACAATACAAAATATGTAATAGTGATTCGAATATTAAGTAATTTGATAATATAATAATAACGAAATATATATATATAAAGTACAAATGTACAATGTATTATTACAAATAAATAGATAAACTATAGACAAATGATTATTTAACAATACATAAATGTTTAATTTCCAATCAGATCTGACGATAAAATTCGTAAATGTAAAAGAATTTTATTTTATTACATAATTGTACAGCCACCAGATTCACCCGGTTTTTCAGTGGCTTCAGCAGTTGCGATAGATGGAATGGATAGTTTAATGGTAACTTCAGTCTGATTCATTTTGTTAGGAAATTTAAAAGAATTTAATTGATTTTAATGAGTTTGAATTATGCGAAAAAAACTATCAAAGTATTTTTTCTTTTACTTTTTTTTTGATTGAATTTTAATTTTTTGTCTTCTAAAGAAAATTTTTTGCTAATTTATACTTTTTCATACTTTTGGATTGAAAAATGTTTAATATTGTTTGCATTTACGCATGTCTCCGTGTTTGAAAAAACAATTGTAATTGATCTACAATACGTCAAATTGTTAGTTACACTTTTTAGGAGCTGAAACATCACAACATACAAAAGAATTTTCATACAGACAATATTTTCACCATATTTGTGTGTTAACAATATTTTTTTAAAATTCAGTATGAGTATTGTCCAAAAATACTATATCATTATATATGTTGTGCCTCAGATCGATTCTTGCCTCAGATTGAAGCTCACGCACCTCAGATTGAGATTGTCATCTGACGCACCTCAATTGCTAATAAAAATGTGCTATAATTAAACATCAAAATTTCCAATTTTAATGTATTTTTAAGTACTAAGTAAACTTATTTATCATTACAATCCTATAATTTCAGATTAATTGGAATCATACTTATTAAATCTTTTCATTTGAAAAATGACTTAAAATTTAATGATTTTTCAGATAAAACACAAATATAAACTTCAATATAAATCGGATTTACATAAACATTTCAGGAAACATGTAACTCATTATGGTGCACAAGTTTGTTTATGTTACAAAAAGTGGTTTAATTAATGAGAAAAAAAGTTTACTTATAACAGACTTTATTGAATGATTCAAATGAGGTGCGTCAGGTGACAATCTCAATGTGAGGTGCGTGAGCTTCAATCTGAGGCAAGAATCGATCTGAGGCACAACATATATATATATATATATATTTTTATATTGTTGTATTATCTTTATCTATATTATTTGAAATCATTGTAATCATATGGTGTCACGTTAAGACTCCTTTGAATTGTGTAATTGTGTAGCTTTTCTCCCACTCGTCAGTTATGTTACACGAACAAAAAAGGAATAGTATTCCTAAGGAAACTTTTTGGTTACATTAATTTCCAAAAAGGAAATATCGTCTCACGTCGCTTTTCAGCAACAGGGATGTTCCGCCTTTTTTTTATTTTGTAGGTACAGTACCTATCTAGACAATAAATCGTAAATGGATCAGATTCAACGGTAAATGTTGATCTGTAGAATTTATATAAACTAGGGTGGCACGCCCTTTAATATTTTTTCAGTTAATATGTTATTTATTTGTGAGTTGTGTATTTATGTTTTTGTTTGTAATAATGTAGAATATATTAAGAAAAATCTGTTTATGGATTTTTTTCGCTTTATTATCAATTCTCTAATCCGCTTTTAAGTATCTACATTTTATATTAAATCTGTCAGCAACATTTCCCTTTCCAACAAATTCATTAAATAAATCATCATCATCTTGTACTTGTCTTATAATGTAACCAATGAGAAAAACAAAGATTGAACTAATCGTCAAATGATCACCTGCATTAGCTGTCATCTAATTTATTTTTTTATTTTTTAATTTTTAAATTAATCATTTTCTTTCAGTGTTATTTTTTTTTTTACATAAATAATAAATTAAAAATTACCTCCAAAATATCATCATGAGGAGGTTTCTCATTGAGAAAATTTTCCTGTAAACCTAATTACATCACCAGATGTAAAATCGGGAATCCATTTTGGAACTGATGGATTTTTTGGAAAAAAGGAAATTATTTTTAAATTCATTGTTGTATTATCTTCTTCTAATAGTTTCTTTTATAATAAAATTATTACTTTCTCGTTCAACAATTGACAAATTAAAGTGAGTTTTGCTGACATAGTATTTATTTATTTTTTTTTATGTAAGGAAATAAATAATTTTTTTTCTTTTTCTCTTTTTTTTTCAAAAATAAGAGATATTTATTAAATTTTTTTTTATGAGTGTTATTAAATTAAAAAATGATGTCAATATTTCTTCATAAAAAAATAGAATCATTTTTTTTTTATGATCAAAGATTTTGATGTAATTATTATATATTTGTAAAAAAAAAAAATTTATTTATTTTTATAGATATATTTAATCCTATAACATTTGTCCAAATTTTTTTAACTTTGAATGAGAAATTTTGATTACATAATGATTGACATTTACCGAAATCTTTCATTATTTTTTTTATTGTCCGGAGCGAAGCGAAGGACTATATATGTCTACGCACTATGATGATCTATGGAAATAACGTGTAAATTTTCAATCACGTGAGTTTCTCTGTCCAGGAATTCCAAGGCGTTATGCTGCTAATCAGCAGAAAATTACCGGAATTCCAAGGCGTTATGCTGTAATCAGCAGAAAATTACCGGAATTCCAAGGCCTTATGCTACTAATTAGTAGAATATCGCTACATCTTTATTTATTATACCTCGCTCCGGACTTACAACGGTTCCCGTTTCCTAGTTTAATCGATAATGGTAAAAGAATAGATAAAATTTTTTTTTTAATTAAAAAAAAAAGGAAAAAAAATAAATTATTTTATTTATTTGAGATATTTATTTATAATATTATTTTATTTATGGTAATATATATTTTTTTCGATAACTTTCATAGTACTTTTTTTTTATTTATCATAGTAAATAAATTATTAATTATTATTAATAAATAATTATCATTACCATTTTGTTACGTACATGATTACGTACACGATCATCATTTTTTTTGAAAAGAATCACTTTTTTTTTCAAAAAAAAAAATATATACAGTATTAACCTGCCATCCGTAGAGAAGCTAACTGCGGATCCAATGCTTGAAGCTTGAAGCTTGAAGCATATACTTAAGTTTTGGCTTAAGCATAAGTTTCAAGCTTCAAGCTTAATATAAAAATGCTGGAAAAGTTTAAGCTATATTTGGGCATCAAACTAACCATACATTGAATTTCATGGTTAGTACGATCAACAAATTTATTAAAATAATACTACGATTAAAGCTAAACACATTACACAAGCTTTTCGGCATTCTTATCTTCAAGCTAACTAAATAATTAGTCTAGATGATGTAATGTGTCAAAAATATCAATAATATTTTATGCAATTATAGTTTAGTTCATTTATAAAAATATCAGTATTAATTGGTGAAAAATCACGTGAGGACAGAGAAACACCCGTGACTTCAAATTTGACTTTGCAGTCTAATTACTATAGTGTATGCTCAACAAAACAAAATTTTTTCTTCATTCTATATATTTACCTACATTAGAAGCCAAACATAGAGACACATACAGAGCCATCACCAAAAATCTCTTCGAGAAGTTGAATGAACAACCAACTAAAATCAATCACGTGACTTTAATACTGGGAGATTTTAATATCAATGATCTTCACCAAACTCGATCACCTTTAGATCAAAGGGGTTTTAATTATTTAAAAAATAGTATAGATAATAATTTACATGACAAACAAGTCATGCACTTAATCTTCCAACAATTTAATATGGTCAACATTGCCGAAAAGTTTGGGCATCAACGTACACCAACGTTCTATTCAGACGATGTAAACAAAACTCCTTCAACTATTGATTACATTTTTGGTTCCAAAAATCTTTGTAACAAAATAACTGGATTCAATATAAGTAGAGAGAACTCCTCATATAAATCAGATCATACACTAATACTGACTGTGATAGATCATCCCAATTCAAATCTTATGAAAAATAAGAAATCGTTTTCAAAATCACGTAATTTGTCGTCTCAAGAGGATCATTATAATACAAAAGGAATGGACTCTGATCAATGAAATCTTTTCCAAAACACGATATCTAATTATGAATATAACATTTATGAAGAAACAGATCAAAACTTATCACCTCAGTCGTTTGTTAATCAGAGGCAAATTGAAGACGCTATTAAAGAAGCTTTAAAGGTCGCCAAAATTAAAAAATATAAACATACTCCTCCAAAGAGAAACAATTTTCCACTACATATTAGAAGACAATATAATCAATTATATCAATTATCGTCTTTCAAAGAATATTTAAAGGATTGGGCATCAATCGGGCAAAACAGTGAATTATTCAAAATCACCAACGATAATCTCAATCAATCTCAAAATGATTCTATAGACATAGATAATATGCTTAATGTTTTCAATAAATATTGGATAAAAAAAAGAAAATGGTTAAATAAACTTTTATTGATTAATAAGATTAATCCAATCATACCTTTACCTCCGAACATCACCTCTGAGATTGAAAATACAAGAATTAGGGAAATTATTACTACACTTGAAAACAATATCAAAAAGCAACTAGACAAAGATCGATCACGTTGGGATACAGATCAAATAAACAAATTTATCAACAGAAGGGATGACGACATCAAAAATAATAACAAGCGTATGTTAAACTCTATATTAGAACGCCATCCACGCAAAATCACATTAAATATACAGATGAAGAAAATGATGAAATTAAATTTTCAAATGATAGAGACACGATAACTCGTATTACTAATTCACATTTTCAAAATATTGGGTCAAAAAATAGTGGTGAAAATGTTTACAATCACTTAACAGGTTTTGATACTTTTTGGAACCCTATTTATCAACCGCGAACTAATATTCCATTACAAGAAAAAGAATTCTTATCTTCAACAATCACAATTGAAGAAATGGAAGAAATTTTAAGATTGCTCCCTAATAATAAAGCTCCCTGGATTTCCAAATTAACATACGAGATATTTAAGAAGATACCAACAAGATTCTTAAAAGAGATAGTTTATCTTTATAATTTTTGTATTGACCATCAGGTTATTCCAGAAAGTTGGCAAAAAGCTCTTTTATATCCAATTCCGAAACCACAGTGGTGGGACAATGTAGTTATTCTCTTTTTTATTAATTGTAAATATCAGTAGTTAATCGGTGAATCGAGGTTTGAGTTCTTAATTTAAACTACATAATATTATGAATTAAGATATTAAAACATCTCGTTACTACAACCTTGGTAACAACTGACGAGTGTTCAAAGGATGAAGAAAAATCATCAAAACCAATAAAAAAATTCTTGGACATATTGCAAAAAGTAAAGGTCGAAAGTTAGAAAAATGAAATTGTTATATATTTGCATATTGCTATTGAGAATTCAAGATCCGTAATAATATAAAAATATACAGTATTTGTCAAGCAATAGCGAAAGAAATTAATTTTTTCTCAGCCTACGAACGTCTTAAAATAAAAATTATTTGGCATCCACAGCACTGTTAGCGTCAGTCTCAAGCCTCCAGTCTCCTTCAGGAGTGTTCTTGACTTCTCTGCCTCGTGTAATGGCGCGCAGGTTGTCCGACGTCTGTCAGGCTGGTTGCAGTTGCGAGGTTGTCGAACAAATTTTTCAAGATAAGTAATATTATCCTAAATATGAAAATATTTCGAAATAATTTAAAGTACAATAAGTTAATTATTGTATGATAATTTTCGTATCTTTCCGTGATACTGAAACAAAAAGCTAACGATGTTAACGTGTTAAAATGCAACATCAAATTTACATTAGAAGACTTCTTTTTAACTTTGTTTTAACAATGATAAATAATGGTTTAATTTGTATATAATTAACTTTATACATAATACACATAAAAAAAATAATACTTTAAAATATATATTTTTTTAAAAGAATAATTTTATTTTACTTTGTTTATAATTGTGAAGAACTAAATTTAAAAAAAAAAAATGATCGTGAAAATGAAATATTATTTGTTCCAATATTATTCGTTCTTGTAATGTCTCCAAAGAAAAAACTATATATTAAATCTATTTGAAAGTGACATTATCAATCTAATAATTTACTTGAAACTAAATGAAATTGTTCAATAAATCATATCCTCCTTATCCTCCTTGATTATGGACGAGTATCCTCTTGTGCATTTTCATTTACATCCAAATCGTATTTTATATTTCTATTATCTTTATTATATAGTTTAACTCCATTCGTTTCCATAACTTTACGTAATTCTTCATATGTTTTCGAAGTATAATGAGTACACAGATATGACCTAGTACCAAATGGAAGCAACCAATCACCATCCCTATAAAGAAGATCTTTTCTTAAACATTTTTGACTAGAATCTATTCTTAAAAAGTTTGGACTAGAATCTAATTCTAATGAAATAGTTCTATCTTTAACTATTATCGTTGGAAGAATAGTACTGATACGATCAAATATATAATTCATATTATTCCAAGAAGGTCCAACATCAGGAGAGAAACGAGTACGATAAGTCTCGATATCATTATGCATTAATAAACCTCCAACTTCTACGATATTTTCTATCATCCACAAAAGAGTTGCATTAGTTATTCTTTCATTGCCTTTAAGTGATAAAAAAGTTCCACCACCTATTTCACTATGTACACCCGGAAACCAAGTCTCTTTTACTTTAGTACCAGATTTGTTCGGAAGTATACGACAAGGTTCAAAGAAAGCATTGTTTTCATGAATAGCTAAAGCTTGATAAGCATTTTCAATTATACTAGGTACAGTTTGATCATAGAATTCCAAATATTTAAAACCTTCACCAATTGCATAACCGGGTAAACCATGAGCGCCAACAGTATCCCATAATCCAAGGAATTTTATAGTGTATTTTTTAGAATCAGGATAACTAAAAGATTTTTTAAATTCTTCAGAACCTTTTGCTTCCGGGTGTTTAGCTAAATCTCTATCACGATAAAAACTATAAGCGAGATCAACACTTTTGTCAATTTGATCAGGATTGATTTCTCGATTTATTATTCCACAATTTCTTATCATTCCAGCAATACATCTCGCAGTGTAAGCACCACGACTAAAACCAAAAATCCATATATCATCATCAGGATGACGATAATTATCAACTATAAATCTATAACCTTCTTTGATTTTATTATCAAGACTTAGAGCTATAGCTCCATCAACGATAAAATTCCAGGTCAATTCACCAACTCCAATTCCGTCTATATACAAAACATGTTGTTGATAATCTCTCTCAATTAATTCTTTATATAATGTAAAAACGTTTGTTTGGGAATTTGGATTATTCCATGTTCCATCACACATTACGACAATATTTCTACCCATTTTTACAAAATTTTCTTATTTTTATTGAATATTTGTGGTTATTTTTTTGTATATAGAAAAAAAATAATACTGAAAAGAAATATGAATGAAATTTAAAACGAAGAAATTATCAAGTTCAACGGGGTAATATTTATAACATTTTGAGGATTTACGAAAATACACATGATGATCACCAAATGACGACAGTCGGAATTCAAATTCCAGTAAAATAAATTCCCTAATTTGTTTCAAATAACATTTTATCCAAAACTAAAATTAGAAAACGGCGAAACAACAAAATTTAAAAGGATGATCACTAACCAAAATCAGATTATTGATTGAGAATGATTATCCTTTATCAGTTTAGTCAATTTTTTAATCGGTTTAGTGAATTTTTTAAAGGTAATTGGTAAAAAAACAAATTTATCTTTTTTCTGATTGGTACAATTGTTTATTTTTATTTATAAAAAAATAATAATTTTCTTAGTCCTGTTTTTAAGTATAACTTTTTTTTTAGCATTTAATTTCAATCGGAAATCGGTAACGGTAACTCGTGTGACATAAACAAATCAAACAATTCTTTGCAAATGAATATATGATTATCATATGCCGTCATTTATTTATATCGAAAACAATATGAAAATATTGTGATATCAAACACCTTCGAACGAGTTTGAGGCCTATTCATTCAAAATATCAAAATCATTTTCTCATTTCTTCAAATATGACTCGTCATTTATTTCGTCATGTATTTCGTCATTACTGTATTAAAAGGATTATTCTATTATTCAGCCAATTATAATTAATTAATACTGTATTCAAGAAAAGAAGAAACTTCCTATGTATTTACAATTATGATTTTTTATGAATAATTTTTTATTGTTGTCGTGGGCTTTGATTTTTTTTTTCTAACCAAATTATTGATGTTAATGATTTTTAGACGCAGTAAATTTCTAAAAAAAGAACATAAAGAAAATAAACATAATATTATATCCAAAATTTTTTTGCTAACTAATAATAATTATTATTAAAAATAGACTACATAGATCAAAAGATTTAAAGCGGTGATTTCTAAAGGATATTTTGTGTAACCGCAGCATGATCAATAAATAGAATATCCGTTATAAATTGGTTTGTTTTAGAAAGATATTAACCGGATATGTCTTAGGTTATGTCGCAAAATTGTTTGATTACCGGATTTTCCGTAGAACTATATTTTTTTTCAATGAAGGGTAAAAGGTTAAATGAAAACTGTGTTTAGGTGGTACATAAAACATTTAAATAAATAAAATTTTATTTATTCCAAAAACATAATAATTTCAGAAAATAATAATTTATTGGTATCATAATATATTTGGCTCATTTTTATAACGAATTCGAATTTTCTAATTAAGAGACGCTTGTTATAACGAATCTATCATTAAAATTCTTCAAATTTTCGTTATAAAAAATAAAATCACTTCGCTATAAAACCGACTATGGTTTTAAATTTTAAGTTTAAAAAAAATTGTGAACAAATTAGGCACAGAAACAATTATTATAATTTTTTATGAGCGAAATAATGTAATTATTATTATGTTGTAAAATAGGATCAGGGTTCTTTTAATTGTCCTGAGCATACACTATAGTTTATTTTTTATTTATTTTATGTGAAGCAGGAAAGACTAACTAAGAGAGCATATAATCTAAAAGACATTACCCTACATCTATTCTATCATCCAATACAAGAACGGACCTTACGCCCATTACAAGACCAGACCCTAACTTCTCTTTATATAGACTGTCTAGGGATCGGAAAAGATTCGATTAAAATCGAAACTATCGAAAATCGATAAGAATCGATTTTAAATCGAATCTCGAATAAAAATCGAATCTACTTATTGTGGCGCAGTTTCGTTAATTTGACCGTAAATTATTATTTGTTCATAATAGTTAATTTTGGCCAAATTCATAATTCCGCCCGCGAATCACGTGACGGAACACAAACTTCCTAAAAAGGAAATTTTATCTCCCAATAAAATTCAAGTTGCTATCGCACAAGGTTGTACAAATTTCCAAAAAAGGAAATTTGTTCGTCGATCACTGTAATTTTTCGTAATCACGTGATATGTGTTTAAACACACCTATTATAAATAGTATAAAAAAAAATCAGTATTTGCGAAACGATTAATCACGATTAATCGATTTTAGAATCGATTCTAATAATGGGAATCGATTCCAATCCCTAAGACTGTCCCTAAACCACTACCGGTGAAGGAACAGGTACCCCGGAAAAAAATAAACAAAAAGAGCAAGTACCCAAAATTAAAACTATATAAAAATTATAAAACTATCTAAGAATCTAATGCAAGAGAAGAAGTGGCTAACTACACATTATAAAATAAAGAAGTATCATTATTGTTAATAGGTAAGTATTTCACATATTCATTACATTCCAAATGTTTGAAGAAAGGACCGCTATGTAAAAAATTTGACGAAGTAAATAAAATAAACAAAAAGTCTTGCTGTAATTTAAAATTACGATAATCGTTAAAAGGGTTGATGTATATTGAATCACGACCTCGTCTCATAAATTGATTATCAGGGCGTATATCACCTGGAGTTCTCGATTGATTAAAATCCTTGTAATAATTTTTAAAAGATTTTTTTGACAGCCCTAACTCAGACCTTAGATTTTTCCATTTGGAATTACGTTCCTTCTATATATTAGTTTTAAACAACACGCTGGAAGTGCGCATAAAAGGTAATAAAAACCGCAAAATCATTTTGAACGTATTGAAGTGTGATCTAAATATTCTGACCAAATCGTTGGTGATATAAGATTTGAGAAAAAGTAGTGCCACTGGGTGTATTTCTTCGTTACGATAGGCCCATCTAAAAGTTGGTGAAATTTTAACACTATCAGGTACAACTAAAGAAAGTTTGTCTGCGTTTTTTGTTAATAAATCTATAAGAGTGTTTCCCAACGTGATGAAGCAATTTCTAATCAGACTTCTTGTTTCCGGACAAATCCATAAATGATGGTTAGATTCAGGAGTGTTAAGACAAAATAGACAATTAATGTTATCTTTCATAATTAACGGATAACGGCGATTTAGAATATCCAAAGTCGGAAGGATTAGCGTCGAGCATCTGATTTTCCATTTCAAATCTTTCGTATGTGAGATACTTGTGGAATCATTACGTCCATTGAAGTTAAACCATTTAGAAGATAAGGACCAATCGATTAAGTTGTCTTTAGTTGATTCTTTAACGGAATTAAGTGATGGGCGATTAAAATGATTTTCTATTCGTCTATAATTAAGGATAGTACCAATGCATTTGTGAACATCTTTATCTTATGGAATTTCCTCATTCCATTCAATGGTGAGAGATTGATTTGGTAGGTTATTATGTTTAATAATCGTTGGGGATACTACAACATGACCAACTTTTGCTAACGCATCCGCGATATCGTTAAATGGGTCACCTGAATGTGCTTTCACTTTTATGAACTTTACATTTAATGATAACGTGTTAATGATTTGGTGAATGGTCGACCATAAAATATTATTATTGATCTTGTTGAAACGTCTAGGGGAGATCGAGTGGAGATTTTTGGATTTATGAAATGCGTCGATCGCAGCTTGAGAGTCTGTGTGAATCGTTACGTTGCATTTAGGCGGACAAGTAATAAGCGCCGTAAGTATAGCCATTATCTCCGCTTTAGTTGATGATGGAAAATATTTTACCGATCCTGAATATGTAATATTCGCATTCTCTATGTTTGAAGTGGTCCAACCATAACCCATAGGGTATTCATTAGATAAAAATTCAACATTATAAGAACCATCTGTATAAAACACTAATACATTAAAAGGATTAAGAGTTCTAGCTATATCCTGTAATTCTTTCACTATCATATCATCTTCAAGAAGTTGGTTAATAAATGTATTATTACTAAATGTGGGTCGACTCAACTGAGGAGGAGCAATAGGTCTGTCAAGACGTGGTGGTATTTTCTTTTGTTGATATAAAAAGTCATTGTATGCTAAAATTCTATAATGAGGATGGCTATATTTAAGCAAATGAAAAGAATTGATATTTCTATTGGATGATGTCGATAGTTCTTGTCTCTTCTTTTTACTAAGTACTTCTGTCAACAAGAGGTCTTGATGTTTTAGTTGTAAAATACATTTTGGCTAAAATGTTGACTACATCCTTGACAAGGAATGATAGTGTTCCGTTGAGAACGCGGTGTGTCATTTCTAACTATTATTGAAATATCTCGATGAACCCAATGTTCAATATATGAAACTGGAATGCTATTTGGAAAGTGATTAGTACTTAAATTTTTGCCATAAACAATATCTGATATGCTTGGAACCCAAGCTACAACCCATTTTTGAGATCGTTTCGGATGATGGAGTGTGTCGATTGATATGGGTGGAATAGCTGGTCGAGCAGCTGATGAATTTTGAATTAATGGAACCCTGAGATCGATACTTAGTCTATTACAATTATTAATAGTAGCTATATGTTCTTTCAGGAATTGATACCATCTAGGTTGCGGTCCTCCTTTGTGGATTAGTGACTCTTTGATAACATTATATTCGTGTAAATAAGCGTGATCCTTAGTTATAATATGGTCTAAAAACATGATTCCTTTCTTTCTCAAACTATTGATATGTACCATTAAAAATCTCTGATCTATAATAAAGTGAGAAATAGGATAATTACCTCCTTTAGTAGTAAATTTAAAATTTGTTGAAATAGAAAGATTATAAAATTTAAAAAAAGTAAATAAAGATTCGATACGAGAAAAATATTTTAAGAGTTTATTAAATAAATCAAAAAAGTTAATAATAGAGTTTGGGAGCCAGAATTTTTGTTGACTTAATAAAAAAGGAATTTAAGGGTATTTGAGGTATGAGGACAATTTACTTGAGCAACTAATAATGATGACTGAACTTTTAGTTAATGGTCGAAAAAATTAATAATATAAGGGTAGATGCAACTATGTAAAACAGAATTATAAATGTTTTTAGGTAAGGTTAATGCATGTTTGAGCGTAGATCGTAAAGTTATATTGATTTTGTTACATTGATGATTGGAGAGAATAAAATGTTGCGAAATATATTCGATCCTCGCTTTATTAATGACGTATATCACGTGATCATGGGTAAGTTTCTTTTTCCGCATTAACATAGTGACGTAGTTAATAACATTATAATACTCATTTGATGACCATCATCAGGGTTAAAATATACTCCTAATATTCGAGCCACCTTATTTTTTCCCAATAAAGGTACTTTGATAACTGTTCCAAATTCTATTTCTATGTAAGAAGTAGGAGAAGGTGAATCTCTGTCTATGATCTTTTTTGCGTGTTTGTTGGCTAAGATAAGTGTTTTATCTTTGTTAACATGTATATTAGCTAGTTCATAAAATTGATGTGCAATCTTTAAGTTTTCTTGTAAGTTGTCTAGGTTTCTGCTAGCCATGTCGTGTCATCTAAATATCCTAATACTTTGTGCGACAATGTTTCTTTGATGATGTCGTTATCATCATGATTTTCAGGTTTAGGGAAAAAACATGAACGCGGAATATGTGAAGTGTATTCAATGCCAGGGAAAACTGAATTATTAATTGCCTCGAACAAAGGATCATAATATATGACCCACAAGAGCGGACAAATTGATTCACCTTGGTCAATGCCAGTAAGAACGTCATAAGGGTCTCCAATCCAATCTTCAAAAATTACTTGATTTGTTCTATTCGTAAAAAGATTAATTATAAAAGTAATTATTGGTGACGGTATACAAATACGCTGTAAAGATTTTTCCAATAACGGAATATTTACCCGATCATACGCTTTTGAGAGGTCTTGAATCATGATGAAAAGTGGCTTATTAAGATTTTTAGCCGCAGTAATGGACGCCTGGATATTAAAAATTATTTCCATACATGAAGAACCTTGAACTCCTGCTCTGTTATTTTTTTGTAAAATGCTGTTATTGCTTAAATATTTATTCAATCTATTATTGAAAATTTTTGTAAGAATCTTTCTTATTGCTTCTAAAAGGACTATTGGACGCATATGTTTAATATATATTTAACCGAGGGAAAACCAATCGGTGGGCAGAATTACATAATTCCTAGTCAAGCTTCAAACCCAGAATTAACGTAATTCCTTACCCGGTTTATTAATGTTTCTGAATATTGGCTAAGTTACTATTGATTATGACTTGTATTTTGGAAAAAAATTGGCACTTGTTGTAAGTCATAAGACCATAACGTAACGTTCACCTCTTCTTTTTAAACTATACATGTAGCCGAAACTTGCCGAAAACATGGCCGAATCCGAAAGTTCCGAAATCTGAAACGAAACTCTTGCCGAAACTTGAGATCAATGTCCGAAACTATTTTATAATTCTGGCCAAATTTTTTAGTGCTGGCCAGAATTATATATCACGTGACGCAGGATAAAAGTTTAGCCATCGGGAAAGAATGTTACACAAAGTTATAATGCGGGCCAAAATTCATAATGCCGGCCAGAAAATTTCGGCCCAACTTTCAACTTTCGGCTGGAGTTTCGTTTTGGAATGATTGGCCAAAGGCCGAATCCTGAAATTATTCCGAAATTGCCGAGTTTGGGCAACATGTATATTGTAAACCGTTGGATAATATATATGGGTTGCCCTATAAAAAAAATTCTGGAAAAACTCAAATGATTCATTTTTCTAGTTTTCATTCCGAAAAAACCCAGACACGTGAACATTTTTCTGAAAAATTTTTTAAGGGTTGATAAATTATAATAGATTTAATTTATACACATTTGTAAAAAAAAAATAGATACTTGTACCTTTTTTTGCTCGCCTTAAAGAAGGCACGACTGTTATTTGCTGCTTGCGAATAATTCCAAGTCATCTTCACCGAGTTCCATGTCGTCTTCTTTCTGCAAAACGATTTTTAATATGATCATCCACTAAAGGAAGTGAAGAAGAAATTGTAACACAAGAAGGTGTATTACTAATTAAACCGAGCCATTAATTTACTTTTTTTAAAAATGCTTTATTAAATTGATACCATTCAATTACTGGTTTGGAAATGTTAAGTGTAAATCTTTGTCGTATATATATAATATATTACTATATATATACGTATATGTGTTGTAAAAATAAATTGCCATATTCTATTTCTCTGCAATTTTTTTACCCAGTTTTGCCTAAGAATATTCATTGATTTATTTACTATACAATAGAAAAAATAATAGCCTTAATGAATAGAAAAGCAGTCGGCATTGATTTAGGAACGTCATATTCCTGTGTTGGTGTTTGGCAAAATGATAGAGTTGAAATTATTGCAAATGACCAGGGTAATCGTACAACACCATCATATGTAGCTTTCACTGGTACAAAAATTCTTGTTGGAGATGCAGCCAAAAATCAAGTTGCTATGAATCCTCATAATACTGTATTTAATGTTCATCGTCTCATTGGTCGTAATTTCAATGATCAGGACGTCCAATCTGATATGAAGGTATGTATGTTCTATATAAAAAATGAAATTTTATAAGATAATTAAGAAGTTTTACAATCATATAAAATATTTAATGTATTAGAATTGGCCATTCAAAGTTGTAAACAAGAATGGCAAACCAGTTATCAATATAGAATATAAAGGAAAAAGGAAAGATTTCACACCCGAAGAAATTTTATCCATGGTATTGACTGAAATGAAAAAGACCGCAGAAGCATTCCTTGGCACATGGGTTAATAGTGCTACAATTACAGTACCAGTTTATTTTAATGATTCTCAACGTCAAGCTATAAAAGATGCTGGTTTGATTGCCGGTTTAAATATACTTCGCATTTGTACTGGACCAACTGCAGCGGCTATTGCTTACGGATTGAATAACCAAGCTCATGAAGAACAAAATGTTCTTTTCTTTGATTTGGGTGGTGGTACCTTTGATGTCTCTCTCTTAACTATTGAAGAGGGGATTTTTGAAGTAAAAGCTGTTGCTGGTGATAATCATCTTGGTGGTGAAGATTTTGACAATCGTCTTGTAAATCATTTTGTACAAGAATTCAAAAGAAAATTTAAAAAAGATATTTGTTCCAATGCACGTGCTGTCCGTCGTTTAATAGCAGCATGTGAACGTGCGAAACGTACACTTTCAACATCAATAAAAGCTTCCATTGAAATTGATTCTCTTTATGAAGGTATTGACTTCTATACCTCTTTGACGCGAACCAGATTTGAAGAATTAAATCAAGATTTATTTAATTCTACAATGGAACCTGTTGAGAAAGTACTTCGGGATAGTAAAATTGACAAAAGTCAAGTCCATGAAATTGTTTTAGTTGGTTGTTCAACTTATATTCTTAGGATTCAAAGAATGATATCTGAATTCTTTAATGGTAAAGAACCAAACAAATCTATCAATCCTGCTGAAGCCGCAGCCTATGGTGCTGCTGTACAAGCTGCTATTTTATCTGGTGATACTTCTGAAAAGACTCAAGATCTACTTTTACTTGATGTCGTTTTTTTATCTCTGGGTATCGAAACTGCTGGTGGTGTAATGAAGCCATTAATTAAACGTAATACTTCAGTACCTACTAGGAAATCTGAAATTTTTTCTACATATAATGACAATCAGTCTGGTGTGGGAATACAAGTATATGAAGGTGAACGTACTCGAGTAAGAGATAACAACTTGCTGGGAATATTTCATTTGACTGGAATTCCTCCAGCACCAAGAGGTGTTCCGCAAATTGAAGTTACCTTTGATATTGATGCAAATGGCATCTTGAACGTTTGTATTTATGTATAAATATTATATAATTTATTAAATTAATCGTATTTTAACTTTCTAATCAATTATAGGTTTCTGCTGTTGATAAAACAACAGGCATGTCAAATAAAATTACCGTCACTAATGACAAAGGACGATTATCAAAAGAAGAAATCGAACGCATGGGTTTGAATCAATTTTTAATATTCATGTTTTAATAATCATATGTAATATAAGTTATTTTAATAATTACAGTTACCGAAGCCGAAAAATATCTTGCAGCAGAAAGAGAACAATATGCACAAAAAATAGAAGCACAAAATTGCTTGGAATCCTATGCATATAACTTACTTAACGTTGCTCAAGTAAGTTTCTCAGTTATTAAAATTCTCTCTACTTGATAATTTATAATTTCATTTTTAAAATGTACCTGAATTTAGAGTATCGATAATATAAAGAATAAACTTCATGATGTAACACAAAAATCGGTTGCATGGCTTGAGAATAACCAAGATGCAAGAAAAGATGAATATGAACGTGAACAAAAACTACTTAAAGGAACTGTCGACAAAATAATGAATAAACTTTATAACGTAAATATTTCTTCATAGCTTCCCTAATTCAAGAATATTAAGTACGGTTTATCTTATACTGAATAAAATCGAAGGTCACATTGTATTTAACAAAAAAGTTGATAAGAATAATACAGTATTCAGTTAAAAGAATGATTATTTTATAAATGATTAATTATTTTGGAATTTGTATTTTTTTATTGTTAGAAGATTATACATTAGTCCCATATAGTCTCTGTATTTTTTTTTTTACACTTGTACAACGAATGATGGACTTTTAGCCCATGTAAGCTCCATTTAGAAGTGGAACGAATAGATTCGGGACTTTAACACTAAATTAACGGTTACTAATTTCCTAGTATTATAAGACTCAGCGGCCTGAAAGACTGGCAAAATATTTTACAAGATTTAAATTAAAACCTTGACTCTATAATTATTTTCATAAAATTTTAATACTCGTTAGATTTTAGAAATATGTAGTAGAATTCTTTTTCTAAATCGAAATCAGTCTTAGCCTTTAATTCTCTATAAAGTATAGTAATGTTTGTCTATCATGAATCACGTGTTTTATAATAAAACAATTGTTCTCAACACAACTCTGCGTCCGAATGGATTGTATACAATACAATCATTTTATTTTTCAATGTATTAAAAATGCATTACATTGTGCGAATAAAAAATTTTTAACTGCTCATTAGGGAAGAATTCGAATGTGGATACGGTCTTCATCATCAGGCGTCTCGTTAAAATAGGAAAAAAAACTCTATCTTCTGAGTTCTGGCCGCATAGGTTTCTCTGCGGGATAAATTTGCGGAGGAAGTCGTTACGATTGATTGGCGCCAGCTTCTTTCTTACTTCTTCTTCAAGATCAGAGACTTTTTTATCCTTAGAAATCTCAATCGCGAAAAGTATATTTTTATTTCCCGCATTACGATAGCGGAAGTTAAGACTCACTGGTAGACATCTTGTTTTAAAATAAAAATAAAGTAATGAAATTTTAAAAAATTTTTTTTTTTTTAAGAAAATAACGTCTTTAAATTTACCAAACATAGAATAAAATTAATTTCTCCCAAAATTAGAAGTAGTCCTGACCATTTCACTATTATCACCAATTAAAATGATTATTTCTATCATAGTCAAAATGACTCATCTCCCTTTTACCAATTAAAATAAAATTTAAATTCAAGAATAGCCAATAAAATTTAGATAATAGTTTAATGTCATTTCGGACCAAAATAAGTTCTCCAATAGTTTAGGGCCGGTAATAAATTTAAAACACTTCAAAAATTTAAACACAAAAAATAAATAATAAAACTGCGCCTCATAAATAATATCTACAGTATGAAGCCATATTAAACATCATTAACTATCGTAAAAGCGTTGCGTGGAATTATGATTATAACAGGCATTTCTGAAGGGAGTATGGCAGTTAGTGAGGTTTAGAAGGACCAGGTAATGTCTCCTCGATTCTCCCAGAATTACGTGTAGAATAACGGAAGATTGTGAAAATTTTAAGCGCGCTTTCACAGTGCGGAATTCTTTAAGGCGTTCAGAACTGATCTGAGGAAAGTTCACTTTTATACTTGGAGGAGGAACAATCATCGGAATCGGAGTGAATTGATCCATGTCAATATATACAGTGAAATTCGATATACCGGAATCTTGATATAACGGAACATAAGTAAAGTCTTGATATATCGGATTATCATAATCTATAATTAATTTACCCTCGATATAACGGATTTTTGACAAATTTTACTAATGGAAACGGATGGTTCCATTATATCAAATTTCACTGTGTAACTGGTAACGTTGTCTACGTCGTCAGTTCTTGACGTTTTCTTCTTTTCTTTTATTCTTCGGATAACGGAGTAATAAATGGCCAACTAACTTTGCAGGTAAATGTTGGATTTTTTCAAAATTACACCATTGTTCTTTTACATCAATTGTTCATGTTGACTGGTGTATAAATTTTCAGATAAGTAAGTATAAATAAATTTTTATGCTTTTATTTTATTTCGATTTTAAAATTTCTTGGTTTAATTCTTAGCGATTAATTCCTTTCAAAGGTTAAGAACACTAGGCTTGCTTATATTTGAGTGGAGAGTTCATTTCCATTGATTCAATATCATTTTCTTCTGTAAATTAAGATTATCAAATATTTTAATTCTATAGTTACCAATTTTTTTTTTAGAGAAATTCAACTCCTCCTCTAAGTATTGAAGGATTTTTTCATTTTTTTTTTCTTTTCAAGTATTTCCCTCAACTCTATAAAATTTATCATAATCAAAATCTCGGATTCAGTTTAATAATTATCATGTTTCATTGATGCAGAAATAAGCATTTGAAATTTAGTCCCTCCTACTGGCTAATTGTGTCATCCAACTTGATCATTTTTAGCCGATAAAGTCAGAACTATGGTGATATACTGTATACTTTGATAACCGCATTGAAATATTCTAATTTATCAAGATCATTTTGTTATGAATATTGTTAAGTCTTTTCCAAGAACTGGATCAAATTCATCATCTATGATTTTAAAAAAGAAATTTTTCTAAGCACGTTTTAAATGAAATTCAATAATTTTCTTACGGTAGTTCCTCCGAGCGTATATTACTACAAATCTCATTATCAGTTTTCGGTCTGAATTGGCATGTTTCGCAGCGTTTATGTCACGCGTGAATTCGCAGTTATAAAAGTTATATTAAAAAAAAAAAAAAAAAAAAAAATAGAATAAAATAAAAAAGAAGAGTTTTAAAAAAAAATAAAGAAAGAAAGAAAGATGAAAGGAAAATGACATATCGGTGACGAAATAGCTGATCTAATGGTGTATTCTCATTTTAAATCTTATTGAAATTATGAAAGGAAATTTCTAGTATAGAAATTAGAATCGATTCTGCCAAAATCATGATCAGTGGGCAACACTGGTGTCAGCCACTAATCCACGTGACTAGATAGATTCTGACTGGTAACGTAATATCAATACTCTAATCATCTTAAGTTTGCAACATATTCATTTCTTATAAAGTAATTATTCATAAAAAAACTTCACCTATTGTAAACGAAACGGCAGTTCAGTACGATAATAGAACAAAAGATTGTGATGATAGACTTGAATCCTAAAGTCACACAAAGTTTAAGCGCAATCTCACATGTCAGCATGTCACATTGTTTATTGATCACCAGTAAATCAATGTGTAGTTTTATTTCATGTATATTAATAATACACAGAAATCTGCATAGGGAGAATTCTTATAAAATTATTTGCTAAAACAGAAAATTTTTGCTACCGAACTTATAACATGCAAATCAGAGATTTATTTGTGCTCAAGTAAATAATCTTTGGCGATACAAACGAAAAAGTGCTTTTGTAGTAAACTAATCCAAGAAGTATTGTCTCAAAAATTTAATTATTTAGCAAGATTATTTCTAATTTATTTAATACAAAAAAATTAATACGATTTATAAAATAAATATAGACACAACACTCAGCATAACATACTTACTAAATTATAGTAAAAAGTTAATAGAAAGGTGCTCCATTAAAAAATTTGATTTGCAAATGAATCATTTGTGATTGTAAGGTATTTGACTTAATAATGTGTTTGCATTATTGTCTCGTGCACGTAATTCAATAAATTCTAGTAATAATATTACGTCTTTTACGTTTTACGTAGAATTCGTCGTTGATTTCTATTTGAGTTTATACGTACATTTAACAACATTTCTACACTAAAGATGAAAAAATAATTTAATTGACTGGTATTTGTATTTGTATATGACATAATCGATGCTTACGATTGATAAAAATAACGCGTCGAAATAATTATACAATAATAAATCATAATATTTATCTTGTGATATTTAACAGCTGATATTTCCGCTTAAATAAAGAAATTCTAATAATATTATAGTATACTTATTAATCGTCATTATGTCATTAATATACTCCATAAAGGTAACAACAATTTTTTTTTATAAAGCTAATATTCCATTTAGCGCTTTATTAACAATGCTATTATATCATATTGCGCAGAAAAAGAAAATATTGTTACACAACAAGTGTTTGGTAAATGCACATGCGTTTAGTATCAAAAGAGTTACTAATGAAAAGAGTTACTAATGAAAATGATGATGATTCGTCTCATCATTCATTAAAAATTTTAAATTAGGATCATATAAAAAATGTATAACATTAGCTTGGATTATATATAATTAGATACGTAATTAATTTTCTTTTATTTAATACATACTAGCAACAGCCAATCATATAGTAAATTATGCACACAAATAATATTCTGGAGACAAGCTATATAATGAACAAAATATTAAATTTATTAAATTTATCATAGTTTTAGTGATATTACTGCTGGCATTACTCCTTTTTGGGTCTGGTTCATTTCGCCGAAAATCATTTCACCGACATAAAAAATAAATATTGAATATGAGATATTTTATTATAAAAGCTTTTTTAGATATTTAGTTTAGATCTAATAAGTATTGATACTTACTTCCATCTTAGACGGGTTAGTAGATAAATAAGAAATGCACGTTACTAACAAATATATATATACAGTATATATAAACTTTTTAGTTTTTGATCATCACAACTACATTTATTAAAAAAAATAAACTATTGTGAAAAGTATGTGCTATTCCCCTAAGGAATTCTATAGTAGTAGTTTTTTTGTATTTTATTAAATCTAACAAGGAAATATATTTAATTCTGTATATATGTCAGTGAAATGTTCGTCGGTGAAATGAATTAGATCCGTAAATTCATAGAAAATTCAGACGTACAATGAATCCTAATATCCGTTGATACTTGATATAGCAATTTTAACAAATTCTAATTCCTGATTTTTTTTGAAAAAGGATAAAAATTAAAATTTTGTAAAAATTATATACAGTAACTGATAAACTCTGAATTGGCACATGTGTTTACTGGTCGGGGTTGGATGTTTGTCCATGACTAAAATGGTCAAATATAGCCAAAAATCTACTAAATATCATCGGAGGTGACGATCACGACTACCAAAAATTAGGGTTGAGTTCCGAGAAGAGTTAATTAAAAATTCCGTCTGAAATTTCGCTATGGTGATGATAGGATCCAGAAATATATATATAGGTCAGGTGATGAAAAATTTTTTACTATGAGTTGTACGTATTTTTTCAGGGCCGGAATTATGATAATGTCAGTCGGTTACTATAATAGGAAATAAAATTCTGACTGGCATTATCAAAAATTATCTAAAAAAGAAAGATTTTCATGATTTTTTTAGTACAAAATGCGGCAAACTCAAACCTGACTTTTATATATATTTCTGGGTCCTGTGATGATTACCACTGTGAGATTTAATCTTTTGAACGCCAATTATCATTTGGCCAAAATTTGACTCTTGCAACCTTCAAAAAAAATTGTTAAATTAAATATTCGAATCCTTAAATTTTGTGCATTAAAAGCAGCTTATTGGTGTTAGGCTATAGTCTACATTTATTGGTAACGTTTCAAGTATATGAGTTGTTAATTAATCTTTTTTAACCTTATCTTATTTTATTTAGACTAGTATGTGATACCTGCGTCAATTTAAATTATGCAATTTATCTGTAAATCATATGCTGTGTAAATCATATGCTGTGTGCCTGTGTAATATTTCGATATGGATCTGTATAGCATAAAATTGTATAAAAAGACCATTATTAACTATATTTCAACGTCAACATCTGATAATAGACAATCCTTCTTTAATTCTGCAGTGCGGAAAATCGTCTTTCATTTTTACTCTTAATTCCTTCACCTTTAACCTCCTACCTCCTTTTCGTTTTTTTTTTACGAAACTAGAAAATAAAATTTAGATTTTTTTCTTTCATAAAAATTTGCTTTTATAAATAAAATGGCAAGAATTTCTTGGATTGTACTTTTAGTCTTTGCTGTTTTACTTGTGAATTTTATCTCCAATTCTCCGGTTGAATCCGCTACGAAACGTAGAGCTTTAAATTCTCGTAGTGAAGTATTACGGTAGGCAAGAAAAGAGGCAATTGTTTTTTTCTTTGAGATTTTTTAATAATTTTTTAATCATTTTATTTAGTATGGTAACCAGAAACATACCAACCCCATTCCGTGGAACTAACCAATCTCAATTATTACGCAAGAGAACAACAACTACTAACAGAAAACGTTACAATAATCCATTTCCAAATTATCATAGAAGAAGTGTAAAATAAGTCATTTTTCTAAACTTGAAGAAGCATTAAATAATAATGAAAATTTCGTTATTAAACAGAATCTTTGACTTTTAAAATTATTATATATACTGTAAAAGAGAAAAAATTTTTAATAATAATATGTATATTTTTTTTTCTTTTAATTATTTACTTATTCAAATATTGTAACGGGTCCTTTTTTTTTCTTTATCATAATGTAATTTATAATGTGGCGTATGAAAAAATATTTTAGACTTAAATAAAAATCAATATGTTTATATTTTTGGGGTCCTGGTAACAAATCATAACAAAAATTGTAAAAAATTGTGCATATTATTTACTGTAAATCAAAATTAACTTAATACAAACAAACACAAAAAAAAAAATAAAATAAAATAAAATAATTTTCATATATTTTCAGTAGTCAAAAGTTTTTTTAAAAAAAATTAGACAAATAACTTTATTTGATAAAAGATTTATTACGTTAATTAAAAACCATGAAACAATAATTTTCAACGTGCATAACTAATATGTTAATCCGCATTTTACTAAATTAATGGAAACTTCTAATTTCTAGGTTTTCCATTTATAAATTTTTATTATTAAGTTCTTATAATTTATAATTACTATATAAAGGAATTTTTTTAGGGGGACTTTTTTCACAATTTTTTAATAGTAAAAAAGAAATACGTTTTAAGGATTTGTGATACAAAAGATAAAACATAGTAACGTAATGCTAAATTCTATTGCACGCACAATTGAAACCATGTTTCTTTTATTTTTGCTTCTTGTTATTTTTGTTCTAATTAATGTAATAATGCATTATCAGATATTACAATCAATAATGTACTCATTTAAAATAACTATCCTTTGAGGTTTTCGATAATTCTTTTAGTATGGACAAAATTAATGATTGACATTCACGTGAGTACGAACCTTACTGTATTAACGACTGCGGTAATCGGCATGTACAGTAGAAATTTCTGAGAAGGAAAAATTTTCCGAATATTTTAATTCAAAAACTCCATCAATTCACATGTACACAATAAGATTGGCTTGAGAAACTTTTTTATATTGTGAAGCTGATACGGACTTTATTCCGATTCAAAAGATAAACGTTAATGGTCTACAAATTATTAACCAAATATGAGCTATTTATTTGCCTCATATTTGGAAAATACTTTAGTACGAATTAAGAGGTTCATTTGAAAAAGATTTACAATTTATTTTTATACCTTTTCTTTTTTTTTTATACAGTAGGACAACAAGAAAAAATTGAAATGAAAAAGGGTGAGAAAAGGAATATGAAAGGAAACGAAATAAGGAACTTTCTTCCACAAAGTATTATCAATTAATTTTTAAATAGGTTAGAGTCGAAGGATTATTCATCATAAATATTATTATTACCAATGAAAGAACTACGATTCTATATCAGTTATATATATATATATATATATATATATTGATGATAAATAAAAATTGGCAAGGATCGATCATCATGGACGAATAAATGAACAGAAAGATGAATCTTATTTATTTTAACCTAATTACATGCAGAAATTGGCTGGTCACTCACCCATAATAAATTTTAACGGTAAAGTTTTAAGTTATCAAAAAAGAATTTAAAATTTTATAATTAAAAAATTACATTTCTGCGTTTATTAATGAAAGGAACAATCGCTCAGTCTTCTATCCGAAAAAAAGTTGATTTGCGCGGATAAATTAAATGAATATTACGCTCGTAAATTTATAAATCAAAAGATGATTTTCTAGATCATCGTTTATGAGCATAAGCAAGAATGCGTGTAACCAAAGAGTCAAAAACCTAATACCACTACTTGATTATCAATGTAAAATCATCATTACTTTAATACTAATAATTTTTAAATTTATATTTTAATCTCATAATTTTGTAATTTTAAAATAAAAATATTCTACCAATAGATACTGTAGTCTTGCGCCATGCATATGAATTTTTGGTAATTACCAAGTTAGGTCTATGGCTTATTAATAATTGGTATTTCTTAGTTGAAACGGATGTTCACAAATTTGTTGCTTTTAAATTTACAGTATTAACCAATCGTCAATACAGTACGTAGCCTTCTTTAGAAGAATGAAAAATTAAATGCTTGTTATCAACAATTGAGAAATTAAATTTTTGCGTGTTAGGTTAGTATTTACAAAGGGAACTATTATTATTGGTAAATAAATAAATCAAATGGTCGTAACCAAATTATATTATATATCAATGTACTGAGGTTATACAACTTTGAGCCCCTATAAAAAAAATCGGGAAAAACTCCGATAAATGATCATTTTTCTAGTTTTATTCCGAAGAAACTCAGACACGCGATCATTTTTCTGAAAAATTTTTTATAGGGAGCTCATATAAAATAACATTATTTATGCTTTAGAAAATCGAATTGAAACCAAAGAAAAAATTAATAACTATAAAATGATTCGATAATTTAAAATTATAATCACAATATAACAAAATAATCAAATAATTTTTTTTTTAGCTAAAGTTGATTCAACATTGATCATATTGTACATAATAAATGTAATAATACTAGCTTTTTTTTAAAAAAAGTTATTTCCATTGTCAGTATATATTTTTATTATCCATATTCTTTTGTTATATTGATCGTTCATTGGTCCTAAATATTTTATTATTTGAAAATAAAACAAAGAATACAAAGAATGTACCGTCGTTACTTGGCATACACATACATACTTTATCTATCGGAGTCACAATATTTTCAACTCCGATTAACTCCGCGATCGAAAAAAAATTAAAATGTCTTTTATTTAACAATCATTATACGGATAAAATATTATCAAAAATGTTGGTATGTATATATTTGGTGAACTGATTAATTATGAACATTCGAAAATCATAAGTAACAATATATTATAAAACCAATCATGAAACACACACGTTTCAAACTTGTGATTGAAATCGATTCTACCAAAATCGAATTAATCGAAAATCGAATCGTATCTAGTAGAATCGATTAATCGAATCTAAAAATCGAATCTCAATAAATCAATTTTTTTTATATTATGACGCAACAAAAGTAGTCTTGTCATTTCTATAACTACGTTACGCCGTTACGGTAAAAAAAATAATATCGGAATTATCAAAATTGCTGGAAAATGATCAACATTTGATGATCAACATATAAATAATATCTGATATACATATTTTCACTTTTTCTCACCATTACGAAAAACATGGCTACCACTACAGTTGAAGAAACAGAAGACAAAAATTAGAGAATTGCCAGCTTGAGGAATATGATTCCCTTGCATGGTGGCCAACAAACAAAGCCAATATCCTATATTGCATAAAATGGCAATGAAATATCTTTCCATTCTGGCTACCTCAATACCAGCAGTTACTCAAAGAAATCGCCTAGATTCAAGCATCGTTAATAAAATTATGTTTTTAAAAAGAAATAGAAAACATGTAGATATATTTAGGGTGAAAAATAACTGATTGGTTTGGAAACGAATTTTAAAACCTTGATTTTTTTTTTGATAAGTTTGTAATAAACAATACAATATATCCAAATAAATAATAACTTATTATAAAATAAAAGATAGATTAGTTAAATCACTTGAAATTTTGTGCTGCGAGGTCATCGAAATTGCTGCGCCACTAATACATTTAAAAAAATTAATCGAATCTTTAATCGATTCTCAAGATTCGATTTTCGATTGAATCGATTCCAATCCCAATTCAAACGACTACGAAACGTCTTAAATGAGAATTGGATCAAGCGAGGTTTTGTAATTATAATTATAATACTGTAATAATAAAAGAACTAATTTAGAAGTTTTTTAAAAAATAAATTTTATAATGGACTATATTCATTTTAAATCAATATCGACGAATAATAGATAGTTCTCGAGTTTGAATCCAATTTAGAGTATACTATAACGTCATAATGTGACACGAAAGATTCAAAAAATGTTTGGATGATTTTATTTTTAAATATTTGATATCTTTTTTTGGATTTATTCACTAAAAATACAATCACATATATTAAATATTTCTATTTCTCGTTTTTCATAATTATTCATAATATATACCATATTTTGCGGTTAGTAAGCACCCCCAAAAATAAGTACCCGGCCAGAATTATGGCGATTTTGGCCAGAATTATGAGGATCTAGGCCAGCATTAAGTGCAAAAAAGGGTGCTTATATACACAAAATACAGTATTTAATATTTATAACGGAAAATGTCAAGTATCATATTATAAATAGGGTCGAGTACATATTATCAAGAACCGGTAATTATTACAAATAACCTAAAAATTTTATAGTGATAACGGAATTAAATGCTTAATGCATCTTTATTTCAAAAAAGGTTAAGTAATAATATACAAAATTACGAAAAAACAATATTTATTTGTTAGAACGAATAATATGAATTGTTTTCTTTTAATGGTATTAATTATTAGCATTAAACGTTTAATGATTTATTGATTGTTTCAATATTTCATATACCTTTCTGTATTACAGTATTACAAATATTTTTATTATAAATTTTTTTACGTGCCGATATTATTTCTTATAGAATGTTTTGACATTGATGAATAAAAAGTTAATGTAATTAATCAAAATTACAGTATGAATTGCCGTGATAGGGATTTGAATTTTACTCTGAAAATAGGATCGAACTCCTAATTTTCTCTATATAATACAAAGAAAATAAATAATCTACCCTATATTTTATTTAATATGCTATAAAATATCGAGATTTGATATACAATTTATTTGAAATACTTTTGATTGATCCACATTCATCACATTTATTCTAAACTTTTTTTTAAAATTGTTCAAATCGATTATAACTACAAACAATCGCTCATTAATTACTAATAATCTAAAATTTTCCATTTTTGTTTAAAAGCATTTTTAGAAAAAATTATGAAGTATTTAACTAATCAATAATACTCTATACATAGGCCCCATAAAATTTAGACATCTCAAGCTTCAAAACGTGCAAAATTTAGTCGTATGATTTCTGTGTTACTCAAAAATCATCTCTAAATTAGTCATGACCAGTTTTGCAAGCATACGTGTCAAGTGAATTACACAACTGCAAATTTATTTGGTGTTCATATTATGTTACATATTCGTAATTATTCTTATGATCTTTATAAGGTTATGATTAAAAAATAGTTGAACATAGTAAATTATTTGAACTCAATTTTTTAAAGAAAATTTCCCCATTGACTGTTTAACGAATATATAATGTAAATATTTTTTTATTAGACAGCTTTCCAAACTCCGAATCAATTTCTGATTCTGATAGAAAATAAAAATTGTCATTCCTAATTTCAATGACCAATTAGTAATTCTTTTTATCATTTAATTGAAATATTTCAGGTAATTTTGTGAAATCGATCTCTCAGTCGATCGAAATTATTAGGAGGACCCAAGCAATACATAAAAAGGTAACAATATAGAGTAGAATGAACCTACGTGTAGATCTGGCTTGAAGCGTAGAGCTAAAGTAAATGAGTACCGATCTCTTGTTACCTATTTATGAGGTCTTGGGATGAATTAACCAAACATGTGATTTAAAATTGAGTTGGGTGATCACTGATCACAAAATTTAATAATAACCAATGATTTTCTTATTTTTAAATTGCGGTCCAAAAATAAAAAATCTATTATTTATCCATCATCCCAAATCCATCTAGGTCCTTCCATCCAAAGAGCTGAATAAACACTAAATATACCCTTACCAATATATTTAACAAGTTCAAAATTCTCAAAAGGTACTAGTATCCAAGTAATCACAAGCTTGAGTAGCAGCATTTAATTGAGTGTAGCGAATTAATTTGTCAATCTCTTTATTTCCTGATGTCCAATTAGGGATGGCAACGGTCGGTCATGGTCGGTCATCGGTCGGTCATGACCGGTCAAGAACCTTTGACCGACCGACCGACCGTTTGACCGACCATTTGACCGATCATTTTTTTTATATTTTCGCAGTGTTTTTATTAAGGCAATTGAAAAAACGTGCGAAAACGTTTATTTTTTATTAAATTATTAATAAAAAACGTTTTCGCAACGTTTCTATTAAAATAATTAAAAAAACGTTGCGAAAACGTTTTATTTTAATTATATTATTAATAAAAACGTTTTCGCAACGTTTTTTGTTAAAATGATTAAAACGTTTGCAAAAAACATTTTTTTTTAATTAATTATTAATAAAAAACGTTTTCGCGACGTTTTTTATTAAATTTTTCATAAAAAAATTTGGTCGGTCAAACGGTCGGTCAAACGGTCAGTCAAACGGTCGGTCAGAAGTCTTGACCGACCGATATCGGTCACGGTCATGACCGGTCATAATCGGTTAATGACCGTGACCGTTGCCATCCCTATGTCCAATGTCCAATATGGCAAGTTATGCTTCATTCAAAAGAAATTCGAGGTTTACCGCATTCTGAACAATCTTGGAGTAAATTTGATTCTTCCAATTGTTCAAAGTTATCAATTATATAATCACGCGTAACACGATGATCTGTTGAATTCTGTAGAAGAAGAGAAGGTCTGATTTTAATCTTACTAATTTTACTAATTGAAAATTGTTGGAAAGGGAATTAATTATATGGTGTCCATATATTATCAAAATTTATTATAATTCCTTGAATGGCAAATCAATTTGTATTCTAATGATTAAAATGACATAATTCTTTGGCTTATAAATTAACTGGTTTCGACTGGGTTGATGATAAACTCTAATAAAAGCCAAAACCAAACATTTTCTCGTAAAAAATACAACTGGGTGTTCATACACGTATCACGTGACTTTATTAAAAGTTGCGTAAAAAAAAAAATTTTTAATAAATATAATTTTAAAGGAATGCCGACAATTTTATCTTTATTCCTGAACTTTCAGACGTTGGTCCTCTTGAAAGTGATATTCAACCCGAAGATATTATAACTTCAAATACTTTCTTTGATAATACTCCTTCTTCCCCTAGTGTGGATAATTCTTTTCTCGTCTCTTTTAACAAATTTCACGTGACCAGAAATAAGAAAACTGGGTTTTAACAAGATTTATGAATTTAGGCGTTCAAAAAAGTTTCTTTTTTGAGGTTGTCGACCAAATACCCGACACCAATGAAATTCATCTTAAGATCATGTCATCTACCACTCGTTATTATTCCACGAGTCAAGTTCTGAATTACAAATTTCAAATCAGCAAAAGCCTCACTCACTTTTTTTCTGCACAAAGAGTTATTCCTCGGCGTATTCAACAAAAATATTTTAATCTTATTCGTAAAAAAATTACCGGAGCGTATCTTATTATAAGATCACGTAGACAAAATCACATGTCGAAATTACAGGACAAAAACATTCTTTAATTTTTCGTACAAACGATATAGGTTTTTACTTTGGCATTTTTCTTCCATGTCAGTTCGCTGTTCCTCATCTACATAATCCTAAACAGACTTGTGTCTGTTCCGTACCTAGCCCTCTTATTATGTCAGCAATAGATACGCCTGCGGGATTCATTTGTCACAAGCATTTAAGGAGATTGTTATCTCGAAGGCTCCAAAAGTTAAAAAAGATACGACTGTGGATTTCACTAATGATAAATCAGCCCATGCTAATCTTTTATTTTGTCGTTGGCAATATGGCCGGACAAAAGAGGTATTTTCTAATCGCTTAGGTATATCTTATAGTAGTGAAACTTATCACGCTGCTCGTGATGCTACTTCTATTTTACATCTTGGGAACAAGCATATGTACCGGAAAACATTATCGAATTTTCGAGTAACTACAAGTACTAATTTATGTACTAAGAAGAAACAAGAAAAACGATTTGAACGATCTTGCAGACGTGTTTTTAACAGAACGAAATCTCAACCTGGGATCGATCACTCTCCATCTGATCGACTAGCTATCGCTAAAAGATACCATCTTTTATTTCTGCCATCGCAGTATATCAACAAGCCCGTGAAACATATCATTGTTCAGGAAGCGCCCCGGACGCCGAAAAATATCGTTTTCTTATTCCTTATTTTCTCAAACGCAAGCAAATAAATTTTGCTTCGCTTGGTAACAAGATCTCTTCGACAGAAGTTGACATCGCACCTGTTGATTCCTCTTCCTCATCATCGACTTTATGCTCAGTTGCACCTTATAATCCAATTCCGGATAATGTTCATTCCTCATAAATATCGTGATATTATTCCGACAGAGCCGTTATATAGTACTCCTGATGGAGTCTTTATTGTTCCAGGTTCTCGTGAATGGTTTACTTATATGTCCACTTTAGAAAAAAAGATACGAGCTGATATTACGTTTCAACGAACTTGGGAAAAAGCTTTGGCACATCAACGCCGTGCAGACGAACTTAGAATACAACATGAATTGGATAAATCTATATAATTGGCTCGTTATACAGCTGAATCCGCTAAAAAAGAACTTGAAATCGCTCGAGTACAGAAAGAGCGTGCTGGTTATCTTGGTATAAGTGTTAAACATCTTCGCGTGCGTGAACGAGAAACGTTACTGTTAACGGGTTTTAACGACCGTTATTATGAAGGGAATGGCGAAATATCGCTCAGTACATCAAACATCATGCTAATCTTACAAAGCAAGAGCAAATACGTGAGGAAATGTCTTCTTAAATACTCTTCACCGGAGTATCTTCAGAAATATACTAAACACCGCAAAGCGCATACACCTGAGGATGATTCATATATTTTAGAGGAGACTCAAGCCCTCGAATTCCGTCCTAATAAACGGGACGTGGACCATAATTCTAACCTTTTATCATATCATGTTTCGATCAAACAGAAACGGCTTCGCTCTGTTCCCATTTTTATTGAAGACTCCACCATCTACAAATTTAAATTAGTTTTAATTAATTGTATTAATAGGAGTCAAGTACCCTTTTAAATAGGTTTTATTTCTAATAGTTTTTATTTTTCACCCGAATGGGTAAGGTTATATATTAACAATTTAGAATAGTGTGAACCACTCCACCTATGACAGTATTTACAGGTAGCGACTTCTGTCGAAATAAAGAAAAATACGGATCTTTAATTTTTTTGTTTTGGGTCATTTTTTTATTTTTTTATTTCGTTTTTATTTCCTCCGCTGATTCGGTCGTGTTTCAGTTTGAGTCATTTTCTAAATGTAGTTTGAGGCCTGATTTTTTTGGACGACTCTTTATTTAGTATTATTTTAACTGTTCTCATTTTTAATGCTTTCAGTTCTTTACTATAGTAATTGTCTCAACTATCCATAAAATAAATATAATTTTAAAGGAAATGCATTATGTGTATTTATTTTTGTCTGTTATGCAAGTTTACTTAAAGCGTCAAAGTTGATTTTGTATGCCAATTTTGATTTATTTAACAAATTCTTTTTTCTTTTTTTTCGTTAAATTTAATTCTGCCCAACATTAAATGATCAGCATAGAAATTTACTTTTTTGGAAACCAATCGTCGTTAAATATTAAGCTATTTAAACAACCACATAAAAAACGTACAATACCATGGTGAATGTCCAATAAATGTCAAGTAAATGTTCGAACGGGTCGATTTTCCGAACAAAAAACCGAACAGTGTTTGAACAATATTTTTTATAGGGTTTATGTAATAAAATTAATAAACCAAACTAAAAGACTGACAGGGCTGTGATCAGTGATCAGCATTAATAATGTACTGCACAGCCAAAATCTCGACACAGCCCATTAGAAGCCACCTTATTAAGTAAATTACTTTTTTTGATTGGTTTGAAATCAAACATCGGAAATTTTATTTACTTAACCGTAACAACAAAGCAGTGCCCCGATTTTAACGCGTCCATTCACGTTTTCTGTTTCAAAATACCAAGACGCAACAGAGTTAGACCGATTATTTTCTTTTATAAAAATCTTTAATAATCGTTCATGTAATAAATTAATAATAAAATTAATATAGGCAATGCCCCGATTTTAACGGTCCATTCACGTTTTCTGTTTCAAAATACCAAGACGCCAAGAGTTGAACAGATTATTTTCTTTTACAGAAATCTTTAATAATCGTTCATATAATAAATTAATAATAAAATAATAATTATAGGTGCAAAAACCACAATAAAGCAGTGCCCCGATTTTAACGCGTCCATTCACGTTTTCTGTTTCAAAATACTAAGACGCAACAGAGTTAGACCGATTATTTTCTTTTATAGAAATCTTTAATAATCGTTCATATAATAAATTAATAATAAATCAATATAATCAATGCCCCGATTTTAATGGTCCATTCACGTTTTCTGTTTCAAAATACTAAGACGCCAAGTCGCCAACAGAGTTAAACAAATTATTTTCTTTTATAAAAATCTTTAATAATCGTTCATATAATAAATTAGTAATAAAATCAATATAGGCAATGCCCGATTTTTAACGGTCCATTCACGTTTTCTGTTTCAAAATACTAAGACGCCAGAGTTAAGACATTCTGTCTGCAATTGGTGAATTTCACTTTGAAAATTGGAAAATTATATATAGTATATTTATTCGGATCTTAGTATTTTAAAGTAGTATACATGTTTATTGCATCAATTATCTGTCGTTATCTGTTATTATTTAATATGTAGTTTTGTGCAATATTATAAATATTTAAATGTTATAAATACATCGTTTTTTTGTATCTTTTTTTTCTTCTCCTTTAAATATACACATATTATTTTTTATCTCCTCCTTAATATACGTTATACAAACGAAAATGCCTTCTCAAAAAAGACAAAAACAACTAAGAAGACAAAGAATTATAAGAAGACATTTTCGACCTAGCATACCCATTAATAATGTGAGGCTTATCGCAAACCTTCCACAACAAAGTACAAGCGTTTTATTAATTGCTCAATTTTTCAGCGGATTTTCTTTTTATTGACAAATTATAGTCAATTTTTTTAAAAAAAATGAATATACTTGGCAAGTAAATAAATTTATTTATTAATCAGATTTTTTTATTTATACTACAAACACTAAATTTCTTCTCGTTAATGCATACAATATTTGAATTTCTTAACTAGTATTCTACATAAACATGGTTTCTTTTTCAAGAATATTGTATTATGCATTATACGTATCTTTCTTATTCCATCCATTATTATAAGTCTATAAGATATTACCCATTATAAGATATACCGGATCGTATTTTTTTTATCTATATAGCCTTTTTATATTTAATGGTCATCATGACAATTTCACCTTAATTTCCCTTATGTATCAATATGATTTATGGTTTATAATAAATTATGTATACTTAGAATATTTATAAGTATTATTATAACAAACTATTCAGTTTGCGAATGAATGTAAGAAAATCACAAAATCACATGCGAATAATGGTATCACAGCTTTAACTGTCAAAAAAAAAATTTTTTCTTTCTATCAAAGTACATTAGTTCGTTCCGAATTTCCGAATGGCAAAGTAGATAGGGTAAAAGTATGACTGATTAGTTACGTCTCTTTTCCTTATACATCAAGAAAATATCACACAACATGCATATAAATAACTGGTATTATCTCTATCTTTCGTATCCTTTTTTAATAATTAGTGGCTAAAGGGGCGAATTGGGATTTTTTTTCCACGTTTTACCAAAGGATTGTCTTTAATATTAAAACAATTGAAAAGTAAATAAAAAATACGATTATATAAATTTTTTTTTCAAAGATACGAAAAATCAAAAAAGTTTAAATATTACATGTTAAAAAAATTTTATGGAAATTTTCAAAGTCAGGAGATGAAAATCGGAACTAAAAATAAATAAATAAATAAATAAAAAGGATTGATCAAAATAAATTATATAAATATAAATTATTACACAAAATGAAAGAGATTTGAACCGAGTAAATAATAATTTTATAATAATTTTTTTTTTCGCACATATGTCGTTTATTTTCTCGTTATCTTCGATAACGGATGAACAAAGAATAAACCCAAAAAACTTTAATATTATTCTACAAATTACTTTTTTGTCCTCTTTTTAAATATCCATGCAGTATCAATACATGTTTTCCTGTTTCGTATTTGCAACACTTAATCACATGTTGAAATTATAAAACGTGAAAATGAAGGAGAAAGCAGAGAAATTACTGATACCAAAATTGAAAGATAATCCAATTAAGGACTTAATGCTTTCATTCAGCAAATATATGCCTCGTCTTTGTGATTTATATAAATACATGTGCGTTATCATTGCTTAGATAAAAGGAAGGAGAAGAAAAAAAAAGCTGTCAGTTGTGCGATATTATTTAAAAAATTCAATAACATTTCCATTTAAAGAAAATTAAAAAAGTTCGTTAAAAAGTAAACTTAACAATTATAATGAAAATTTACGCGACGTATCAAAAACGTGTACCGTGTACGTACGAGATACCCTAATATGGAAATGAAATTACAACTATGAATGCGATTAGTAAATTTCAAAGTGATAAAAACATGAATTTTAAACCCGAGATCTGGTTCAAACTACAGCAAGTCACGTGGTTTGTTCGAATGACGCTAGGAACCTTATTCTCAAGTATCGTGCTTGCACGAAAAAAAGTTTCGAGAAACAAATAAAAGGTCTCCTAATGGATCTCGTTATGGATTTCGAGGAATTTGACTGGACAAGGGCACCGCCGAATCAACCGTACCGCTACTGCATGTCGGACGACCTGCTTTTTGCTTCGTCGGTGTTCATATGGTGAGTTTAGTTTCTTGGGGATACATACTAACGTTTTTTTTAAGTTGAGTAAGGTTGTGGGTATTCGACATTGGAAAAGAAGTGGTTCTATTTTCTGAACAAGTGATAAGTTCGCTATTTGTTTAGGTTAGATCACATTTCCATATAACGGAGATATTCCCAATTCTACTTTTAGGTAGTTTAGTTCGTTTTGAGGACAAATTACTTGGTTTCTAGGTTTTGTAGGAGGGCACGGCAGGTATGGGCGTACCATTGCACTAATGGCTCGTGTAAATTCCTAGATAGTTGACGAGGGATAGTAGGAAGAGCAGAAATTGGGTAATTTTTTCCGGTCTTCAGTTTATTATGTAGAGTGAGGGTAGATCGGTTTGTTATGGGTCATATCATATGAGTATGAATGCCTCCGTGTATTTATTTCTGTAATTAAATAGGTATTTATCCATAAAGAAATGCGTTGCCAATCAAAAAAAAATAATAATAATCTTTGGAGATTTGCTCGTTTCGTGTTATTCTTATAATAGTAGACGTCATTAGAGAAACGCTAAATCAATGTAGGTTTACAAGAAGTCATGCACCGACTAATAACGCAAACGAATTATTAAGTCACAAATTAAAAATGATCCATCAAATCAAATGTAATAAATATTTAAATTCAGTAGTTGTATCCAATGATCATCAATTTAGTAGTAGAGTTACAAATTTATTTTTTGATGTCGATGGGATTAACATAACGAATTTTGTGAAATTAGGGTTATCAGTTGGAAATTAACGAAATAAATATTTTAATAAAGAAGATACGTCAACTTATCAATATACAAAAATTGGTAAAGTTTACTTTATATATCTGAAATTCTGAATATTATTCATTTATCTATTATTTAATATTTCAATCTAGCAACCACGTTAAATAAGTTGTTGATTTTAATGAAATAACAATAATATAATTCGTATATATATATTTTTTTTTAAAAAAAAAAATAATAATAAAAACAATATCTTATGCCTCAAATTTTCCTTCCGCTTTTCGGCTAAAAGTCGTATAATAATCTTCTTCACCGCTATGGTTTTTTCTGTAATTTTAGGAATTCACTTTTATAACCTTTTTAAAGAATAATTTTAAAGCTGAACATGTCAACACAATCTTGATCCCTTAATATTGGTTAGAAAAAGCAAATATTTATTAGTAGTTTAATTGCCGATCCGTCTAAGAAACGGCTATCGTATATATAAAATACATATAGCGAGTGAAATCTGGCGCGCGTACAATGTGAAGTCATTTTTTTTCTTAGTAAGTTATAATTATTTTAACATATTGTATTTCCTTGGGGTTTTTTACATATATCGTATGATTTTTATTAAAAAATATTAAGTTATAGCGGTTTCAGTATTTGTGAATTTATTGCCAACTACGCAATTTTCGTTAAATTTCACTCCGAACATATAATGCTAAAAAAGTAAAAATTGTGCCAATCTTAAACGAATTGACAATTAAATAATTAATAAATATTTTTTTTTTAGTAATTTGGAGTTGGTTGATTATTACTATAAACCATTTGTTGATATTTAAATTTAATAATATAATAAAAAGTTATCAAAGTTCGCATGTAAAAAGTGGAATATGACGCGCGTGAAATGTAGTTATTTTTTTCTCAATAATAAAGGTATAATTATTTTAACATATTATTTTCCTTGGTTTTTTTTTACATTTATCATATGATTTTTATTATATATAATGAGTTATTCCCTTCTCTAGTATTATGTAGTTTTCTCACAATTGTGAACCCCCGAAAAACACTGCTGATTTGAAACGAAAAAATTCTATCTCAACTTTACAAAAAAATTAATAAAAAGTATTGACCCTAAATAATATTAGTCATGTAACAGAATAATAACAATAGAATACTTTTAATTGCAAAGGTAAAAAAAATATGTAAGATCGTACTGGAATTACATAACTCCGGCTGGAATTATGCTTAAATCCATTTGCTCATTTGATGATAGACAATACGATCAAGCCCATGTATTTGTCACATGATTAAATTTCTCAACGTTAAAATTATTGGCGATACTGAGTGAAACATTAAATTACATAATCCGGTTTCACAACCACTTTTTCCATTCCTCCACGTGGATGAATATGCAACGGTTCCGGGTAAATTACGGACGCAAGTCCGGATTATTTTCTTTTTTTGGTACGTACAGCCTAAGCCTAAGCAAGCATGACTAACTGCATGATTTACGTCATTATGTAAATGTTATCATCATCCAGGAATTCGGGATTTTCACATTAAGCATACATACGTACTCTTATTATCTATGTTGGAATTTTAAAAATAGAGGATGATAGGATAAACAAAATATTGTTATTAAATTGGAACGGTATTGTAGAAAAATGAATTCACTTGTTCCATACAATGCATCTATGACTTTATGAATTTGTCTTATGAGTCAATATTATTTTTTCAAAAGAATATTACATTTTGTGGAAAAATTTATAATCCTAATTACCATACTACTTAAAAATATAAGATATTTGATTGGATATTTAAAGAGATGATGAAAATGTTAAAGACTCCCCCTTATAATATTTTAATATTAATGAAATTCATTGTTTGGTCACATGACTAGTAATTTCTTAGCGATACTGGTTCCACGTGGTTAAATATGATGTAACGGACACCGGATAAACCATGGCCGCAAATTCTTTTTTTGGTCTAAGCATGACTAAGTGACTTACTGCATAATTACGTCTGTGCAAAAAAATTTTGTTATAATCCAAAATAAGACCTATCCGCAGAGTTTTTTAGTTAATTTCAGAAATTCTGAATTTTTCACATTTTAAGCATACATACATACTCTTATTAACTATGTTTATTAATGATAGAATAAACAAATATTGTAATTAAATTGGAACGATATTGTAGAAAAAATGAATTCACTTGTTCTGCAAAATGCACTATGACTTTATGAGTTGTTCTTTATGGGTCAACATTTTTGTGAAATTCCAATTTCCAATTTTCCATACTACTTCAAGATATCAAAGAATTATTATAGGATATTGAAGATAAAGACTTTTCTACAAGGAAATATTTTACATTAATTAAAGGTTTACCCTTAAATCCATTTGATTTATTTGTTCATGATTATTCTTGGCAGAAGCGATAGTCACGTGATTCGCTACGTCCGGTAAATTTTAACGGACGCAAATTTTTTGGTCCATATAGCATGACTAAGTTATTGAGAAACTGACTGCATAATTTACGTCATATGTCTGTGCAAAAATTTTTTATCATCCAAAATAAGGCCTTTCCAGAGTTTCGGAAGGAAAATTCCAGGGATTCAAAATTTTTATTAATAATTTATGTTTATTGGAATTTTTTAAAAATAGATGATGACAGGACAAACAAATATTGTAATCGAATTGAAACGGTCTAATTGATATTGTAAAAGAAAATGAATCCACTTGTTCAGCACAATGCACTATGACTTTATGAATTGGTCTTATTGAGTCAAATATTATTATTATTTAAAAATACTACATTTTGATAAAAGAAATTTAATATTCTTAGTTCCTTACTACTTCAAGATATCAAAGAATTATAAGATACTTAATTGGATATATTCAAAAGATGATAATGAAAATGTTTTAAAGACTCTCACCTTACAAGGAAATATTTTAATCAATTAAAAAGTTTAGTTTTATGCATCAATAGAATAATAGAAAACACATGTTTATGAAACTTTAAAATAGCGTGTAATAAAAAATAACTAAAATTGTGCAATAACAGGAATTTTGAGATCAAATTTGGCAACGATCTTTTTTTTTTTTTTTTTTGACATAAGGATTTACATAAAAGTAAAGAAAATAAAATCCCATTTTTTTTACTGAAAATGGAAAATGCAAATAGTTTTTTCTTTATATTAAAGTAACTAGAATTTCTTTTTTTCTTCTAGAAATGGAGAATGTAAATAAGGTTTTCTTTGTTCCATTTTATTACGAACGATAAATTAGAATATATATCTTAAGGATAATATGTGTACTGTGTGACTAACTTTAATTATAATTGATATGATTTTCAAATATAGTTTTAAGTTTTGATATTTTATTATGAAAGGAATTTCCGTTAATTAAAAAAAAAAAAAAGAATCGAACCTATAATTACTATTTACATTGACGTCTAACTTATTTTAATGAGTGTCAAAAATTTTATAATTAAAATAAATAAATAAAGTCACATGAAATTTTGTAGTTCTCAGTTCTCACGATAAGAAAAAAAAGTTCAGTTACCGTAACCGTACACGATCCCAAATGCCTCAATTGGTATGGTTTGTCAATCATTATCTTGTGAATAGATTATTATTTCGATTGTTATTAATCAACATAATGCGAATATATTAAAGATAATTGTCGGTGCACTCATATACTTTTAAAAAAAAAATTATTACTAATGATTATTTCATAATATATTTTGAATAAAGGCAACAATAATTAGTCATCATTTTACTATATACTGTATAATTTTATTATATTCACATATAAATTGAGTAAAATATAATAGAATGCAGGGCGTTCACATTTGTAATACAAAAAGTAGATCATTGCCGTTTAGAGCATTATTCTATTTTTTTTTATTGTCACTATCATTATATCATTATGGGAAAAAATTTTTTTTTTCAATAATGCGGCTAATGTTGATGATAGATTGATATATTACTTGTATATTATAATATAAAGGATTCTTAATTTTAAAGAGAGGATGTTAAGATTGAATGAATTCCAACGCGAAATAATAGCGAAAAATTATAAATAAGAAAAAAAATGATACAAAAGAAAAAAAATATAATATTTACACGAATTAATAATATATATAACGAAAAAAAAAAAGTACAGTAATTTCGAAAAAGAAAAATTTTTTAAGCATTTTACGCATTGTAAATACAGATCAAATGATCTTCGACGATAACGAAATTTTTTTGTTTGGATTTTCCTCGAGTCATAATAAAAAATCTTATGAATGTAAATTAATACATTTTCGCCGATAATGAAGTTTCTTCTTGTAATTGTTGTTGTGGATTCTCATAAATACTTAGATTGGAACAAGGTTCATAAAATTGATAACAATTTAAAAAATTTTGTAAACATCCTTCGTCGATAACCGTTGTTGTTGTTATAGGATTTTCTACGATTTGTAGATCGTAACAAGGGAAATAAAATTGATTAAGATATGATTCTGGATTGTAAATGAACTCTTGGCAATAGTTAAGTTGTGGATTTTGAATATTTTCTGGAGGAGTGCTAGGTTCATTGATTATAGTAACTTCTGTGTCATGCTTTTGTGAGGACGATGAAGTTATAGTATCAGGAAATGTTGATATAAATTGATAATTACGATTTGAATGAATAACCTCTGTATTAATTTTTGGTGATTTAATTTTTTGAACTTTAGTTGTCTTCTTTTCTAATCGATTTCGTTTATGTGTAGAAGAATTCTTCCAAATGAGTCTATTCGAAACGGTTTTTTTACGTCGTTCGACTAATAATTCTTCTACTTTTTTTGAAATGTCACGATATGCGTCTTTTACAGTGTTACTTTCATCTTCCCAGTACTTGCTCACTAATTTTGATACATCAGTCATTTTAAGATTGCATTTTAGGTGTGAGAGATGGTCTAAGAACGCTTTACGATATATAAGGAAAGCATTTGGGCCTTTCGATTTAACTTTACAAGGTTTACGTTTTTCTACAATATCATTTGGATCGATAGTAGGTGGGAACGGAAGTTTGAATTTATTAATTGTGTTGTTGTAAGTTTGGCAAGACATTTTTTTTTTTTTGCTATTTCAATTAATAGAATGAAAAAATTTTGAGATGATGTGAAATGTTTTTTTGACCGTGTATTTATATTAAAAAATTTTTTAAGATTAAGTTTCGGGAATTAGCAGGAAAAATTCGAAAGAATTCAAAGATTGCGTCAAAAAAAAAATTTTTTTTTTAAAAAAAAAAAATAGAAAAAAAAAATTCTGCATAAACACACGGATTTAATCAGTCCAAAATTAGAAAACAAATCTATTTTTAAAATTGTTTCATTATTCCAATTATTTCGTGGAAAAACTTTTTTTATTATATTCTTTCAAATTTAATTTTAAGCAAAAAAGAAGGTTTAACAATACATTAACCTACTAGAATGCCTTTTACTTTGTTTTTATGTCGATCTTAATGAATATATATTGATAAATCCAAATTTGGGAAATAAATTTTTTTTTTTTTTCCAACACGTTTCTGTTATGTATTACATATTTTGTGGAACCAGTTATTTTTATCTCCAAATTGATTCGTTATTGATGCGCATAATATACTTGAACTAGTTGTTGTTGTTTATTATATATGATGAATTCTAAATATTTAATAATTTTTTTTTTTGTATTATTTTCTTAATGTAAATTTTAGAATGATGCAATGTCATCCCCAATTGTTATTGTTACACGCTGATTGGCAACAAAAATTTTTTTAAAATAAAGAAAATCGGATTTCAATACCCGATAATGTAAAAATTTCTTATAGAAATTCTTTAAATTGAATCCATGCAAAAATAATTTATACGTATAATAATGTAATATTCTATTATTATCATTTTTTGATTATATTATTATTGCATTAAGATTATCAAACTGAATATCTTTGAGGTTCTTATGACGTAATAGTACCAAACTTGAAACTTCTTCCCGTGTACAAAAAAAAAAAATAATTTTATTGACACCTTCTAAACAAGGATCTGTTGTGATAGAACCTTCGTGATAGACGCGTTAGATATTTTTGGTTTCTTTAAATCGTTTTTTTACATTGTTAAGGTATAATTAAATTTCTATTTTAGTCCCATTAAAACAAAGCAATCGATTTAATTCGTAAAAAAAATAGTTTTCATTTCTTTGTTCTCAGAAAGTTTGGAAGTTGTGTGTGAAACGTAATAATAGTTCCCCCTTCGTTATTTCGCCTGAAAAATACATCCATTATCAGTGATGGCTCATGAATGTCATATGATGCAAAATATTTCATCTTATAATAAACAAAAACAAAACTTTTTTATATATTTATATAAATAATGAAAATATTTACCGACGCTATTCCAAATATTATTTATTCAAAATATTTTTAATTTTTTTTATATATATGATAATATATATATATATATATTAATGCAAGAAATGTTTTATCATAAATATCAAAGATGAGATCATAAATTGTAATCGATAAAGTTAACGAATATAATGCAGTATATTCTGTAATCTGTATAAGCCCGATAACCAAACTTAGAATATTTAAATGATTTAAAATTGGATTTTTTTTTCTTAATATAAATTCATTTCAATTTGTCATCATATAATTGCATTTTTGAACCATAATTTAACCTTGTTTAAGATTTATTATAGTTACTATTAAGTTTCATATCCTGAAATTAGTAATTCATTGTAACAAATTTGGTAAAACCTTTTAATATAAATTCATTTAATATAAATTATGGCGTAGATAAAACAATATTATCGATTGGAGTAAATTTCATTTTGTGCGTGTTTGAGTTTGATCACACAATATTATATATATATTATATTTAAGCTAATCTATATAAATAATTATAAAAAGACGTAAATTATAAATAAAATATGTATAAATTAATGAATTGTTATCCGCAGAAGTAAAATAATAAAGAAATTTCTATTTAAAACAAATATATGATCATATGAAAAAAAAATGATAACGATCTATTAAAACCTATACAGTAATAAGCACAGTATCACATATTCTTTCTCTTGTTTCTTGTTTCACTGTTAATCTTACTAAATTTACATATTAGAACGAACTACAATCACTACAATCACTACACTTTATAAATAATACATAATAACTGATCCATATAAGTATTTTTTCGCTTTATATTTTTTTTTATTATGTATTTATAAAGGTAAATAAATATTAAACGATCTTTTTAAGTTACTTTTAAATCAAATTTATTATCGTTATTAAATAGGATAGCCCTTACCAAATGTGATCACACGATCATGTTACACAAGATTTAAATGGTATACAAAACGCCAATAATATTATTTGATTCCATTGTTTGTATGTCAATTTTAATAAGTTATTGAAAAAGGCAATTTGAAATCAGTTCGTTTGAGATCGCTTCTTCTCAAGAAAGCTTTCTTTATTGTTCGCTTCCTTATTTTTTTTCAACAAATACATTAATACCCGTATTGTACCTTATTAAATTTATTAAAATTTAATATTAAATCTCAGATTAAAACCCCGTAATGCATGAATAATATTTAATATTCCACTACTTTTGGGTTGAAAAGTTAATGAATCGATAATTCGATTGCTTTTTGTTTTTGTAGATTATTCTCGTTTTGTTTAGTCATAATCGTAGTTTTTTTTTTTTGTTTCGAAATTTCCTTTATGGTTTTTTTTTTGTTTATTAGTGAATTGTCTATTGACCATTAAATTTGGAAAGCGAAAATCCGGAATTTTTACGATATTTATAAAAATTCTTTTCTATATTATCGTTATTATTAAAATATTTATTATAATAAAAGAATATGATCAACTATATATTGTAACAGGATTTCTTAATCAAATTATTTAGAAAATTCTCTATTCTCTTTAAAAAAAACTAAAATTTGTGTTTTAAGAAATGATCTTAAGATTTTCCAAAGCCACATTTCCTTCAAAAACTTCTATCTTTACACATTTAATATACTATATGTAATTGGTTATAATTCTAAATTACCATATTCAGAATAACTTCTCAATAAAGGATTATTGTAAAAGACGTTTTTGTGAAATGTTTGTATTTTGTAATCCGCCAATAATATGTGTAAATCATGATTTAAGTTTACCCATGCCTAAATAGCAAAATTAAATAGCGATTTTCTTTTATTTTTTTTTCAACTATAAAAATAACGACTTTTTTCCAAAGCAAAAAAAAAAGTGAAAACTGTGATGATAAGTATGTGCGTGCACGATACGTATGTTTTTGTTTTAAAAAAAAAAAATTTCTTATTAATTTGTCGATTTCCTTCGTCAAATAGATTATCATAAACCAAAGGTGGTGGTGATAGTAGTGTATTTATGAATGACAAACAGTAATATAAAATATATTAAATTATTATTATAATTATTTTGTTTTAAAGAGGAACAAGATAGACTAGAAGAATTGGAGTGCTCGACAAAATTTTCATCCGGATCTTTATAATGTTAATGAGTTTTCTTGGCGATAACGTATTCCGGATCTTTATAATGTTAATGAGTTTTCTTGGCGATAACGTATTCCGGATCTTTATAATGTTAATGAGTTTTCTTAGCGATAACGTATTTTCAAAAATTATATATGTTACAAGTTATTTCATTTGGTCTTGAAGATATTCATAGTAACGGATTTATTCAAAATTACGTTTTTGAGTGTTTATTAGATATGCAAATATTCTTATAGTAGTATTAGAAGTCATTAACCACTCGACATTAGTTGGCCACTGAACTGGATAAGTTCAATTGAACTGTACTGGATTGGAGCGGGCATTTATTGGAGAGTTATTAGAGATAATAAGACTGTATTATATCACTTTATAGGATTATATCCACGGCGACCTCCGTCTAAAAGCTAATTTCATCATCGTCTCGATTATAATGATCAAGATCGTATTAAATTACACACCATAGAAGTCTATCTATTTACTTTTTACTACACGAACATAAAATCAAGGCTTTATTGGTTAAAATTTAAAAAAAAATTCTATAACTGGAAGCGTTAACAATATCCTTAGTAATTTTCGATATTCTTTCGTATTTATTTTCACTGATTTTAAAAGTTTTGATAATATCTATTCTACAACTGGAAGCGTTAACAATATCCTTAGTAATCTTCGATATTCCTTCGTATTTTTTTCACTGATTTTAAAGTCTTGATAATATCTAATCCGTTCCTCAACAACAGGTTATATTAGAATGAAACAACTCTCGCTACTTGCCAACTTAGTATTGGATGGATCGCAAAATTTCGATTATATACATATAATATATTGAAAGTACTCCTTCCAATTCACAATTTCGCATGTAAATTCAGTTTAATAGGTATAATAAGTAATACTGTATTTTATATTATTTATTTGTAATAAATAGATTTAGAACCATATTTATTAATTTATTCAATTTAGAATTAATTTAGATTTAAATTATGAATTGTATTTAATACGAACCAATATACCTTTTTTACTTTTTCATGCTAACAAAAATAACATTAGAAATTATTTTGTCATTTTACAATATGAAATAAGCTGGTCTTTATGTAGAGATCTATACTTCACTGTGCCGTGTATGTATATCTAATTTACGAGCTTTTTTTGATTTCACATGATTTGTGTTTATCTTTTTTGTCTTATAATCGTTTTTATCACAACAGATAAATTGTAAAGTGAAGATCAACAAAGTACAACCAAAATAATATACAAAATTCAAATTTTTTCTTTATATAACCCTTCCGTTAGCGGTTAAGTCTGTAGGAACGTTCGAACGAGTTGATCTCGGTAGACCAAAAATATTTAATTAAAATTATGTCTGTATGTAATGAACCATATATTCAATTTAGAATTAATTCAAATTTTTTTTTTACTTTTTCATGCTAACAAAAATAACATTAGAAATGATTTTGTCATTTAAATATATGAAATAAGCCGGTCTTCATGTAGAGGTCTATATTTCATCGTGCTGTGTATGTATAATATCTTGAAATTTACGAGCTTTTTTTATGATTTCACATGATTTGTGTTTATCTTTTGTCTAATAATCTTATTATAATCGTTTATATCACAACAGATAAATTGTAATGTGAAGATCAGAACCAAAGTACAACCAAAATAATATACAAAATTCAAATTTTTTCTTCATATAACCCTTCTATTAACGGCTAATTCTGTGGGAGTTGATCTCGGTAGACCAAAAATATTTATCAAAATTATGCTTGCATGTATCTAAAATATAAATCACCATTGTTTCTTAATTCCGAATACCCTAACATAGAATAAAATTTTATTTAGGTTTCTCGTCATAATTGGCTAAAAAGATCCTCGATAGTTATCAATCTTTCATGTGAATATAAAAGATAATAATTATACAGTAAGTTCAAGAAAATTACATTTATTCTTAATCAATTACCCTTACTTACAAGTAAAATTTAGTAAGCATAATTTTGAGAAAGTAAAAAATATGTCTTTCAGAATTTCAATAAAGAATATAAAATTGATTCTTACACATCATAAAATTTGTATTGTAGGTATATTTATTTATTTACTCTGTGTAATCAAATATTGAAATCGGCCATTTTCGAACCACTATAAGTTGAACCACCATAAGCTGGACCATAAAATGATCAATTCATATTCAGGATGTTACAAGATTAGCATCTGGATATAAAGAAAATAGGAAGTTTCTTGTTGGCTATTCTCCTTTCCTGATAAGCTGATAAGGTGGTCTTCAGTTTCGTAGCATCGCGCTTCAAGAAAACCGATTTCAAAGCGTTCAGAGTGAAATATTTAGTTTTGAAAATTTCTTTTTAATCCTATTAATATGAGATAATGACAACTTTATTAAAATATGAATGCATATACTACTCTATCTTATATTTATTTGATTTAGATTACCGTACGTTCATAATTTCAACGAGATGTAGATTTTCACGACATAATTTACTGTTAGGTAATGATAAATTATTTAATAAAACATATAAATTTAATTTAATTAATTAATTTTTTATGAACAATTCTTTTTTTTTTCTCCTTATAAATACGTTGATGCCTAATTGTGGTACACTTCGAAACTGTAAAAATTTCGACGGGATGATAATAAACACAACTTGGCACAATTAGATTGTTCTGTAACATTTTTGTACGATGAAAGAATTGTACGCTAAGACTTGGTAGTTATTTAAAAATTATCATATTTAATGCGATGTATTAGTTCATCAAAATTCAATCAAGCTGGCGAACTTTGCTTATTAAAGGATCGACGAAGACGATATAGTATCGATACACTAAAGGAAAAAGAATCGTCATTTTTGTGTAACACAGATATCTAGGCTGATAGCTCATAACAAGCTAAGGTAAGTTGGTTTTCAAGAGCAGCGCTGTATCATTTGAACATAATTGTCTTTTAATTAGTTTATTTATGTGTCACTTTTACCATATAAAGAAGTTGACACTTGGATTATGGCATATAGTTTATTTATCTAGTATTTATTGTTATAAGCAAAGGAATGCTACAATATATAAATAAGTTGGTAAATGGTATGTTTTTTTTCTTTTTAGTAACGTTTATCATAGCTATTATCTAGCTATTATAATGAACATTAGACTAATTTCGTTAATATTAGTTAGTCTTCGTTATCCCGTAAAACGATTAAAGAAAATTTTGGCGTATATTATGTATTGCGTATATGTATTTGGTACAGTAAGTATTTTACATCATGAAACCGATATATCGAATTTTTCCGCCAAAACCAAGTAATCACTAGTGGCGTGGAGTTTAGTTGAATTCGTCGATCCCTTTGTACCTGTGAACGGGGAAAGTTTTCTTTCATGGCACTAATTTTGCATTCCAAACATTCCAAACACTATCCAAAAGTAATTAGAGGTTTATCGCATTCCGGACAAATCAATCTTGATCGACCAAGTGACTCGATTAAAGACTCGTACCCGATCAACACGACCTGGAAAGGGTTGCCGGAGAAATTTTATGGTCATTTCAAAATTGGCTTCAATAGTATAAAATAAAATTAAAGGAGAATGTTTTAGGCTATACATTTATTAGTAAAAGTGTCATTATTCGATGTAGGACAAAAACATTGAATTCCGAACTGTTTTTTCATTGCACCGCTAATTTATATATCAATTTTAACATAATATAGCTTGTTTGAAAAACAAGGGCTTATTTTATATAAATTTAAGGTAATATTATTATGAAAATTTTTTTCCTGCTTATTTCGACTATTAAATTAATAATCAATTTCTTTATTATTTTACCAAAATTTATTTGAATTTCCTTTTTTAAAACCATATTGCTGCAACTTGGCAATTTTTTTTTTTTGATATTTGTTTCTCAATATTATGCTTAACAATAATATAAATTTTCAAAAGAATCGGACTCTTTCATTAAATAAATACTTATCAATAATTTTCTTAAGAAATCAGATCTCACATGATCAGGTCATAGGGCAGTTCGTACTTGTAATCTTCTCATTAAGATATCTTGATAGTTATTTGGTAAGTAATATTGACTTAGATATGGAATTTGGCATAAAATATTCTCATTTTATATTATTTAAGATAACATTAATTAGTGATTGCGTTTTTATAATCATTAATTTATTAGATTTATCTCATTCTCATTTAGACGGACATGCCAAAATATGCCATTTTAATGTTGAGTGCAACTTTGTCCATATCCGAATCGTCCTAAGTTACAATTTTACTTTGACAAACGTGAAATTTGTTTCACAACCCCTAATTTCAAGGTTTTAACGTTCCGATGGGTTTATAAGACTTTCTAGTACTTTGTGTAACAAGGCTTACTATACAATAAGTAAACTTTTTATTTGTAGCATGTAGTAAAGTTTCAGTTAATAAATTGTAAAAAGCTTAGAATTTTAAGCAAAATTTGGTATGATTTTATTTGTTTAATTATTTTATATCATAATTTAAAGAATTTTAATAACAAAATTTTATTATTATTTATTTTAAAGTTAGGCTTATTCAAAAATCTGAGAGAGGATACTGCAAGTATTGAACTTTTTAACTCCTTGTCAATAATAATTTTTTTGTTTTTAATATCGTTAGAATCATCTTAGTTAAAGATTTATTTTGATATAAATTCACTTGATTTGAATCATAAGTTACAAAAAAAAAAATTTTTTTTTAAATAATATATTAAAAAAGTTAATAATTCAGCTAATATTAAAACTATTTTTATGAAAATACTATAATCAACTAGAGCTTTATAATTGAGTATAATTTTGTTTTGTTCAAATAACAGGTTGCCAAATTTCGCCGTGCATATTTTACGCACGTGATAGTAATGTCCATCCAATTCATTATAAGGCATTATAGGGTTTCAATTCCAGATCAAACCGTGTGAAACCCAATGTGCCGTTAATGTTATCAATGCCGTAACTTTTACTGTGGCCAATGACGCCGTAGAGTTTAAATAGTCTAAGTAGATAGCATAAAATAGTTTAATAGTACATAGCTTAACAGTATAAATTTTTTAAATCTCTCCGAATTTGCTATAAAAATTAAAGTTTCCATGCTGATTTAAATAACTTTGATTATAAATTTCATGGAACAATAATTTTATTAGTAATTAAGGAGAAAAAGAATGAATAATTAGAATGGTATGATATATTATAAAGTATAAAATAAAGTATGTAAATGTTTTTTAGGAAAATTTAAATTAATAAATATTACACACAAGTTATAGTGACTATTTACTGCACATACAGTATACCAGTTTACGGCACATACTAGGAAACCATTGATGTGACATATTTTCGATCAATCACAGATAAAAAATAATACCAAGAATTAAAAGAATTAACCAATAGCAATAATGAAATTTTGGTTAGCGTAGTTAATATTAATTGTGAGAATGATATAAAGTACAACTACTAATAGGTCATCTAGACTGCTTAATGAAACGGTGAATATATCCTAACTACAAAATTACAATTTCTTTATTTTTAATAATTAAAACATATTACAATCTGCTTCATTAGCTACCAACAACCAGTTATTGATTTTGTACTACGAGAACGGAGGCTCTATCAATAATTTGAGGAATTCTTTCATGTAGAAATATGATCGATATACTATGGGGAACGTTGGAAATCTGAAGAATTTATTCTGAGGTTCACGGAAATTTCGTGGAGAAAATTTACTTGTTGAAGACGAAAAGGTTTCTACTGTACAGATGCCCGTATTTCCGACATGGGTTTTCATGGTCCATGTAATAATGATATAAAGTATAAGATATAGGGTTTTTATATGATGCGCCGGAAGATTTACATGCCGAGAACCATAATACTAATTCTAATATTTATTCATTTGATATTACAGTAACACCCCTATAAGTGCACCCTCTATAAGTGCATTCCCTCTCTATATGCACTCCATAGCTTGATCCCGAGCTCGGGACTTAGAGCTAAGTGCACTCCCTCTATGTTCTGCACGTGCAAGCAAATCTGAGTCCCGGGTATATTAGAATACCCTCCATAAATGCATTCACGTGACTATTGCAAAATTTTGACCAATCATTGATAACGGTTAATTTTTAAATTAATTTAATTTATCAATTTAGAAGTGAAATCATGGCGAACTATATAACAGTAAACTTTTATTTTGTAGTTACAAGCAATTACATTTGACTATGAAATTCGTTAGTACCAACTACTATAACATCATCAATTAAATTATAGATGAATTGGAGTAAATTACAAGCGTGTGAACATCTTACTTGATCAATTATCCCAAATTAGTATAGCAAGAAGATTTTTTTTTAAGGAGACAGATAGTGGGAAAGATTGAAAATTTTTTTAGGGCCAAAAAAAATAGTTTAATGCGGCAAACTGACATTAACACATATTTTCACTAAATTTTCGCAAAATATGTTGTTTTATTTGGATTTGAGTTTAATAAAAAAAATTTAAAACTTATAAATAAAAATTTTTGTCAGAAACCTAATTGTGTAACAAAATCTATTTTTCTATTGGCTGTTCTATAAATGCACACCCTCCCTAAGTACACGTGCATAGTCGGTCCCGAGGTGCGTGCACTTAGGGAGGTGTTACTGTATTATGAATATTTTGCAATAGGAAAAAGACATTATGTTTAATTGATATATACCCGAAATTCCTGAGGATGCATTAACTTTTATGCAGCATTATTTCTACGATGTACGAAAATGAAACATTCGACAACATTCTATTAGAAAAAATGGGTCATTTAATTTGTGATGTACGAACGGAATTATAATTTCGACCAAATATGATGTCGAAATGTCCTCCAAAAAAAATTACGCCGCTTTTGGCGGTAACCGACAACATTAGCAAGCAGATTTAAAAATTATGAGTGCGAGTTGTCTTTACATTTTTTTGTAGTTCCATCAAAAACGAGAACTCTTACTAAAAAATCTATCATCCGATTATTCAGAAACAAATATCTAATTATAACAGTAAGATATCACTTTTTAATCTATTATATAATTTTAATTATAGTGACTAATTTTTTTTTGTTATTTATTATTATCTTACAATAAAAAGATCGAAAATTTTACATCATTTTTTATGGAATCATCAATAATATGTTGTTAATTATCTTAACGTCGGTTTCAAAGCAACATTCATTGGCCCAGCTCGAGTCATTCTTGTGCACCATCATCCAAAATCCATCTAGGCCCTTTCATCCAAAGAGCTGAGTAAACGCTACTAAATCTACCCCTTACCCGATATATTTGATCATTTCGACACGTCAAAATTTAATAAAATGCCGTTTTGAGCAAAGGTACTATAATTTTTATTTAATAATTTTTGGATTTTGTTTTGAAATTTTTTTTTAAACAGTTCATTAATCAAACTTTACCACTCACGCTCGACAAATAACAGAGATTATCAAAGCTACGAGAATTTTTTTTCACTGATGTTCGAACGAATATTTAATGGAAATAGAGGGATGTATGAGAAACAATTCATAGTCCTTGAAATAATATTTGATAAAGAAAATATAATTTAATGGTTATAGAAGTAACGTTTATATAAGAATCGCTTGTATGAAGTGGTTGTTTTTAATTCTCAATAAAATCTTTTTATTTTTGTAAGATATACATCAGAAATTTTTAATACCATTTATATATAATATTAAACAAATTTGATTACAAAATTGGATTTTAATGCACATATGAAAAATTAAGGAAAATAATAAAAAAAAAAATAATAATTTTCTCTTATATAAAAAAAAATCCTTTTAGTACATTTATATAATTTCGGTTAGAATGATTGAATTTAATCACTTTTTAACCGATCACGTATATTTGTTGTGCCCCAAGTTGATGATGTGCCTAAATCAACGATCGGCTTAAATTATTGGCCAACTTTTATAATGCCTTAAGAATTTTCTAGCATTACTTTCACATATAGTAAATATTATGTGTCATAAATTTTAACGCTACTCGATTTCGAATTAATCGAAAATCCAATCAAATCTATAACGAATCTAAAAATTAAATCCAAAAAATGAATTTTTTTTTGGAATTCATCGAATTATTAAAAGTATTAATGTTAATAAATTAGAGAACTTAATGATTGCTTCCTGAATTCCTGAAAGGCCAAATCTAAATGACAGATGGAATTTCGACTTAGAGTGACAATAAAATTTTATTCATTTGTTTTAATGATTTTTTTTTAAATCATGATCAAAAGATTTTCTCGTATGATTTTTCGCGCTTTTATCTGATTAGCAACTATTTTTTCTTTTTTATGAAATATAGACTAAATTACAAACTAAAATATAGAATAAAGTATCATAAACGCAAAAAATGTTTTCTTATTTACGCTTGGAACAAAATTATTGAAATTGATGCCGATCGTCAATTTTTTTTTTATCTAAATTCGCATCACGTTCGTTTCTTACAATAAAAATTTTAAAATTTTTAATACTTATTTGTCAAAAATTTTTTTTTGATATTTGGATAAATAGACAGACACTATTGAAAATTTTTTTTTTTTACAATAAATCACAATAAAATCACACCGAAGAAAATAGGAATCACAGTGAAGTTTCATAATGGCAGTTACTCTTTAACAGTTTAACCTATTTAGAAATGATAAAATGGATATTTGGAAATGTTTATTGCATATTTTTCTAAAAAATTGATGGTGTTAGGGCAAGTTTCATTTTATAAAATTATAATAAAAAATGTTTGTGCTTTCTGATAATAGGAACGAAAACAATTTATAAGATCAAGTAATGTGATATTGAATAATTATGGTTTTATTTATCTCGTTGTGCTTTTTGTCTAATAATAATTACATTTTCTATTTGCGTTAGATACTGTATGACATAAATTATTGGATTGAAATTGAACAAACTTTTATAAAACTACAGGTTAACCGGTTAACTGGTTAAGATCGAGGCGTCTTAAAATCATTTGGACCATAATTCTGGTCAGAGCTATATAAATGCGGGCCAGAATTATATAACTGCGGTCGGTCACGTGTTCCCAAGATCGAACTGATTTTTTGGTATGCTAATCAATCGACGCACTTGATACACCTCGTTTCATAGACTGGTCTAGGCCTTTCCTTTTTCGGTATAAGATATATGTAGATAGGACCCCGAGCTATATGTATAGAGGTAAGGTGCAGCAAAAAAAAATTACTATTAGCTCTACGCATTTTTTCAGGGCCGGAATTATAATAATGCCAGTCAGTGTCTAAAAAAGGAAATAAAATCCGGCCGGAATTATCTACAAAAGGAAAGATCTACATGATTATTTTTGTCAATTCTACGCAAACCCTTACCCTACCTTTATGTAGATTACTGGCTAAATATATGTCGCACCCGATTGGCTAGCATTCCAAAAATTGGCCGATGAACGAAATTAATAGCCCTGTTCATTTCTAGATCGGACCAGATTGATCGCAAATTTGTACCCCAAAATAATTGGTTACTGATGCGGTCAGCGGTCAGTCAAGCCGATCTACAAAAATTGGTGTTTTTCCCTGATCGATTTTATAATAAACATAATAAACAACAACTACGTGTTTTTGCCCTATAAGCTATTATGGATATATAAACCAATCCGATCAATCAAAAATTGTGCTCAATTGTAACTATGATCTGATTGGTTATACATTTTTTCGGTCAATCCGATACGATCTAGAAATGAACAGGGCTAATGTTCCTCTCTATAACTAAATATGTGAGTAGAATCAAATAGATACAATTTACGGCCAAAAAATATTTTTTAGTATTAACCGGGTAAGGTTTTTTTTGAACGGTTCCAACCTCTACTACGAAACTATGCTAAATATTTTAGGTATTTAAGAAATAAGGATATTAAAGGAACAAAGTCGATCCCTAAGGAAAGATGAAAAAAAAATAAATATTTGACGATTAATAAGATGTACAACATGACTTGCCAATCAAGCGGGTCTTAACTATAAAAAATACGAATCAGTTGTTTATAATTAGGAATTTAATATAGTAATAATTAGTTAACAAAAAATAATAAATAACATTATTAAATTATATTTATAATATTAGAATGATATAAATTATATTTACAATAATATAGTTTATATTAATGATTTGACGTATTTTCACCCTGGGCGATTTGGCGATTTAATAATTTTTCACCTTGGGTGATTTAACCTATATAATTTACCCGGTGATATTTACCCGGTGATATCACCTCATTATTAAATTTGTGCATTAAATTTTATTGGCTAATCTTTGTAACTACTAAGGTATGTTTTTTATTTTTTTGTTTTTGTTTATTTATTACATGTAATTTCCGTTCCCTACTAACTCCCTACTAACTTTATCTCTTCTTTTAATTTTATGGGTTTGGTTTTTACTTGGTCCCCCTGTTTATCTCATTTCCGTCCCTTCTCCCATTTTTTGTTTTCTTTTTGTCTTTTCATTTCTTTTGCTCTTTTTATTCTTCCCTTCCTACATTTTTTCCGTTGTTTTTATTTCCTCTTTGTTTCTTCGTCTTTTCATTCCTTTACATTACCCTTTGTTCCTTTCATTTTTATTCCATTCCCACTTCATCTTTTTCGTTCCTTTATCTTTATACTACCCTTTGTTCTTTTCATTTTTTTATTCCCTCTTGCTCCATTTCGTCCCCCTCCATTCTTTTCATTTTTTTTCATTCCCACTTGATCTTTTTCGTTCCTTTTGTTTCTTTCACTCACCCTTTGCTCCATTTCGTTTCTCCCTCACTCCCCCTTCATTTCCCTTTTATCTCCCTATTTTTTCATTCACCCTCATTTTTTTTGATTAATTTTTTAGAAGTATTTTCGAAAAACTTTAATATTATGAAAATACTACAAATATTTTTAATTAATTATAAATTTTATAATTATTTCTTATTTTATATTACGTCAATCTTAAACTTATAACCAACTCAAAAAAAATATTTGAATAATTAAATGTATTAGAATCTATTCATTTCATTTATTATTATTCTTTTGGTACTTAATTTGACTAGACCAATTGAATTAAAATCTTTATTCAAAAATCTGGTAGTTATTTAGAGAATTTCGGATATGGATTTGGTTATAATAATCTATTATTAAATCAACAATTCAAAAAAAATTGACATTTTTACATATTTTATAATTAATTGATTGATTTTTATGAATTTGAAAATCAAACTATTTATCCAGCGTTCAATTTAATTGAAAAAATCTTACTCATCTTTCTATCAACGTCGGTCAATTTTCCTATATCTGATATGTTATATTGATTTTTTTAAAAAAAATAATAATTTTGTAAATATATTTAATATAATAAAAAAATTTGGTGGAAAGAAAAAGGAAATCAGTTTAAAAAAAAGGAATCCGAAAAAAAAGATTAGTACGAAAATTTTTTTTAAAAAAAAAAAATCGGACAAATAATTTTCCGATTAAGGTAAAATTTTATTAACTGAAATTGGATTAGTTGGAATGCACACGGATTTTGACCATAAATAGATCAGTGTCACGGGTTTTAATTGTATGGCATGGGATTTCAAGTTACACAATACCAAATTATTCACACAGAGACTATAAATCCAAACGTCAGACAAATTATTTTAGTTATATAGATTTTTTTTTTTTAATAATAATTTTATTTTTTAAATAATAATTTACTAGTGAATAAAGCTTTACTATTTTGTTTCCTCTTTTAGATGGTTCTTATTATCTTATAACACAACCCTGTAAAAAATCTGATCCGTGTTTTATCTTTCCATGTTTTTTCCGTAAATGTATCATTTTAATGGAATTTATAGCCTTAAATCATGGAAATTTTCATCTCGCTAACACGGATATCCGTGAATGTATCATTTTCACAGAATTTTTACGGAAGACACGGAGAAATAATGGAAATATTCGGATAAAAATTTTTTATAGGGCAATGAATGAATCGAATGGCAGCTCCCCTGCTAATAAGTCAATTTCTTGTATTTAAGACAACATTAATTAGTGATTGCGTTTTTATAATCATTAATTTATTAGATTTATCTCATTTAGACGGACAAGCCAAAATATGCCATTTTAATGTTGAGTGTATATCGGGTGTGTACACAGGAATTTTACTCGACAAATAGATAAATGGTAATGTCTGTTACAGAGCAGAAAAGGAAATAGCGTTTCCACTGTTTATATTTATCTGAGGGTTTTTTCAGCAAAATTATTTTTTTTAAATGTCATGGGGTGAAATTTTAATTATGAATGGTACCACACTACCTGTGATGATTTTGTCACATCATCACGTGCTGACGTGTTTTACGTGTTTCTGAGGGACAGTTTTGTCACCTGCGCAAACTGAATAGCTTATTATAATACTTTATAAATATTCTAAGTATACATATTTTATTATAAACCATAAATCATATTGATACATAAGGGAAATTAAGGTGAAATTGCCATGATGGCCATTAAATATAAAAAGGCTATATAGATAAAAAAAAAATATGATACGGTAATATCTTATAATGGGTTGGTATTATATAATGGATGGAATAAGAAAATCAGGGGAAGATACATACAATGCATAATACAAGATTCTTTGAAAAAGAAACAATTTTCATGTAGAATAGTTAAGAAATCCAAATATTATATAATAAATAAAATTCTGATTAATAAATAAATTTATTTACTTGCCAAGTATATTCATTTTTTTTTAATTGACTACAATTTGTCAATAAAAAGAAAATCCGTTAAAAAATTGAGTAATTAATAAAACGTTTGTACTTTGTTGTGGAAGGTTTGCGATAAGCCTCACATTGTTAATGGGTATGCTAGGTCGAAAATGTCTTCTTATAATTCTTTGTCTTCTTAATTGTTTCTGTCTTTTTTGAGAAGGCATTTTCGTTTGTATAACGTATATTAAGGAGGAGATAAAAAATAATATGTGTATATTTAAAGGAGAAGAAAAAAAAGATACAAAAAAAAACGATGTATTTATAACATTTAAATATTTATAACATTGCACAAAACTACGTATAAAAGATAATGACAGAATTGATGCAATAAACATGTATACTACTTTTAAAATAAGATCCGAATATATAGTATTCTATATATAATTTGGCAATTTTCGCAAATTTTCTAAGTGAAATTCACCGATTTCCAGACAGAAATGTCTTAACTCTGGCGTCTAAGTATTTTGAAACAGAAAACGTGAATGGACGCGTTAAAATCAGGGCACTGCTTTATTGTTTTTTGTTTTTGCGCCTATAATTATTTTATTATTAATTTATTATATGAACGATTATTAAAGATTTCTGTAAAAGAAAATAATCAGTCTAACTCTGTTGGCGTCTTATTATTTTGAAATAGAAACGTGAATGGGCTCGTTAAATTCGGGCATTGCTTTATTTGTTTTTACGTCTATATTTATTATTTTATTATATGAACTATTATTAAAGATTTCTATAAAAAATAATCTGTTTAACTCTGGCGTCTTAGTATTTTAAAACAAAAAACGTGAATGGACTCGTTAAAATCGGGGCACTGCTTTATTGTTTTTTTGTTTTTGCGCCTATATTTATTATTATATTATATGGATTATTATTAAAGATTGTAAAGAAAATAATCTTAGGTTCGATACCGATCTCTATTTAGATCATCAGAATGTAACATCAGAATATTCTGTCTCAAATTCGTCTTACGTGCGTTCTTTCCTTTGCTACATAGATTTATGAACGGAGAGAAATTGGGATAAAAAATTATTTTTTCAAGGAAGTCGTATACGATTTCGTTTGCATCATTAAATGTCTTTCACTTTTGATTATATAATTGAGTAATAAATAAATATGCATACGGTACACAGATTATTGGAAATTACAGATATAGGAAACGAGAAAAAGATATTTGGGGTAGATCAACTAAAAATGATAATCAGTCGAATGCAGGAATGTACAAACAATATGCAGAATTTTTCTACAATATTAGTAAATTCCAATAGTGTCAATATTGCCCAATGAAGGCTAAATTATTACTTTTAATGGAATAATTAAACAAGAAATGAATCTTAATATGTTGCACTTTCGATGTACCGTCGGTAATAAAATAAGATTTTTTTTTTATCAATTGTGAAATGGAACACGGAAATTCTATCGGTCCAAGTTATGTCAATATTACATATTTATTTACGCCTTTCTTCACGAGATTTATGTGTATACTGGTCAAAATTTCATTTACGCAAATAAAAGATACTTACCAAAACATCTCAAGCTCCGAAACATGCAAAATTTAGTAGTACGATTACTCAAAAATCATTTCTAAATTAGTTATTACCATATTGTCATACGTGTCAAGTGAATTACACAACTACAAATTTTATTTGGTGTTCATATTATGTTACATATTCGTATTATTCGTATGACTTTTATAAGGTTATGATTAAAAAATAGCTGAACACAGTAAATTATTTGAACTCAATTTTTAAAAAAAATTTCCCCATTGACTGTTTAACGAATATATAATGTAAATATTGATTTATTAGACAGCTTTCCGAACTCCGATCGAATCAGTTTCTGACTCTGATAGAAAATAAAAATTGTCATTCCCAATTTCAATGACCAATTAGTAATTCTTTTTATCATTTAATATATCGGGTAATTTTGATCCGATCGAATTACTAGAAGGACCCCGAGAAATACAATAATACAAAGTAGAATGAACCTACGTATAGATCTGGCTTGAAGCGTAGAGCTAATAGTAAATGAGTACCGACCTATATATATATTCTCTTCTCTGATCGTCAGGGTTTTTAATCAAATTAGCGATAGTATGCTTTTGGATGATAAATTTCTGACGATCATCTTCCAAATTTATTCACTTTTTCGCTTAATTTGTAGTTTGTCATACGATCTACATGCATTTTTTCATAATTTCGGAAATGCTCAATGTGAACTTTTTTGATTCAATTTTATATAGCTATATATATTGCTAATTGCAATTGCAATTGCTATTGCTATTGCTATTGCTATTGCTATTGCTATTGCTATTGCAATTGCAATTGCAATAGCTATATAGCTATAGACGTTGTTATTGCAATATTGCTTCTTTGATATCATTAGAATAAAATTACAAAATATTCATTTTTGTGCCACTTTCGCTACATATTAACTTGAGGCATCAAACAATAAGTTTTATATTTGTATTTGATTTTGTTGATCTTTATTGATTTTCAATAAAAATAGATTCAAATATATTTCTTTTTCGTTAAAAAAATTGAAACGTGTAGATGATCATGTAGATCTTGTGATAAAAAGTGTTAGACGAAAATTTTTTTCAAAATTTTTCTTTTTTTATAAATTTTTTTACATTTTTTTCTATTTGTAAGATTAAATATTTGGATATTACATAATCACAAATTAAATTTATAAGTGTATTTAAGTGTATTTTTTTTAGAAAATAATGTGATATTTCATAAAAAATATTTTTTCTTACTATTTTTATTTTTAAACTACTTGAATTTATAATTAATGAAAAAATTAATTAAAAATTTATGTCAGGTCATTTTCAAATTTTTATCATCTCAGTTCTTAATTTTTATATTACATTTATTTTTTATATAAAATTTTTTTAAATTAAACTTCTTTTTCCAAATATACTATAATCTCCACTTTGGCCAAATGAAATCAACTTCATTTATTAATTAAAAGTTGTTCAGGCATGTTGAAACCACTTGAATATTAATTTTCATGAATATAGGTATAGTGCTTAGAGAAAATTGCATTTCTTGATGATATTAACTCTCTTTTCTGTTTTTTAATTTAGAGCGTAATATTTCCACTTTGGGCAAATGAAATCAACTTTATTTATTAAATGAAAGTTGTTCAGGCAGGTTGAAACTACTTGAATATTAATTTTCATGAATGTAGGTGTAGTGCTCATAGAAAATTGCATTTTTCTTGATGATATTAACTCTCTTTTCTGTTTTTTAACTTAGAGCGTAATATTTCCACTTTAGACAAATGAAATCAACTTTATTTATTAATTGAAAGTTGTTCAGGCAGGTTGAAACCATTTGAATATTAATTTTCATGAATGTAGATGTAGTGCTTAGAGAAAATTGCATTTTTCTTGATGATATTAACTCTCTTTTTTGTGTTTTAATTTAGAGCGTAATATTTCCACTCTAGACAAATGAAATCAACTTTATTTATTAATTGAAAGTTGTTCAGGCAGGTTGAAACAACTTGAACATTAATTTTCATGAATGTAGGTGTAGTGCTAAGAGAAAATTGCATTTTTCTTGATGATATTAACTCTCTTTTCTGTTTTTTAACTTAGAGCGTAATATTTCCACTTTAGACAAATGAAATCAACTTTATTTATTAATTGAAAGTTGTTCAGGCAGGTTGAAACCATTTGAATATTAATTTTCATGAATGTAGGTGTAGTGCTTAGAGAAAATTGCATTTTTCTTGATGATATTAACTCTCTTTTTTGTGTTTTAATTTAGAGCGTAATATTTCCACTTTAGACAAATGAAATTAGCTTTATTTATTAATTGAAGGTTGTTCAGGCAGGTTGAAACTACTTGAATATTAATTTTCATGAATGTAGGTGTAGTGCTTAGAGAAAATTGCATTTTTCTTGATGATATTAACTCTCTTTTCTGTTTTTTTTAATTTAGAGCGTAATATTTCCACTTTAGACAAATGAAATCAACTTTATTTATTAATTGAAGGTTGTTCAGGCAGGTTAAAACAACTTGAATATTAATTTTCATGAATGTAGGTGTAGTGCTTAGAGAAAATTGCATTTTTCTTGATGATATCAACTCTCTTTTCTGTTTTTTAATTTAGAGCGTAATATTTCCACTTTAGACAAATGAAATCAACTTTATTTATTAATTGAAAGTTGTTCAGGCAGGTTGAAACCACTTGAATATTAATTTTCATGAATGTAGGTGTAGTGCTTAGAGAAAATTGCATTTTTCTTGATGATATTAACTCTCTTTTCTGTTTTTTAATTTATAGCGTAATATTTCCACTTTGGGCAAATGAAATCAACTTTATTTATTAAATGAAAGTTGTTCAGGCAGGTTGAAACCACTTGAATATTAATTTTCATGAATGTAGGTGTAGTGCTCAGAGAAAATTGCATTTTTCTTGATGATATTAACTCTCTTTTCTGTTTTTTAATTTAGAGCGTAATATTTCCACTTTGGGCAAATGAAATCAACTTTATTTATTAATTGAAGGTTGTTCAGCAGGTTGAAACTACTTGAATATTAGTTTTCATAAGATTTCATTTTTTTGTAGCTGTATTAACTTTAGAACACTTATTACAGCTTATGTCATTATTTTAAATTATAAAAATTAATTTATATTATTGGCTAATTATAATCACATGATACTATTTGATTTAATAATTTAATAAAATATTATTATTTAAAATTAAATTCATATAAATGCAACTAATATTAATAATTATAATTTAAGCAGTAAATTCATTGACCAATTCTTGTAAATTTTATGCTCAAATTATGTAATTTCTTTGATCAAATCAATATAAATTCAGTATAAATTATGGTCAATCATACAAATGGTGCATTTTTGTGATATGGAATTGTGCATTTTCCTATATCCTTATATATAGTTTAGATACATTATTTTTAAGAAAAAATTGTATAAATCTTATTAAAACATGATTTTTTATAGGGTCTAATTATAATAAAATTTTATTATTCGGTAACAATTCAATTTATTTATATCAAAGAATTTTTTTAATTATAAATGTTATATTTGGGGGACGAAGTCCCCCAGCAAATCGCATATTCTAGTTAATCATCACAAAATTTAATAATAACCTTATTTTTAAATTGCGGTCCAGAAATAAAAAATCTATTATTTTATCCTTCATCCCAAATCCATCTAGGTCCTTCCATCCAAAGAGCTTAATAAACGCTAAATTTATCCTTACCAATATATTTAACAAGTTCAAAATTCTCAAAAGGTATCCACTCCAAGTAATCACAAGCTTGAGTAGCATTTAATTGAGTGTAGCGAATTAATTTGTCAATCTCTTTATTTCTTGATGTCCAATATGGTAAGTTTTCTTTCATGGTATTAGTAAAGAAATTCGAGGTTTACCACATTCTGAACAATCTTTCAATTCTTTTGGAGTAAATTTATTTCCTTTTTGATTCTTCCATTTGTTCAAAGTTATCAATTAGTATATAATCACGCATAACACGATCTGTCGATTCTGTAGAAGAAGAGAAGGTTTGATTTTAATCTGAAAATCAATTACTCATTTAAAATTGTTGGAAAGGGAATTAATTATATGGTGTCCATATATTTATCACAATTTATTATAATTCCTTGAATGGCAAATCAATTTGTATTCTAATGATTAAATGACATCATTCTTTGGCTTATAAATTTACTGGTTTCGACTGGGTTGATAAACTCTAATAAAGTCAAAGTCAACCATTTTCTCGTAAAAAAATAATTTAAGAAATTGTTAAATATTACAGAAATCTTAAGCTATTTAAACATGATTATAATGGAAATAAATAAACTAAAAATTTGGAAAGAAATAAAAAAAAAACTCTCGGTGATAATAATATTTACTTTTGATATAATCGACTTCTTTTCTTTTAATGATTTGATTATGATACAAATTATTTTTCTCTTTTTTCTCGATTACAGTACTCAGAGTTTATTTCCGTCAAGATTTAACTAAACTCGATATTTCATAGTTTAATACCTCGTGTTATATTCTAGAATGGGAAAGTTGCATTACAGCAGGTTGTGTCAGAACAAAAAGATTAGATCATTTATTTGGACAATTGCCTCACTAATTACACGTTCTCCCTATAAAAACGAAATGTGTTAAACTTATTTTAAATTCGTGCTCATGTGTAATAAATGTCTAAAAAAGCACCATTTTGTTTTAATTTTTGTTTTTTTGTAATAAGACATAAATCGGATAAAATGGTGCTTTTTTAGACATTTATTACACATGAGCACAAATATAAAACAAATTTAGCACATTTCGTTTTTATAGGGTCTATATGTTAAACAGCACGAATTTTATGATTATGATATTATATAATGTTTCATTATAAAATTTTTAATATACGTATATCACGCACAACCGGATTTATTTGATTTTTTCCTTGATCCAGTGTTTAGTTTCTATAGAAAAGTTTCATATATTTCTAAAGAAGAAAAGGTAAAGTTTGTGCAATTTAAACAAATGTGGTGTTTATATTGGGCCCTCTATTATTCATTGATTTTCAAATGTATTTCATAAATTCGTACATTTGTTAAAATTATCTGATAAATAATAAATAAAAAAGATTTGTCCAAATTAGGTAAATTGATAAATATTAGTAATCTCCATTTTGTAATGACCCGGTCATTATTTAAAGGATTACAAATCATTGTCATTTGATGATTAAGTCACACAAAATGAATTGTGGTATTCGGCAAATGATTTCAATGACAAATGACGAGTCATTTCACTTTTTGAAATGATAAATTATCTAAGTCATTTGAGATTGATGTTGACCAACACTATATATGATTCCGGCCTGCATTATACAAATTTTTTCTTTGGTTTTTTTTTTCGATTAAATCATGTGATAATATGTCAATCAAATGGGTTATTTCCGAATATTAGCTTGCCGCAGAATTATTCGCAGCACAAATTGGTATTTATTTCGTAGGAATTTAAAGAACATATCTACCGGCGATTTCGGCTATTTTTTTCAATTTTGTAGCGTTATAAAAATTTCCGTTTCAAGGAGCCATATAATCTTTTTATAATAGTACATCACTTATCATTTTATCATGGAAATACCGATATAAATTAGCTTTTATAAAAAAATTTATAGCTTAGCTTATTTTTTATTTATTTAAATTTTTATCAACTTGGTAATTATATCATATAAGATTTAAGAATTTATTTTAGACGAATGTAATTTTGATTACTTGCTCAGACAAAGTGAATAATGAAAATTAAGAATTGTAAAAAATACATAACATGCAGTAGCAGAGAGACCAAACAAAAATTTTAATAGTAGAAGTTGAATTTCTATTCTTGAAAGAATTTTATTGATTTCTATAAACAGTCTGATACTTGTCACATATTAATAGAAATCTTATTCGTCAGATAATATTACGGCCCTGCCACAAGGGACTTCCGAAGAAGCGCACTATGCTCCTCCCATAAAAATTACGCATAGCACCATGCCGTACCACAACCAACCGGTCCTATCGCAGGACTGCAGTAGAAACTGGTACCCACGAACTTACTAAAAGTAAGCGTCTATGCTCCAACCCTCGCATAGTACTATACCGCTCCAAGAAAATTCCAACCAGCCCTACTGTGAGACTGCAGCAAAGCTGGTACTCACAGGCTTACAAAGTAAGCACGCTATGCTCCCACCCGTGCATAGCATCATGCTGCTCCAACTTAAAATTCCCAATAAACTTACCTTTGGCCGCTATACCGCTCCTAAGAAAAATAAGAGTCTGAAAAACAAGAAAAAAAAAAAGTGAAAGTTGCAAGCTATTCGTTTGTTATCCAAGCCTGGGAAGCCTGGGACAAGGTTAATGCTGAAATAATTCGTAACTGCTGATTTCACACAAAATTTCTTTCCGATGTAACTGTTGATTTTGAAAAATATTTCAGAGGATATTCGTTATTTCACAAATGCACCTCAAGCCCTTAATCTCCACAGAAAAAAAAGAAAAGACCTAGAAAAAGAAAACCTGAAAAAAAGAGTCCTAAAAAAAATGAGAAGACTGAAAGAAAGAAAGACCTAGGAAAAGAGAAGATCGAAAAAAAAGAGAAGAGCTAAAAAGAAAAACTGAAAAAAAAGAAGACCTAAAGAAAGACCGATAAAAAAAGAGGGGACCTAAAAAGAAAGTCCGAAAAAGAGAGGACCTACTAAGAAGAAAGAAGTCCGAAAAAAAGAGAGGATCTGAGAAGAAAGTCCGAAAAAAGAAGGACCTAAAAAAAAAAATAAATAGTTTTGTAAATAGTTTGTAAAAATAATAAAAAGGAAGTAGAACCTTTATATATATTTTTTTCAATCGGAATGACTCATGACTTATTTGAATGACTCATAATAATCATATACCTTTCAGATTATGAAAAACGAGATCAATCAATGTTATAAGCTCAGATAGTACGTGTAAATCACATGATTACTTTGCTGCAAAAAATTGATGTCATGTACTATAATATTAAGTGCTGTGGAAATTATGAAATTTTTTACAATCTGATGTTGGTCAGGGAAATAAAATTTTATGACTTCTTATTTCCTTTTTATATATTCAATTAAAGAATGGTATCTAACGTGATCTTGACGTTTTAAGGCGGAAATACGTTAAATTAAGTGTGAAATATAATTTTAAGATGACTATTGACACGAAATATCAAAAAAAAAAATACCGATTAATTCAATTAAAAGAAAAGGTTAAGGATACAATAATTGAGTTTGTTCAGATGACGATCCTTAAAGATAATTAATATATTACAAATTTCATTTTAAATTGATAGATTCGTACAAACCGCCAAATCAGATTATATACGAATGTATATAGAGAATAAGTAACTTTGGACCCGGTACTGACTCAGTATAAAAATAAATATAATAATATTTTATATATATACATATATTAAATCATGTTTTTACTATTAGAAGTTTCTCTATTTTTTTATATATTACAAATATATTATATATAAGAACTATTTATTTTATTTTATTTATTTTATGTAATAATAACGATCGAAAAATGGCTTATTTTCGAAGATTGTTCTCCTATATTTCATGTATACTTATTTACTGTATTTAAGAGAAGGATTATCCGGTTCCGGGGAAAAAAAATTTCGAAGTTGTAATAAAATTAAATTTTTATTACAACATAATTTACATCAAATTACAGTAGTGGGACAATCATCATGTTAAGTACAATATTTTTCATCCTTTTACACATGTAGAACGTGGAATTTTTTAGTTAGTGACGCAATTGTCTAAATAAACGATCTAATCTTTTTGTTCTGACACAACTTTCCCATTCTAGAATATAGCACAAGGTATAAAACTATGGAATATTGAGTTACTTAAAAAACGGATTTAGTTAATTTTTGACGGAAATAAACTCCGAGTAAATATAATATTACTGTATCGAGAAAAAAGAGAAAAATAATTTGTATTAAAATCAAAAGAAAAGAAATTAAAGATAAATATTATTATCACTGAAGTCTTGTTTTTCCAAATCTTTAGTTTATGGTCATGTTTAATCCTGTAATATTCGTAATATTTAACAATTTCTTAAATTATTTTTCACGAGAAAAAGTTTGTTAGAGTTTATCAACCCAGTCGAAATCAGTAAATTTATAAGCCCAAAAAATGATTAGAATACAAATTGATTTGCCATTCAAGAATTATAATAAATTTGATAAATATATGGACACCATATAATCCCTTTCCAACAATTTCAATTATTAATTGATTTTCAGATAATCAAATCTTCTCTTCTTCTTATCAACAGGTCGTGTTACGTGTGATTATATAATTGACAAATGGAAGATGATTTATTTTATCAAAAAGGAAATAAATTTACTCCAAAAGAATTGAAAGATTGTCCAGAATGTGGTAAACCTCGAATTTCTTTTGGATGATGCGAATGCGAAACTAATGCCATGAAAGAAAACTTTCCATATTGGACATCAGGAAATAAAGAGATCGACGAATTAATCCGATACACTCAACTAAACGCCACTCAAGTGGATTTAGTAGCGTTTATTCAGCTCTTTTTGTGGAAGTACCTAACAGGATTTAGAATGATGGTGCGATCTGGACCAATGAATGTTGCTTTAAAGCGTCTCGATAATTCACAAAACATTTCAAGTTCATACATTAATCAGATAACTGATTTCAATCTTAAAAGGAGATTCTGATGTACAATTCCTTTAAGCAAATAAGTAGTAATGTCAGTGCAAGTTAACTTCAATTTATTATGCATCACCATTTTTGCATCGTATTCTCCACTCAACCGTCCAAAACTTTCATTATCTATCTATTTTTCGATTCTCTGATGACACGTTAAAATTTTTCTCTGTCTTCTGTCCTCTTCTAAGTTAACATGTTTGTTCCCAACTTTCCTGCGATTGAACTTGATTGTTCTACTTATGGCAATCTTGATGCGAACTGCGCATTAGTTTCATTAAGATTAAGATTTTCCCAATGTTCTTTTGATTGTATTCGATCCTTGATTCAACATTAATTCCTTCGTTATTAGTTGTTTCAACTTTCCTGTATTCTTTTATTACTTCTACTACTTATCGTCTCTATCATAAAATCTTTGTCTATTAAAGGAGGTATCGTAAATGCTTGTTCCGTTGATTTCTGAGGAATTCACGTAGTTTTGTATCCTGGTAGAGATTTCTAAACACCATCAATATCCTTTATATGACCGCTTTTTCTACAGCTGCTTCGTAATTAAATTTTGCTATGTAAACTAATTTCTTATCTATATATGTACGTTTTCAAGGCCATATATGCTCCCATACTTCTATACTGTTCATTACATATATAACATATATCGGTTAATCTTCGTGTTTTATTTTTATTTTTATTATCGCAAATTAATAATACGATAAAAAATTAAATAATAAGTTTTTTTACTTCATAAAAATGAAAATGACTAAATGAAGGTTCATTGAATACTAAGAATTATTTATAGAACATTATTTTTAAAGATTTATATTTCTTAATCACGTGACGGGAGGTGAATCGTCAGGGATTTTATATAGCCTAATAATACATTATACATTAATACTGTATAACAGCAATATATTTAAAATTGCGTGTACAGATCACGTGTAACCTCCAGCTGCACTTTTACTATTTTGTGATTCGTAAGCCAATCCGTCCAAACCAGGAATCGTATACCCCTGTATACCTTCATATACAATAACCGATGGTCCTCAAATAGTATGGAGTATGATCACGCGACCAAGCTTTTTTTTAATTTAATATTAAGTGCTGATGATTTTTTGTTATTATTTGATATGATAACGAATATATTTTTTATTTTAAAATATTGTATTTATTTAACTATATAAATGAATGATTATAACTATAAAATAATCGATTATATAAAAAAAACATGTATATGAATGAAATATTATCTGATTTCACGATAATTAGAATAACATTTCATATTTGATAATTCAGGAAAATACAAAGGTCTGCTTGTATAATACGCTTCGGGATGTACTTCTGGATGAGTTAATCTATTATTCAGTTTGGAAATCATCTTCCATCTCTTTTCCTCCGCAATAGAATTCTCGTCCGAAATCTTTGAAGGATTTGGATCATCACAAATTAAAATAATCCATTCTCCTAATTTTTCATTTAAATAGGATGCAGTTGGACGTTTTTCCGGATCACCATCCCAACATTGTTGCATTAATTCTGCATAAAATTTGGGCGTGTCATCAGGGATTTCAAGTCTTTTACCATCGCAAATATCCCTCGCCAAATTAATATCATGTGCTCTATTATACCAAGGTCTTTTTCCAGTTGCAAGAGTATTCATGACAATACCAAATGAATATATATCAGAAGCAGTATTGTGATTTTCACCACGTAAAACTTCCGGTGCAACATATGGTAAGACCCCATATATTTGACTTCTACTTTCATCATTATTACATGGTCCATATAGTCCAACATCGCTAATACGAGCATCTGTAGATACTTTTTCATCTTCGATAAGTAAATTTCCTCCGTGAAGATTCCCATGGATTTTTCTTTCGGAATGAATTCTTTCAAGACCTCCAGCGATTCCCCATAACATATCAATCATATCTCTCCAGGAAATAATTCCGTTGCAATGGTCAAGATATTGATAAAGATTTCCGTTTTCGTAATACTTCATTACGATCATATAACTTGATGTTGGATCTTTTGTAATACCAAACGTTCCAGCTAATGAAGCAGATTGTAGACATTTGTGATATGCTTTAATCTATTAAGAAAAAAAAATATCTTTATAAAGTTAAAAGAGAATAATTTTAAATTTTCCACCACAATTAGTTATTTAAACACTAATTAGAGATGCAGATTTCTAATTCCGGCCAGAACTAGTAATGAAATGTTGATAATGGGCCCGTTCAATTCTGATCGTTCGGGTTTTTTGATCGAAAATCCATTAACCAATCCTAACATGTGATCAAAATCAAAATTAAGTAAAAGATGATAGTGCTATTTATAAGGATTTTGAAGAGAAATCTACTTTCACGAAACATGCTTTTGGAAAAAAATGCTATGATAAAATCTCAATTTGGAAATATGATGATGATGATGATGATATTGAGACTGAAATTAAAACAATCGAAATGATGATGAATAATTTAAATGATAATATTGAAAAACTGATAAATAAACTCAACGATCGAAAAAATAATAATAAGCTTATTGAACGGTTAACCTTGGTAAAATGGCAAATAAGCAATACCGTAAAGATATAGTAAACTTTTTGGGTTGTTGATCAAGTCACAATTTCATCAGCCAATAATTATCAGATCAAAATTCCGAACGATCAGAATTGAACAGGCCTAATAATTCTGGCTGGCACTAAAAATTTGATCATCATACCTGATTAATGTAAGAACTTGAAATGTTTTGTGAATTATCGAGACGTTTCAAAGCAACATTCATTGGCCCAGCTCGAGTCCATTCTTGTGCCCCATCATCCCAGATCCATCTAGGTCCTTCCATCCAAAGTGCTGAATAAACGCTACTAAATCCACCTTTACCGACGTATTTAACCATTTCGAATTTCTCAAAGGGGATCCATTCCAAGTAATCACAAGCTTGAGTGGCGTTTAGTTGAGTGTATCGGATTAATTCATCAATCTCTTTATTCTTTGATGTCCAATATGGAAAGTTTTCTTTCATGGCATTAGTTTCGCATTCCAAACACCATCCAAAAGAAATTCGAGGTTTACCGCATTCTGGGCAATCTTTAAGTTCTTTTGGAGTAAATTTATTTCCTTGTTGATAAGATATATTTTCCTCCATTTTGTCAAAATTATCTAAAATATTAATAAATAAATTATTGTTATTAATTACATAATCACGTGTAACCCGACCGTGAGAGAAAAAGCGTTGATTTTTAAAATCCGAAAAAATTATGAAGGGAACTATGATGTTTATTATATTTATCAAAATTTATTATAAGCCTTTAAATGGAAAATCAATCAGTATTCTAATGATTAATATGTTATAATTTTTCGGACTTATAAATTTACCGATTTCGACTAGTTTGCTAAATTCTTATAAAAGCCAAGATCAGACTTTTTTTCGTAAAAAATAATTAAAATCATGAAGTATATCAAGACGAAATTATTTAAATATTATAGAAATTTGAAGCTATTTATAACATGGCTATATGGAATAAAACTAAAAGTTTGAAAAAAAAAGACTTCGGACTAACCAAGCTAACAGTTAGATAAGAAAAAATACGCGATATTAATAAAGTATCTACCTTTGGTTTCTTTTATTTTAATTTTATCTGGTCATTTTTCTCCAAATTCTTACGATTAATATTAACTTCTTACGGGAGGACATTCTCCGCTTAACTCGTTTTTAAGTAACCTCAATAGTTTATTGGTTCTCCATAAATTCCTTTTTGTTTTTAGTTATATAACTCGTGGCAAATTTCGATAGGTACAAATTACGTCAATATGGAAGGATTGGGCTATTTATTTGGACAACAGTATTACCAACAAAGGGATTCCACGTTCTATACGGATAAAAAAGGTTGAAAAGGTTGGGGTAAGTGAAAAAAAAAAGGTAATCTAGTGTGATACAAGATTATCATCTTCTGAGAATACAAAATGAATTTTGGAATTCTATTAATACTATTGTAAATTTGGCGAAAATTCTAATAAAAAATTTTTAAGAATAATGATAATATAAACTGTGAAAAAAATTTTCTTTCAGAGATATATTTATGTTAGATTTAATATTCGAAAATAGGGTTGATCTTATTATTACAAAAATAAAATAAAATAAAATAAATAAATAAAACAATGAAATACATAAAAGTATAAAATAAATAGATAAATTAAAATAATGAAATACATAAAAGTAATAAATAAATAAAATAATGAAATACATAAAAGTATTTAATACATTTTGTATTACAAAAAAAAAATGAAAAAAATCTCGAACCTAATAATGAAAGATAAAAATAACAAAAATTTAAATTTGTAATACTGTATATTATATTATTTCATGTCTCGATATTGAAATCTCTCTTTTATCTTTTTAAATTGCAAGCCACTATAATTCCCTACAAGACAACTTATTTAACAAGGTAAGAAAATTTCTTGATTTTTTACAGTACAATAAAGTATCAAAATTTCAAGGTACGATGTACTTTGTTATCGATCTTCCGATTAAGGAATTCACTTCTTCAGATTATTACGTTGACATAAGCTGCAACATCCAATATAATATATATTAATCTTCTTCCTTTCTCTACTTCGCTTTTCTGTGCTGTGTAGTAGTTGTATAGTATAAGTTCTTGCCCGCTCTACTGCGCTTTCTTTGTCATCTACATTTTAATGTGATTTGATTTTGCGTAACCGAACGTAGTAAGTCTCGAAAATTTTGATCGAAAACATTAAATTTATTTCTGTATACTATAAAATTCATTTTTTATATAAATAGAGAGTTCAAAGACGAAGATTACTAAAAGTAGAATTAATTGACCTTAATTTGTAAATGAATGAAAGAATGAAAGTAAATTCGAGTCAATTTTTACTTATTGTTCGACACTTTTATAAATATTATTGTTTCCTTTTTTCTCGAAACTTATATGTACAAATTAAAATTTTCATTTACACAAATAAAATGGAAAAAGGGATATGTTATCATCAAACGAAATGGTACTAGCGATTATGAGTGAAAACATTCAAAACTATTAGGCCATGAACATGTGATAAAGTCATTACCACATGACTAAGCTAAAAAACTTATTTCGAAACAGGTTTGCGTGTGATTAGCAAAATGATATTAGTAATGGTTTTAACCTTGTTGTATTTAAATGGAAAATAAGGACTTTGTTCAATTTACACAATCGGAGTTAAAAGTTGCTATGTATATGTAATATTCGATAAGGTTGTCGAAATAAAAACCAAGTTTTTTATGCCGATCCATATTAGTCCCACGGTGATTTATTTTTCTTTATTTCATGGAATTACTGTGGCTGCGCCGTGAAACTATTATTTTTATTTCGATTTTGATATCTAATAAAAAATTTATGTAAATGTAAAAAAAAAACTTATTTTGGGGTGAGTGGCTGCAATATCGGATATAGCGGATAAAGGAACATCCGGCAATCATCCTGTTTGTCCATTATCCGAAACTTAATTTATCAGCTGCATACGGATCGAAGCATTGTTACAGATTCCTTGATTTATCAAGAGTAAGTTAGAATACACAGACCAGCCAAATATTCTTGCTTATTATTTATTATGCAGAGTATTATAAGATTTTCCGGTTTGTAATACTCCATTACAAGAACGTGGGCAGATTAACAATTTTAAGTTATAAGTAATATAATTTTCTTGTTAATTTGAGGATATTTTTTGTCCTCATAATTTTGAGGACATTTTTATCCACAAAATCTTGTCATTTTTGTTTTAATCTGATAACGGGCAATTTTATCCAAAAAAGTCTCAATTATTCTATATCAGATGCTTCGAAAATTCCAATTCGAAGTGAAGATCATATTTAGAATGTTCTATTCCAAGTTCTTATTTTTTATAAAGAAACTTTTAAGCCTTCGTTTGCATCATTAAGATTATCAGAAGTTTACGAAAAGAATATCTTAGTAGTCGAGTAGATAATCATTTAGAAGTTCTCAGTTAAATTCTAATAATGTCCAATTCTAATAATTATACGTTAGTCACTGTACTCATTACAATAGAAAACACATAAATTAAAGATGTAATATATACCAATAAGAATAAGACCCATAATCCAACGACATATTTTCCATAGTGTTACATCTTCATTATCAATAAGTTTCCTTCTATTATTAGTATTCCTTCTTATTTCCATTCTGTTTTCAATTATTTGAAGTAAATGAAACAAATATTTACGTTAATAAAATTCACAATATTGTTTTTCTAATCTTACAATTTAGTACTTTCATTATTTTTTTTTTCTCATATCGTCAATAAATTTCCTTAATTGAATTCCCAAAAATTGAAAGAATCCATTATGCGGAATGGTAATGTAAATTAAAAAACAGAATACCAAGAAAGGAAATTTCGTGAGCTCAACCTAGGGACATTTCCATAAAGAGTTTGCATAATTTAACACCAAGTTCTCGAGGATGAATTGAATCCACAATTTTGATTGAAATGTTTGGTTTGTAAAAGACGTTTGTTTGTTTTAAGACAAATAAAAATGCATTAGATTTACGTTGTACGGCTATTTTGGAGGTCGACCTTTCTTTTTACGGTAAATTAAAATTGTTAAGATCGGTCAATACTATATTGGAGAATCCTAAGTTCCGTTTGACAAACTATTCGCAAGTAAGATTTGTTAGGTGAAAGCTCAACTTTCTTCGTTTTTCCTTTACACTTTGTCTGTGCAGTAGCGTGCAGTTTTATAATATTTACGTTATCACAATTTTTTTACGTGAATCAAAATAACTGTTGATATACTGTACGTTGACGTTACACATTTATTGAGATTTTTATATGTGCAGCAGTGGTTAAATTTCATTTACATAAATAAAGATACTCTTTAAAGGTGTCTATAATAATAATTTAGTAATCAAACAAATTAGATTTACCGCTTTATATACTGGGATCAATCTCATTCGTGATTTATAATTTTTTTTGCTTATATTTTGTGACATGTTACTCATACTAATATTTACTGTTCTGAATAAAAGGCTATTTTCGTGTGCAAAATAAAAGAAATTATATAATAGATTATCTAAAAAATAATCTAGTAAATATTACCATTGTTAAATCGATCTTAACCATTATTGACACCTCAACACCTCGTGTTACTTTCTTATACCAAAAGTAACAAATAATAAAACATTTTAATTAGTCCCACTATTGATTGTTTGATAAATACATGATATAAATATTTTTTATTTTATTTTTTTTTTTTTACTATAGACGACTATCTGTTTCTGATAAAAGGAAATTCCGACGATAACATAAAGTAAGAAAAAACAGAAATTTATTTTTTCTATTTAAAATTTAAATATTAATAAAAAATAATTATTTTAGATATAAAACGTTAATTTTTGTAAATATATTTACATATTAATAAAAATATTTTTAAAATTGTAAAATTGTTAATTTTTTGCGACGTATTAAAAAAAAAATATTAATTTTTACAATAAAAATATTAATTCTTGCGAAACATTAATGTATTACGTACATAAAAAAATAATAACGTAAAATTAGAAAAAAATTTCGGGATCGCTTTGTAATACTTTTTATCACTTTAATTGGTAAAAATTGATCATTTCGTCAAATAAGTCGAGTGCAAAATTTAGCACAGCAAACAAAGGCTCAGAAATATACATAGAAAGGTACGCGCTTCAACATGGATCCCGAAAATGCATCGAGATTAGTGACACAATGCAATAAAGCCCGGCCGTTACTATTTAAAAAGGAAAATTTTTCCATATTTTGTCTCTCCATAGCTAAATAAAAAATTTATTTTTATTAAATTAAGAGAAATTAATTGAAATTAATTAGAAAAACATATTATTTGGAAAATGTAAAGGCGTACTTGTAAAATACGCTTCCGAATGTATTTCCGGATGAGAAATTTTTAGATAATTGAGAAATCTCCTCCATCTTTTTTCTTCAGAAACAAAGTTTTCGTCGGATTTGGATCACAAACAAAAATCATGCTCGCTATTACAACTCTTATAATGATCATGTGGATTTATTCACAAAGTTCAAATTTCTATACCCTGTAAAAAATCTGATCCGTGTTTTATCTTTCCATGTTTTTTCCGTGAATGTATCATTTTCATGGAATTTATAGCCTTAAATCATGGAAATTTTCATCTCGCTAACACGGATATCCGTGAATGTATCATTTTCACGGAATTTTTACGGAAGACACGGAGAAATAATGGAAATATTCGGATAAAAATTTTTTAAAGGGATATAATTTACCATGGCTAATTATTTTATTTTAACATTTACCGTATAGCGCTGCCTAAAATACCCTGGGTATATATCAATTTCACCAACGAAAAATTGGCCAGAATTAGCCGAATTCTTACCAGAATTAAGATTTTTTAACCACATATCATACCCGGGTATATTATAGTGGGGGTACGCGGATAGGGGGGTCTCTTAGGCAGTGCTATACGGTAATTTTAATTACTCTTCGGTTAGAACTACTGTAGCGACACTGTTTCTATAGATAGTTTCTTTTTATCGAAGGGTGGGTTACTTAAGGGTCTCTTAAGGGGCGATTGACTTCGTTAGCATGTGAATATCGTGTATCTTTTTTACCTCTTGTATTTACTATTGTATATGTCAACCATTCTAAAATAAAAATAAAAATAAATAAAATAATTATATTATACAGTACAGTACAATTTAATTTATTTACCTTTGGAATAACTCTACGAAGTTATTTCTATTATACAGTTGGGTGTGCGAATTAAGAGATGGAGTATTATCGTGTGCGTTTCGTTAACAAAAACCCCTGTTGAAACAAACATACAACAGTACAACACATAACGCTATATATAAGCTCTAATAATATTTTTCTAATTTATGACATACGGGGCAAAGTAATCATGTGAATTACACGTACTATCTGAGCTTATAACATTGATCTGATCTGATTGTTTTTCGCGTTTTTATAATCTGAAAGTATATGACTAATATGAGTCATTCAAATAAGTCATGAGTCATTCCGATTTGAATTTTTTAACAAATATATATAAAAGGCTCTGCTTCCTTTTATTATTTACAACTTATTTATTTTTTTTTAGGTTCTTCCTTTTTTTTCGGACTTTCTTCTTAGGCCCTCTCTTTTTTTCGATCTTCTCTTTTTTTTTAGGTCTTTCTCTCTTTCTTTCGGTCTTCTCTTTAGGACTCTTTTTTTTCAGGTTTTCTTTTTTCTAGGTCTTTTCTTTTTTTTTCGGTTGAGATTAAGGGCTTGAAGTGCATTTGTGAGATCATTAAGCACCTTGTTTTCATGTTGACGAATATCCTCTGAAACATTTTTAAAAATCAACAGTTACATCGGAAAGAAATTTTGTGTGAAACCAGCAGTTACGGATTATTTCAGAATTAACCTCGTCCCAGGCTTGGATAACAAATATTCTTTTTAAGTCTTCTCTTTTTTGCAGTCTTTCTTTTTTTTAGGTCTTCTCTTTTCTTTCGATCTTCTCTTTTTTTCTAGGTCTCTCTTTCGGTCTTCTTTTTTTTATTTTTGGGCTTTCTTTTTATCCAGGTCTTTTCTTTTTTTTCAGTTGAGATTAATGACTTGAAATGCCTTCGTGAGATCACTATGTTTTCATGTTGACTGAAGTATTTCTCATATCAACAGTTATTCGGAAAGAATTTTTTGTGTGAAATCAGCAGTTACGAATTATTTCAGCATTAACCTTGTCCCAGGCTTGGATAACAAAACGAATTCAGCTTGCAACTTTCTTTCTTTTTTCTTGTTTTTCAGAACTCATATTTTTCCTAGGAATGATATAGCGGGTGAGTGGGGCCAAAGGTAAGTTTATTGGGTATTTTAAGTTGGAGCAGCATGATGCTATGCACGGGTGGGAGCATAGCGTGCTTACTTTGTAAGCCTGTGAGTACCAGCATTGCTGCAGTCTCATAGTAGGGCTGGTTGGGGAATTTTCTTGGAGCGGTATAGTACTATGCGAGGTTGGAGCATAGACGCTTACTTTTAGTAAGTTCGTGGGTACCAGTTTCTACTGCAGTCCTGCGATAGGACCGGTTGGTTGTGGTACGGCATGGTGCTATGCGTGATTTTTACGGGAGGAGCATAGTGCGCTTCTTCGGAAGTCCCTTGTGGCAGGGCCGTAATACTGTAATCATTATATGAATTGATTGTAATAATTATTTTGTCTTCGCCCACAACTGTAATTTGGCGTAAATTATGGTGGGATAAAAATTTTATTACATTACAACTAACCTCGAAATATTATTTTTTCAGAACCTGATAAGCCTTCTCTTAAATAATAAGTGTAGGAGAAATCTTCCGATTTGCCATTTCTTCGATCGTTATTATTATTAAAAATAAAAATAAATAAATTAAATTATATAAGTACATAAACTTATAATGGTAAAAATCTCGGGTATTCGTATATAATCTGATTTTGTTTGTACGAATCTATCAATGAAGATTAAATGAAAAGAATTGTAAGTTTGTAGTATATTAAATTATTTATTATCTTTACGAGTCATCATCTGTACCAACTCGATCATTGTATTCATATTGAAATCTCTCTTTTACCTTTATTTAACTATAACTCCGAACAAGTCGCTCTTTCTATTATTTTATTATTTCCCTTCTTTTCCTTCTGTCTTTTTTATTTAAACCTTATCTTTTCTTTTAATTGGATTAATCAGTAATTTTTGATATTTCGTGTCAATCGTCATCTTAAATTATATTTCACACTTAATTTAACGTATTTATTCATTTTTCGTCTTAAAAGCGTCATCACGTTAGATACCATAAAAAAGTAAATTTTACCTGAAACAAGAAGTCATAAAAATTATTTCATGATCTTCTGTAGTAAAATATCAGGAATAACTTTCGTTTCAATGATGGAAAATTAGTATTTAATACTTGAAATTATTAGATCTAGTTCTTTTCCCTGATTCATTATTTATAATTCAATTGAGTTATGCAGTAAGCCGTCGTTGATCACTAAAAATCATTCAATTTTTGTCAATATGTTTCCTCCAAGACGTCTTAAATCTCGTTGCATTGGTTGGTAAATTCTTTAAAAGCGTCATGAATAATATTACTGAAGTCAAATGGCTCTTCTTGATGCAGATGAATTATAGTTTCTATAAGCTTTGTTTCCTTGCATGAATGTGTCAATAAAAGTTAGAACATTCAAAGTGATACTTAGACTCAGGATACGCAACCCTATAAAAAATTTTATCCGTTATTTCTGTAAAAACTCTGTGAAAATGAGCCTTTCACGGATCCATTCACGGAAAATGTAAATAATTTGATAAATTCCGGGATATAAAGTTATTAATTCCGGAAATATGAGCCTTCTACAGAAAAAAAGATGACTTTTTTTACAGGGCCATTGTAACTAAATTTGACGGTAGTAGTACCAATGGATTACCTATTAAAGGAGGACGTCTAAAGCGGGGTAATTTTAGCCGGAATTACGACATTAAGAAATTACACATGTAAGGGTGACAATTAGGTTTTTACTTAATAAAAAAAATGAAAAATGTGGAGGTGTGACACAAGTTGACAAATATTTTTATTATGATTACGTGATTCTAGTGCGCGATACTAATCTTCTCCCTTTCTTTATTACTACGCCTTACTTTACTGTAACAAAGTTACTAAAAATAGTATTAATTAGCATAATCACAGGAGAGAATGAAAGCATGAAAGTAGGTTCGAATCAATTTTACTTTTTATTTATCGTGATTGTTCATGTGAAACTCTTATAAATAATATTTATTTTACAATGGTTTGCCCTTTTGTACTAGTGACCAAATTAGAATTATGAAAACATGTAAAATATTGGCACATGTGATACTAAAGTATGCCACATAACTAAACTAACCGAAAACTTATTCCGAAACAGGGTTTGTGTGTGAAAGCTTTAAAATGATTTTTACCCTTTTGTTATATTTAAATGGCTGGGTTAATTATTATTATTTTTTTTTTGAAAGATAAGCTTTTTTTCAATTTACATAATCGGGTTGAAACTTGAACAATGTTATACAATAATATTAAACAACTAATATGATATTCGATAAGGTTATCTAAATAAAAAATAAAAATCAAAAATCAAAGTTACTTTGTTACATTTAGTATCATGTATTATGCATAAATGTTAGATATGTAGTATTCATGTAATACTCGAAGATAATGAAAATTTACATAGAAATTCAGATGGTTATTTTTAGTATTTGGGGCGGCTACAGGTTGATGTTTCATTTCCGTTATCCGGATAAACCAATAAAATCATCTGGATGATCCTAATTCGGATATTTTATTTGGATGGTAAAGCCGTTCTTTCCGAATATCCGAAAAAAAAAATAGTAGACTATTCCAAATACGGATCGAAAGCTGTTAGATTATACAGACAAGCCAAAATATTCCTATATGGAAACGGGAATCTTTATAACACTTTACATAGTAACTAACTTTGTAATACCAAACGTGAAACATTTACATGCATTATAGTGCAGGGTGGTCAGATTGATATCACTGCGCAACTTTAGTTGTATGTAATAATATTTTCTCGATACACTGTAAATAATTTCTTTTTTCTTTCTATTTTACAAATGTCGTTCATCCGAATAAAAAAGTCCATTATCACTCCGATTAGCTACTATAATCATTGTTCCGACATTTCCTATTAAAAGTTTTCGCAACCAATTACACAGATGTTTAATTCACCTCTTCTATTCTTCTATTTTCGATGCTTCGAAGATTCGATGTCGATTTCTATTTAGAACATCAGAATGTAACATCAGAATGTTCTATCTCAAATTCGATGTTGTCATAAATTGAGCGTTCTTTTCCTTCGCTACATAGATTTATGAACTTTGGGAAATTGTGATAAAAAATTATTTTCCTAAGGAAATCGTATACGATTTCGTTTGCATCATTAAAAGCCTTTCACTTTTGATTGTATAATTGAATAATAAATAAATATACATACGGTACACAGATTATTGGAAATTTACAGATATAGGAAAGAGAAAATGATATTTGGGTAGATCAACTAAAAATGATAATCAGTGGAATGCACAAACAGTATGCAGAATTTTTCTACAATATTAACGAAATTCGAAGTTCTTAGTAAATTCCAATAATATCAATAATGTCCAATGAAGGCTAAAATTATTACATTTAATAAGAATAGTTAAACAAGAAATGAATCTTAATATGTTGCTACAGTCAAACTTTCGGTGTACCGATACTGTTGTTTTGGGAAAAATATTGGGACCATAATGTGGGTCAGATTGTAATTCCAATATGTAGTTCTGACCGAAATTAAGATGGCGCAAAAATTTAACTTCAGTCAAATTATTAGTGTTGACCAAGTAATACTAGCGTAACATAAAATATCGGTACATGTTACATCGCGAAATCATATATAATATCGGTAAAATGAGATTTTTTCTTATCAATTGTGAAATGGGACACGGAAATTCTATCGGTCGAGGTTTGACTGTTTATCTTTATTCTACCTTAAAAAGAAAATTAAAATATTCGACATTTCCCTCCTTACAATAAAAAATGAGTAGTCACGTAAATTGAAAATGTAATATACTGTATACGGAACAAGATCTATTACAAAACCGGCACTTTTTCAATATTTTCCATAATATGACGTTACATCCTTATTTAACTAAATTCCTTACTATCTCTTCTATATTTAGTATTCTGACTTCAGTTCTTTACTATCAATTGCTTGACGTAAAATAAACAATCCGTTACGTTCAGTTTGTAATAAATCCATGTAATACTTTTCTAAACTTAAAATTTAGTACTTTCGTCTTTTCCCAAAATTGAAACTATTAAAAGATTCCACGAAAAATGCATTTACGTGAAATGATGGTGTAAATTAAACTAATAAAACAGAACATTAATATGTGAGTTAAGACATAGAGACTTATTTTTTATAAAGAGTTTGCATAATCTTTGATGCTTTTTGGTTTGTAAAAGACGTTCGCTTGTTTCCAGACAAATATAAAAACAAGAGATAATTAGTTCTATTGTTACAGGTATAAAACGTATGGTGGATGTCTCTTTAGGAAGGTCAAAATAAATATTCACCTTGAGCTATTTTGGACTTTATACAGTGAAGGTTTAAAGAACATCCCGTCGTTAAAGTTTTAAGATCGATCATTTATTTGGACATGGTTAACCATATTGTCAGTCGCTTAATAAGCTACTAGGTTAGACTACGAGTCCTCTTCAACCGGGATTCCATTTGATTTAACATTCGCAAATTGGTGGTAGAAGATTTTCATTCGAGTAGAGGTAAGTGTTTGGTAAATAAATTAGATATAGCATTTTATTCGGGTAATCCTTATATTACATGTTTCACTTTTTGGATACAAGCTAGTGGAAAATTGACTCACTATTATTACTTATTTATATAATATTTATATATAATTTAAACTAACTAAATTCTTTATTTGAAAAATTATTTAATAATATAGCTCGTAGGTTATTTATTTAATTCTATTGTTACTTATTTATATCATGTTACTTATTTATATCATAGAACGCCAACGGGTAATTTCCGTTCCTATATTTTAACGCAGAAAGCGTCTTGAGGATCTGTGGCTAGGGCTAATTATTATTTCCATTGACAATCTCAGTCAGATGAAAGTTTATTTCCTTCCTCTTCTTTACACTTTTTCTATGCAGTTTTGTAATAATTATGTTCTCAATAAAAATATTGAATCATATAAATGTACTGTATATTCACATTAAAATTACAGTTAGTATAAATCAAGTTACGTCAATGTTACATATTTATTTACGCCTTCCTTCACGAGATTTATGTGTAACACTGGTCAAATTTCATTTACACAACACAAATAAAAGATACTTATCACTTAATCACGAAAATACTTTTTCTAACATCTTAAGCTCCGAAACATGCAAAATTTAGTCGTATGATTTATCTGTGTTACTCAAAAATCATTTCTAATTAGTTATGACCAGTATTGCATGCATACGTGTCAAGTGAATTATACTACTGCAAATTTTATTTGGTGTCATATTATGTTACATGTAATTATTCGTATGATTTATGATTAAAAATAGTTAAACATAGTAAATTATATAATTTTTTAAAGAAAATTTCCCCATTGACTACTGTTTAACGAATATATAATTTTTTTTATTAGACAGCTTTCCAAACTCCGAACCAGTTTCCGATTCTGATAGAAAATAAAAATTGTCATTCCTAATTTCATGACTAATTAGTAATTCCTTTTGTCATTTAATTGAAATATATCAGGTAATTTTGTGAAATCGATCACTTAGTCGATCGAAATTATTAGGAGGACCCCAAGCAATACATAAAAAGGTAACAATACAGAGTAGAATGAACCTACTGGCTTGAAGCATAGAGCAAATAGTAAATGAGTACCGATCTCTTGTTACCTATTTATATATTCTCTGATCGTCAGGTTATAGGTTTTAAATTAACAAAACATCATGTGATCAAATTAAAATTGAGTTGATCCCTGATCACAAAATTTAATAATAACCAATGGTTTTCTTATTTTTAAATTGTGGTCCAAAAATAAAAAACCTATTATTTTACAGTTCGCAAGAATCGTGCCGAACAAGTTAACTCAAAATCCGATCAAAATCCGAACGATCAGAAATGAACAACCTTTTACTACAAATAAGTCGAAACCTCCCTATTTCGAAAATTTAGCACAGGTTCCTAATTGGAGCACCGGATATATTACATAAATAAAACAAATTTCGTTTATCGTAAAATATATCAAAACAATGTCTAACATTGACATAGTAGCAAATGTATCGTTTCACGACATATTTTCTTGTACTACCGGTGGTTCGATCGATCCCTTGCAAATTGAGTGATCACACTTTTCTGGGATCAAATTTGTTAAGGACCGGGCACGGTAATAAAGTTTCGGCCGTCACTGTCTAAAAGGAAATTACACGTGTTTTTCGATCTTACTCCAGTTATATATAGTCAAATATATAAATATGAAGACAAAAATTTTTTTTTATTAAATTTAATATGTAATAATTAATTAAGAATGACATCTCGTGTTATTTGGAAGTGTAAAGGCATACTTGTAAAATATGCTTCGTGATGTATTTCTGGATGAAAATTTTTTTTTGACAATTGAGAAATTTTTCTCCATCGCTTTTCTTCGGCAACAGAATTTTCGTCTGAAATCCCTGAGGGATTTGGATCGTCACATATTAAAATAATCCATTCTCCTAATTTTTCATTTAAATAGGATGCAGTTGGACGGTTTTCTGGATCATTATCCCAGCATTGTTGCATCAATTCTGCATAAAAATTAGGCGTATCATCAGGAATTTCAAGTCTTTTACCATCACAAATATCTTTTGCTAAATTGATATCATGCGCTCTATTATACCAAGGTCTTTTTCCAGTTGCAAGTGTATTCATAACAATACCAAATGAATATATGTCAGAGGCAGTACTATAATTTTCGCCACGTAAAACTTCCGGTGCAACATATGGTAAGACCCCATATCTTTGAATTAAACCATTGTTTGTATCATAATCGCATGGTCCATGAAGACCCACATCAGCAATACGAGCATCCGTAGATACCTTTTCGTCTTCGACAAGTAAATTTCCTCCGTGAAGATTTCCATGGATTTTTCCCTCGGAATGGATTCTTTCAAGACCTCCAGCGATCCCCCATAGTATATCGATCATATCTCTCCAAGAAAGAATTCCGCTACAATGATCAAGATATTGATAAAGGTTTCCATTTTCATAATACTTCATTACAATCATATAACTGGATGTTGGATCTTTTGTAATGCCGAACGTTCCAGCTAATGAAGCAGATTGTAAACACTTATGATATGCTTTAATCTATTAAAAAAAGAAAGAAAGGTAAATACGACATTATTATATACGATCTTAAATAATTAATATAATAATAATTATTCGCATATATGTTATAATGCAGCAATAGTGTTAGAAAGTTAGAGTATATATCATTTCATCGTTTTTATCAAGTTATAACATAGTTTATTAACTGTAAATAATATAAAGTCACTTCTTATAGTTCAATTATTTGTAGGGTTTGAAGATAACTTTTACACTGATCGAAATTTTATTATTACAACTAGTCAATTCGTGATATTATACTTTATATTTGTGATTGATTGTTTGTCGAACAAATTTATTTATTATCTCATTTTCAGAAATGAAAAATGCATTATCTTAAAAAACTCAGTATTCAACGATTAATTTATTTGAAAATTTAAATTCATAATATAAGTGGTTACCTGATTAACGTAAGAACTTGAAATGTTTTGTGAATTATCGAGTCGTTTCAAAGCAACATTCATTGGCCCAGCTCGAGTCCATTCTTGTGCGCCATCATCCCAAATCCATCTAGGTCCTTCCATCCAAAGAGCCGAATAAACACTACTAAATTTACCCTTACCAATATATTTAACAAGTTCAAAATTCTCAAAAGGTATCCACTCCAAGTAATCACAAGCTTGAGTAGCATTTAATTGAGTGTAGCGAATTAATTCGTCAATATCTTTATTGCCTGATGTCCAATATAGAAAGTTTTCTTTCATGGTATTAGTTTCGCATCCCAGACACCATCCAAAAGAAATTCGTGGTTTACAACATTCCGGACAATCTTTCAATTCTTTCGGGGTAAATTTATTTTCTTGTTGATATGATAGATTTTCTTCCATTTATCTAAATATTGAAAGTTATTGGTTATTAATCACGTGTACAGTATCACACAATCAACATTCATAATATCATAACGTTTTACAAAAAAAGAATTTCGTTATTTCAAATTTAGAATGTCTAGTATGGAGTTTGTTATATTGTATGGTCAGTATATCGAATTCTGAGTGTTTAAATATCCTTCGAAATATGTAGATTTTAATTTATCACACCAGAGATAAACCAAAAAAAAGCGAGATTACAGAGTGTAATTCAAGAAAAAATGAACCTAATGAAAGTCAAATGAAAGTCTAATGATGTTTAATGAAAACCAAATGAAAGTCTAATGAAAGTTAAAATCGGCGTAAAAAGGTTTAATACATGTTTAATAATAATACTATAATCTAATAAAAGGAAATAATTAAATAACTACTATAATAAAAAAGAAATAAACTAAAAAATTTTTCGAAAGATAAAAAAGCTATACAAAGAAAATAGGTATGTACCTTTGGTATAATCGATTTCTTTTTTCTTTGTCTTAGTCATTTTTCTGATTATGAATCGTTTTTATTATTTCTTCGGATTCACAATTCCTTTTTTTTTTTTAACGGTCGGATTATTTTTTCCGTTTCCTATTTAATTCCGGATTTTCAAAGCATGCTTATTCTAAACATGGGAATTTTTGAGGTAGTAATCTCATTGGTTCATAAGCACAATGTCTGATTGATATCTAGAATTAGATAATTGCCCCAATTTATGTGAATCATATGAATTGTATAGTCATAGCGAAAAAAAAAAGACCAGATCTTTATTTAGATAATTGTATTACTAAGCTTAAATCTTTGAAGTATCGGATTTGATTCTCCTGGTGCCTGTCCCCCTTATTCTAAAATATATTATGCGGGTCAAATCAGACCCATCGTACAGGTCAAGAACGATATATTTGCAAATCTTTTAAGGCTCCGTGTTATATCCAAAAAAAGGCCGGATAAATGAATTTTTGAAAGTAAAACAAAAAAACTTCAAAGGGAACAAAATCTTGTGACGAGATAATCTTTTTTTAATGTTACACAAATTTTGAATATTTATTTCGAAAAAATAATTTGAATAATATCGCTTTTATCATTAAAAAAATTTTTTTTTAGTAATAAAAAAGAATAATTTAAGTTAATTCAATCAATGGCAATGTAATAAATGTAATATATAGGTGAATTTTGATATAATGCAAGGTATTCAGAATTGTACTTCTAGTATTGCACAAATTAAATTAATATATAAATATATTTGAAAGAGAGACCAATTTAACTAAAAAGAGGAAATGAAGTGTATTCATTGTCTTTTTTCACAGCCATACATTTATTTGATCAGACTGCATTTAAAAATGTTGAGATGGCATAAAGATAAATTGTCACACTGCGTTACTCCTATCAACTTTTATTAAATCCTATTCTGTTTTATCTCACGAAAGATAAAATTCATTTCTCATTTTGTCGTATTAAAAAAATGTAAGTGTAATTAATACAAACGCCGACTTAATAATATAATGCCGAAGTATTGTTTTTTTTGAATAATCATTTGTCCAGATTAAAATTTACCGCGGTCCGACAACAGATAATCACTGATAATCCCGAGATCAATAGTCTCATTGATTATAAATCGTAATTTCCATTTATAGTAGTACTTTCTTACAATTTGCGTTTCCATTTTCCTTCTTTAACGTCGAGATTGCGTTGATATCATTAATAGAATCTCTTTTAACTGAAACCAATAAGAAGTGTTGTAAATTTAACTATGAAAGTAAATATATGTACATGATTAATGGTAAATAATTAAAAAATTCCAAACTTCGTATGAGTAATCTCAAACTTTATTAGCACTGTAAAAACTTCATCGAATATTTCGTTATATCTTTACATTAACTGTTAAACAATTTCATATTCCGTGAGTATATTATACTAATAAGATCGATACATATCAACAATTTTTACATACATTGCTAAAACCGTCCATCGCAAACTATACAATATCAAGATTCCTTAATTTCATTCTCTTCGATATCTTTCGTATTCAGTGGTGGAAAATTCATTTTAAATTACTAGTCATAGTCTTTATCCTGATTCACTTTATTGATCATAAATGCCCATCGAGCCTGTCATGTTATACAGTAAACAAATGTTCATCTCTGAAAATAAGGAGGTGAGTCCATCATCATGTTTCCTCTAAAAAAACAGCATCGAATTGTAATATTTCATCAGAGTAAATGTTGTTCAATTTGATGTGTGTCATTTTGCTTGTTTCCCCGGACAGATACCGACATGATAATATCATTAGAACAAGTTACTCTGAGAAAGATATCAATTCTATTCTTTGTATACGATCATTGTATGAGTCGATATTCAATTTGTTATTTTGTGGCGAAAAGCCAAGCAATTCTTTCTGCTGTAAGGTTTATATAAGGTTCACGTTGTGTCACTATCAATCAATGAATGCTCTTCATTCAAGCTAATCAACTACGATCCACAAATTGTAGTAGTAAAAGAAATTTCTTGAGTGATGAAAATTAGTGATTATTTTCACTTTTAATAATATTTAGTTGGGTGAATTTAGAGTTTTCCTTCCCTTCTTTTCTTTGTCAGTTACTTTTTTATGTGCAACTTTATAAGACATTTTCTTTGTATATCTACGTTTTTAAAAAAAACAGAGAAAAAAATTATCAATAAGTTCTTATTTTACACGTCATAAATAGAATTTATTTTTCTTTGCGTGTTCGAAAAATATAGAATTGATGGGTATCAAGCTTTATATCAAAATAAAGTATCATGAGTATAATTGCGCCTCGTCTTATTATCTCACTAATTATAGTTTAGTGCAGATTTATAAATGTACAAATTAAAATTTCATAAACATGATAATATTATATTTATATTAATAATCAATTAATATTTACTCGTGAACAAGATGTAATTTGACCATAATTTATTTCTGGAATATTGTTATATTGTTCAAATGAAAAATTATCACATGTGATTATGTTCAAAAGAGTGGAATAAGATAAGCTTTTTTAGGTGTAACTAGTCTATGGGAAATTCTTACCACACCACCCTCGGTTACACAGTGACATTTAGCGTCACATCGTCACGTGATATCCGCGTTCGCATTTTTTATATTTATCTGAGGGACTTAATTTTTTTTTTCTAGCCTGATCTCTATTTATCACGCACCTCGGACATCACACCCAACAAATATTTGTGTAACCGAGGGTGGTGTGGTAAGACTACCCCTAGTCTATGTAATACCATGTTTTATATTTCCGCCAATCTGCACAATCTGCAGAAATGTATTCTGCAGATCGGCGGATATGGGTAGGATCTTCCGAAACATGCTGTAAAATATATTTTCATTAATAAGCTACACAGAAATTATTTGACAATTGCTAATAATTTTTTTGTGCAAAAATGCACCCCTTCATGTTTGATTATGGGGTACAGCGAGTCAGAGGATAGTTAAACACTTAAACTAATATATATATAAATATATATAAATTATGTTTATTAGTATCGGCATATCATAAACAAATCGAGATTCGGACTTTTACAGTACTTTTGAAATTATATTGTCTATAAAATTCTCTAACAAATATATGTATATATGTTCATGGTACCAGTAGGTCTGTTCGTTTCTGATCATTCGGGTTTTTGATTGCAACCAATTCGAACATGTTGACTGATCATTGACCACAAAGTTTAAGTTTGTTTTTGCTTATTTTTGAATTGTGAAAATCGGATCGCTAAACCATCAGCCAATCTTTATCGCTTGGCATTAGTACCATTTTAATTAATGTACGCTTCAATTGTTTGAATTTTTACATACCTGAAACATAAATTATTTTTTTTCATGATGGTCAAACAACGCGACGAAGTTATTAAACTTGTGGTTTAGAAATAGATTACTTAGAGTAATTTTCTTACCCTAAACGATTATAGATATCAAGAAACTGAATCAAACAATCACACAATAATTAGCCTCTGATTCTTCTATCCTGAAATCACTAGATGCGGTACCAGAGATACCCGCATCTCGAACACCGATTCCTAGGAATAATCCAAATAAAATGGAATGTCTTTATCAATATGTCCATTGATAAACTGGTTATTAAAGTTGAGAAATGTTAAATTCAAAAATAGTTTGTCTGGTTTTGCCGGAAAATGAAAAAAACCTGAACACTATGGTGTTTCTAAAAGACTGGATGTAATTTACCCATTAGTAATATTAACATGGGTCGATTGTCTGAAGGACAATTTACAGAAGAATAATCCATGCAATTTCCTTCTATTCGATTACGTCACTATAATTTCCTTTTTGAATTAAACTACCCCTGCTTATTTCCTTTTACATTTGTAACTCAATTTTTTGTATCAATTAATGACACGTGATTTTTCTACAGACCACATAGTATAAACAGCTCGAGCATGTGATTTTTGAGCATATATATATATAACACAGTTGCGGCAAGCGCTGGTTAAGCTTTTTGGCACCTACGGTCTATTTCGCGTAATTTTTTTTCGCGTTTACGTTTATTATTCAAATGAATATTCTATATTTACAAAATTGTTTTTAAAATCAAAGTTGTATTTTTTATTTTAAAATAAAACTGGAATTCTAAAGATATCTATTGTAACGGTTGCAAATCATTTAGACCATCGTTTGAATTTATAAGTTATGTAATTAAAATGTTAAGCAATTCAAAACTTGCAATAATTGTCATCAAAGATTTGAGAAAAGATGAAAAACTCTTGTAGAAATAAAAAATTATCAAACTGGCATCTTGGAAATTGTTTTTTTAATTAGTGACGTTCCATAGCCACACACAGCCACACAAATCATATGAATCACGTGCCAAGCTTTTTTGATTTTTTGATGGTTACGCTGGATGAGTTTATAAATATATTAACGATGGACTTCCGTTACAATAATGTATTAAAAATCTTAATGTTTATTTAGTCAATTGATATTAATTGCCATTAGCAGAATTAATGAATTACATTCTAAATTTGGCAAATTAAATCGGAGCGGTCAAGTGATTGGTCACACTGGCTGGTCATCTGACCATAAAGTTCTGAAAATTAATATTTTCGGAACATAATCGGAGATTAAAGCACATTTCAAAAGTCTTTAGGGGTTTAGTTGCAACCATTTAGAACCCATCTTTAACAAATCAATAGCGCATAGAGCATACATATTTGTACGAATTTTTTTCCGATTGTTGCGGGAAAAGTAACTTTTAAAAAAACATTTCCAAACTATATGATATATCACAAACGAAGTCCCTATAAAATTTTTTTCATAAAATGACCACGTGTCAGTTTAAAAAAATTAGAAATATGATCATTTATCAGAGTTTTTGCCAGAATTTTTTTATAGGGAGAAAAATTAATAATAATAACTAGACGTTATAATGGAAGAGAATTTATATTGTCAACAAAGAAATACTTTTACTCCAAAGGAATTAGAGAATTGTCCGGAATGTAATAAACCTAGGATTTCTTTTGGATGGTGTAAGGAATGTGAAGCTAATTCTATGAAAGGAAACTTTCTTTATTGGACATCAGAAAATGAAGAGATTGACAAATTAATTCAACATACTCAATTGAACGCAACCCAAGTTTGTGATTATTTAGAATGGATCCCTTTTGAGAAATTTGAAATGGTTAAATATATTGGTAAAGGTGGATTTAGTAGTGTTTATTCAGCCCTTTGGATGGAAGGACCCAGGTGGATTTGGGATGACGGGGCGCAAGAATGGTCTCGAGCTGGGCCAATGAATGTTGCCTTGAAACGTCTCGATAATTCACAAGGCATTTCAAGTTCTTACATTAATCAGGTAAATTATCAATTAATAATTAATAAATGTTCGAAAGATCTTAGGAATAGTCATAATTTCTGAAATGGAAATAATTGTTCTACCATTGTATTAGTTATATTATTTCTTTAAGTTTGTATTTCATAATTATTTTTTTATTTTTTAATAGATTAAAACATACCATAAATGTTTACAATCGGTTTCATTAGCTGGAACATTTGGTATTACAAAAGATCCAACATCCAATTATATGATTGTAATAAAGTATTACGAAAATGGCAACCTGTATCAATACCTTGATCATTGCAATGGAATTCTCTCCTGGAGAGACATGATCGATATGCTGTGGGGAATAGCAGGAGGCCTTGAAAGGATTCATTCCGAAGGAAAAATCCATGGGAATCTTCACGGAGGAAATTTACTTATTGAAGACGAAAAAGTTTCTACAGATGCTCGAATTAGTGATGTAGGACTCCATGGATCATGCAATGATGAGAATAAAAACTCGAATCAAAAATATGGAGTCTTGCCATATGTTGCGCCAGAAGTTCTACGTGGAGAAAATCATAGTACTGCCTCCGACATATATTCATTTGGTATAGTTATGAATACACTTGCAACCGGAAGAAGGCCTTGGTATAATAGAGCACATGACATTAGTTTGGCAATAGATATTTGCGACGGTAAAAGACTTGAAATTCCTGTAGATATGCCAAAATTTTATTCGGACTTAATGCAACAATGTTGGGATGATGATCCAAAAAAACGGCCAACAGCATCCTATTTAAACGAAAAGCTTGGAGAATGGATCATTCTAATATGTGATGATCCAAACCCTTCAGAAATTTCAGACGAGAACTCTGTAGCCGAGGAGAAAAGATGGAAAATGGTTTCTCAATTGCCACAAAAGAATTCTCATCCTGAAATACATCCCGAAGCATATTATACAAGTATTCCTTTACCTTGCAAATAATTTAAGTCATTATACTAATCCGAAATTACCGAAAACATTTAAAATGTTAAATTTAATGATTAACCAATTCTAATTTTAATTACGCGTTATTCAATAGAGTATACCTCTTTATTTACTGTATGTATATGTATGTAAATTATACTGTTTCGTTCGATTCTATTCGAGTAATCCTTCAAAAAGCTTTCAACTGTTGAAAGATTACAGTGAACATAATAGGTTATTTTAAAGTTTTATCTTTGTAAGCTTTTAATTCATTTTTATGATAAGAAACATTCTACCTAAGGTTTTTTTTTGTTTAGTTTTAATTATTTAATATTATTTATTTCCTAAAAGCGTTATTTGTACTGTTGTGGTATATGTTATAATCAAACGACAATTATATACGTAATCCTCGCATGTATCTATTAGATAAATATTAAGGTTAAGTTTTATCAGTTGAATAAAGAAATTTATGCTATAATTCTCTGTTTTCATAATACGTCATTACGATCATATAATTAGATGCTGGATTTTACCCATTAAAGCTTCCAACAAACTCACCGAATTTGTTTCTTCTGATAATACCAAATGTTCCAGCCAATGAAGCAGATTGTGAATATTTTGTGACGCTGAATCTATAAAACAAATAATTATGATCTTAGCGAACCGTGAAATAATCACGCGATCATAAATCCTAACAGAAATTCTGGCTGGCACTATAAATTTGGCCAGAGTTATCTTCTGTAATTACCAATATAAGGACTTCGAAGCAACCAACTCGTGTCCATTCTTTTGTATCAGACTGAATAACCGCTAGTAAATCCACCCTTATTAATATATTTAACATTCAAATTTATCCATTCCAAGTAATCACAAGCTTGAGTAGCGTTTAGTTGAGTGAATTGAATTAATTCATCAATATCTTTATTTCCTGATGTACAATAAAGAAAATTTTCTTTCATAGAATTAGCTTCACATTCCTTACACCATCCAAAAGAAAACCTAGGTTTATTCCGGATAATCTTTCGATTCCTTTTAATCCTTTATCAGTTATACACTCTATAGTATTTTAGTAATATTGCGATTTTCGGATTTTCACCAGTGAAACTTCCGGCAAATAATCACATGAGTATCGTTTATTTTGATAATGATCGCTACACTTGATTAAATTTTAAGATTATTAATCTTATATAAATTATTATAATAAGTGTCATTTGTTTGGTTATTACTATAAACATTATTAAAATAATATTATCACCTTTATTCATGTAAAAGAGCGAAACTTTATTTCATGTATCCATAAATCTGCACCAATTGTAAGCTATAAATAGCGAGATAATGAGAACATATGAAAAGTTCAGTTCGACTTAATTTTATGGATCAAAAGATCAGATATAAAATCGAACCCAGCCAAAAAATATGCGTAAATGAAAATATTTTAATATCTATGACTGATGATAGTATATGTTCGGATCTTATTTTAAAATATCATATTTATTGACATCTATTATCATACTGTTATTTTTAGATAAATTATTATTGCATAAATGTCTTTGATATTTTTGACACATTAGTCGCTTTGGATTAAATATCACAATATTAATCTTTATAGATAAATACCTATTGTTCTGTGCTAATAAATAAGCTTATAGAGTTTATTTATTATTTTTTTTAAATGGAACACGTCTGCATAATAACACAGTTATTGGGTATGATGGTTTCGCAGTTCGGTGATGATTCAACCCCACCCAATAACTATTATTTACCTACACGTAGTTCAGATAACACTGAATATTTAAATTTTATATAAATACATCGTCTTTTTTACAACTTTTTTTATCTCTTCCATAAATATACGTATATTATCTCCTCCTTAAAATACATATATTACAACTTAAAATGCCTTCTCAGAAACAACTAAGAAGACAAAGAATTATAAGAAGACATTTTCGACTTAACCTAATACGCATTAATAATGGAAACACCGAGACTTATCGCTAACCCTCCTCGGCAAAGTGCAAATGTTTTATTAATTGCTCAATTTTTCACCGGATTTTCTTTTCATTAATTTTATCAAACTATGGACAAATAAATAAAAATAAATGTACTGTATGCATCTTATTCCATCAAATTACACAATATCGATTCATTTTTAGGATATTTCCATTTTTTATTATAAAAATTTTTCTTTTTCAAAAATCTAATATTATTATTGCATGTATCTTCCTCTGTTTATTTAAGATATTAACATTTTTATCTATGATATAGCTATACTTTGATTCCCATTAAGAAGATGAATATGATTTATTATTTTCTGTAATAAAATATGTATACAGAAGAATAACCACCGTCAGATATATTAAAATGGTTTATAAAGTGTTATAACAAGCTTTCAGTTTGCGAACAAATGTAAAACCTTATTCTAAGAATGTTGAATAAAAATTTATTAAATCAACCTTTCATTCAACATACTTATTGAAAACATATGTATTTTTATAAGCTGCGTAATAAAAAGGAGGGAAATAAGCTTTCACAGCCAATTTATTTACCGATTACTTATTATCTGTAAATATATAATAATCATGCATATTTATTTATTATTTCTTAAATAAATTATTAATATGATATTCATGTGTGCATTAACACACGACTACCAGACGAAAACCCGAAAAAATATTCATAATGTTAAGTAAATAAGTAGAATTTAATAATTTAATAATTGATCTTTATCACGCAAAAAAAAAAAGTTATGCCAAATACTAATTTTTCCTCCCTCACAATATTAATAAAAGTTTTTATCGCATTTTTCATTCTTTAAATATTAATTTTTGAGAATTCATTACAGAGTTTAAGACTGAGAAATAAATTTAGTTTAATATGTTCTAATGAAACAGTGTATGATCTGTACTATACGTTGATTTTGTGACTGTACGACATGACAAACATACGTATGTATAACAGCATATGGTTACGAAAAACCACCCAGCCGCACTGGCAAAAATTGTAGCACAGGGCCAGCGTTACGGCATTATGCACGAACACGTGAAAGTAAACAGTTGGTGACAAATAAGATTTTACCTACTCAAAAATAAAAACAAAGTCCCTCAGATAAATATATAAAATAGCGCAAACCTGGTAGGACGTGATGGCTGTGATGATTTAGAGGCATGCCACGTGATTGCTAAATTTTTGCCGGTGCGTCTTATCATTTGTATTTGCGTTTGGTCTCTTATTCTTTCATACATACGTACGTACGTACGTACGTATGTACGTACAGTACACTCAGTGCAACCATACATACGTAGCAAAAGATCACCGTACATTGGTCACTGTACATAACATGTTTCCTAATTGCCCGATTTATAGATATAGTGACCCGCACTCCCGCAGATTTAAATGGCTTAGCAGGTAGTCATTTAGTCAATGATCATCTATAATGACAAAGTTAGAATTTAATATCCAACGGATATCCGGATAACGGATAGTATCCAAAATGTAATTTGTGTATAGCGAATATAAAATCGAAATAAATTTCATGACTAAAACATCAATTCCGCAAAGAATATTTAATTTTACTGAAATTTCAAACGGATACACGAAAAAAGAAGTTGTAATACGTCCAATGGAAATAAAAAAGCCTATTGTGTAACAATTGTAACATGCCTCCTTCTTTTTTTGTTAAATTATTATTAATTATTATTTATCCTTTTCGGATCGTATTCAGGCAAAATAATTCTTTTTTTGTAGACACTTTTTTTTTAACAAGGAGATTATCTGTACCCCAGTTTTAATACGTTTTAGGAAATATCGAATTAAAAATATCGAATCTTTTTTAATGCTTACAATTCGTTAAAGGGTCATAATTCATAATGGCTTAGTTGTAATTTAGAAATAGATTAATTCTAGTGTTAAACTAGATTTTAAATACATTAATGTCTTTTATTGAACAATCGAAATTTTTTATACTGTACAATACAAAAATTTAGTTTTTTAATAATTGTAATCAACCTGAAACTTTTTAAAATTTTTTCAAGAATAGAGGTTCAACTTCTATTATTAAAATTTTGTTTGTCTCTCTGCTAGTACTACATGTTATGTATTTATTTACAATTCTTAGTTTTTATTAATTCACTTTTTCTGAGCAAGTAATTTTTAAAATTATATTCGTTCTAAAATAAAATTCTTAAATTCTTGTATGATATAATTACCAAGTTGATAAAACTTTTAAATAAATAAAAAATAAGCTAAGCTATAAATTTTTTATAAAAACTAATGTATATCGGTATTTACATGATAAAATGATGATGCCCCAAATCAACGATCGGCCTAAATTATCGGCCCACCTTTATAATGTCTTAAGAATTTTCTACCATTACTTTTCACATAGTAATCATCGATGATTATCGTCAATTTTGGGGCATATTGAGATTTTGGGCACAACACTAATATTCGGAAATAACCGATTTTGATTGGTTGACATCTCATCACATGATTTTAATCAAAGAAAACCAAAGAAAAATTTGTATAATGCAGGCCGGAATCATAGTGCTGGTCAACATCATCAATCTCAAATGGCTTGTCATTTAAAAAGTGAAATGACTCGCCATTTGTCATTTTGTCATTTAAATCATTTATCACTTCGTCATTTGCCGAATAACCACTCAATAAATAATTCATTTATGCAAATTTATCATTTTGTGTAACTTAAAAGATTACCTAACTCAAATTATCATTTATGATTAAATAAATGATCAAATGACCAAAATGAGATTACTTAATAACTTATCAATTTTACCTAATTTGGAGGCTTATTTATTATTTATCAGATAATTTATAATTTTATTATTGGAAACTTAAAATTCATATACTGTGTTTATATTCGGCATCATATATAATAATAAAGTACATAAAAAGCAAAAGTTAAATTTTTAGTTAGTACCGGCTGGAATTTTATTGACATTATCGTAATTCCGACCCATAATTATGTATTTTCGGATAATATTATAATTTAATAATAAGGCCGTTCCAAATTAATTGTTTGTTTAATGTACCCACCCCACTCAATTTTGTGAAAAATCTAAATTTTAATAAAACATATAATAATTTATGCATGTTCAAATACCCCCAAACTTAAATTACCAAATTTCCAAAAATTTATTATAACCATTTCACTTACTTTGTTTATTGTAATTCCCCTCCCCACTCAAACTTTTCATCATTAAACCAACAATTATATTGGAGCGGCCTAATGAAGATAAGCTGAATAAAAAAAAATTAAATTAACTGTAAAAAAATTTCGTATCGTTCGGGAAATGTAAGGGCATGCTTGTAAAATAAGCTTCTGGATGTATTTCTGGATGAGAAATTTTTTTAGTCAATTGAGAAATTTTCCTCCATCTTTTTTCTTCAGCAACGGAGTTCTCGTCCGAAATCTTTGAAGGATTTGGGTCATCGCATATTAAAATAATCCATTCTCCTAATTTTTCATTTAAGTAGGATGCAGTTGGACGGTTTTCCGGATCATTATCCCAACATTGTTGCATCAATTCTGAATAAAAATTAGGCGTATCATCAGGAATTTCAAGTCTTTTACCATCACAAATATCTTTTGCCAAATTAATATCATGTACTCTATTATACCAGGGTCTTTTTCCAGTTGCAAGAGTATTCATAACTATACCAAATGAATATATATCAGAAGCAATATTATAATTATCGCCACGTAAAACTTCTGGCGCAACATATGGTAAGACCCCGTATCTTTGAATTGAACCATTATTTATGTCATTATTACATGGTCCATGAAGACCAACGTCAGCAATACGAGCATCCGTAGATACTTTTTCGTCTTCGACAAGTAAGTTTCCTCCGTGAAGATTTCCGTGAATTTTTCCCTCGGAATGGATTCTTTCAAGTCCTCCAGCGATTCCCCATAATATATCGATTATATCTCGCCAAGAAAGAATTCCGTTGCAATGATCAAGATATTGATAAAGGTTTCCGTTCTCGTAATATTTCATCACAATCATATAATTGGACGTTGGATCTTTTGTAATACCAAACGTTCCAGCCAATGAAGCAGACTGCAAACATTTATGGTATGATTTAATCTATTGTAAAATAAAAATAAATATGATTGACATGATTTATATTTTTCTTAATTCAACTATTAATATCTATTCACCATTTTTATTAAGCTGAACTACATTTTTCTTCTATTATATTTATTTTATTGTAAATCATATAAAACCTATTCAAAAATTTGTTTATATGCAAATTTAATGATATTTTTATGCCGATAGAAATTCAGTTTATTTATTACAATCGGTTACTTCAGAGCGTCTGTAAGACCGTAATAGAGTAAAAATAATCTGGCATTGTTTATCAGATAACTTTATATTGTAATTATTATTCCGTTTTCAAAAATGTTATAACGCAATTGTCTCAAAAGTTCAGCTTTTAATGATTATATATATGTTAATTCAAAACTTTTAATTTCATTAAACATAGTTACCTGATTAATGTAAGAACTTGAAATGTTTTGTGAATTATCGAGACGTTTTAAAGCAACATTCATTGGCCCAGCTCGAGTCCATTCTTGCGCGCCATCATCCCAAATCCATCTAGGTCCTTCCATCCAAAGAGCTGAATAAACGCTACTGAATCCACCCTTACCAACATATTTAACCAGTTCGAATTTCTCAAAGGGGATCCATTCCAAGTAATCACAAGCTTGAGTAGCGTTTAGTTGGGTGTATTGAATTAATTCATCAATCTCTTTATTTTCTGATGTCCAATAAAGAAAATTTTCTTTCATAGAATTAGCTTCACATTCTTTACACCATCCAAAAGAAATCCTAGGTTTATTACATTCTGGGCAATCTTTCAATTCCTTTGGCGTAAATTTATTTTCATGTTGGTAGAATAAATCCTCTTCCATTTATCTGAAATTAAGAAAATATTTATCATGTTAACTGTTCTAACTATAAAAGCTAATCAAAAAATTTAACCAAAGAACTTCAGTTTATAAAAAAAGAAATGTTTAAATTTTGGTAACAAATATAATTTCAATAAAATGGCAGAATTATTACTTACCTTGTAATAAACCTATTCTTCTCTTCTTTTTACTTTAATAATACAACATGGAAACATTTGGATGAATTCTATTTATATATACCATTTTTATTTGTAACAATAAAATTATTATATGAACTATTTAGTAAAATAAGAAGCGAGTTCTTTGTTCAGTTATTGAAAATGGCTATTTATAATGAAATTTAATTTCTACATTGTAAATGACTAAAAACATGTTTTAGCCCCACAATCATTTATGCACAAAATATATATAAAGTAAACCACCATAAAAACTACCTTTTTTGTGAGTTCAAAAATATATGAAGCATTACCCAGCCGAATTATACAGATCTAGTTTAAAAAAAAATTATATATTTACAGCAGACTAGTTTTCAAATTTATCACCGGTCATAGCCGGGATCGATGTTTATCGGTAAATGCCTTTAGTTTAACCAACCATTTTAGTTAACCACTTTACCGAAACACTATAAATGACCGAAATAAAATAAACAATAAATAGCTTGGATATGTTAATTAATAAATAAATTTGCATAATTTGTCAAAATAAAAACAAAAATATTAATCATAACGTGGTACGAGTTTATAATATTTATTACAAATTATCACAGCAGTTGAATTATTGTCAAAAAAGCTAAAGAGAAGCTTTCTTAAATCCTAACAAGTATTTATTCTCTATGAGCCTAAAATGAAAGTCATTCAATTCTTTAAACCTCTTTTTAGATAATTTTTATTGATCGGCACAGCTGCTAATTCTAATACTTTCTATCAAATCAAAAAGTGATTGATTATATTAAGTAAAAATGAAACGATTCTTTCTCTACAGAATATCTATATATAATAAATATATTATTTACATTAGTATTGTTTATTTTATTTATATTTCGTAGTCCTAAATTCCAATAATGGACTGTTTTACTCTGCATGTAATTTTAAATCAATAAAATTTTTTTAATTTTAAACGTTATTTATACTAAATAATTTGTTTTATAATTGAATTATGAAAGTTGTTTATATTCAAATGAAATTATTTATTTATATGGATTTGCAAATGATTTGAATTGGATTATGCAAATTTATGAGAAAATTTGGCTAAATGATTTAGCGGAAAGTCCATTGTCCTATTTTTGTTTAAAACCTTTGTTTTTTTTTAATTTAATTTGAAACTTGTTTCACAATCGGTAAACAAAAAATAAGTTTCAAATAATTCCGATATGTTCCGTAGATACCCTATAAAAAAATCGGGATACGTTTTTTATAAAGTTTTTATACGATTTTTTTTCCTTAGGAATAACGTATCATAATAGGATACGGAAAAATGCACAATTCCGTATCACTAAAAACATGGTTTGGATACGGAATTTGCACGGAATTCATATGGAATTTACATGATTTGATCACTGATTTTATCACGAAATTTATACGATTTGGTCACTGAATTTACTATTTGTATTACAGTTTACTATAATATATTTATATAAATCTAATTTTACTTTATTAAATTATATAAAAAATAAAAAATAAACAAAATACAAATACATTATGAAAATTCCCTCCTTATTAAAACCACCTATTGCAACCAAAATTACCTATAAGTTCAGGTTCATTTGGAGTCAAACAACCTAAAAAAAACAAAAAAAAGAAACATAAGAACGTCTAACTTAATTGGAAACAAAAACCCCCTTCATATAGTATCTGCAATCGTCCAAGTCACCAAAGGTCAGCATTCCTACAAAAAAAGAAAGAGAACTCCAGAATGTCTGACCTATATAAATGAAAAGAATTATGAAGCATCTGATGAAAAATAAACCAAAACAACAAAATAAATCCAAAACTGACCTACAAAAAAAGAAGACTCTGAAGCAACAAAACTGAAACAACCTACAAAGAGAAAAGAATCTGAACCCAACTTACAAAAAAAAAAAAAAGAAAATTTGAACTGACCTAAAAAAAGAAAAAAATCCTAAACAATCCTACAAAAAGGAAAGGACTCCCAAACTGATCTACAAAAAAGAAAAAAGAAACTGAATCTTCTCACAAAAAAAAATCTGCTGACCTATGAAATAAAAAAAGGGATATATATAAATAAAAAAGAAAGGGGAATAAAGAATAAATCAAAAAAAAATATTTTTTTAAAAAGAGGGTAACGAAGTTAGGAAAGTTAAAAAAAATTTTTTTTTTAAAGGGAGGACGTCAAAGTTAGAAAAATAAAAAATTTTTTATAAAGAGGAAATAGAAATAGAAAGAAGAAAATTTTTTTTAAAAAAAAGAAAAGTGGGAATAAAAGAATAAAATCAAAAAAAATTTTTTTTTTAAGGGAGTGACGAAAAAAAAATTTTTTTTTAAAGGAGAGTGATGAAAAAAAAAATTTTTAAAGTGAGGTACGAAAAAAAAAATTTTTTTTAAATGACGAAAAAAGAAGAAAAAATAACAAAAATAAGACAAGAGAAAAGAGAAGGAAGGGAAAGACAGAAAGGAAGATCGGAAGATCAAACTCATCAAAGTAAAGGTTTATATAAAAAACAAAAAACGTATCATAACAAAACAATAAACAATCACGTGATCTCGTGTTATGATACGAGATTTTTGTTCTAAAAATATTAAGTTTAAAAATTCCGTATACATTCCGTATGATTAATTTTTTCCGTATACATTAGTTTTTTTAAAAAATGTTCAAAAATGAATTGCTTATTAAATATACGGAATTTGTATACGGAAACTATAGAAACGTACATAAAATGTATACAAAACGTATCCTTTCCGTATACATATTTCTTATAGGGATAATGAATTATAATTACATTCTAATTTGCCTATGACGAAAAGAAATAAATGATTTCAGAAAATTACCCTATAAAAATTTATTTCATGGTTTTTTTATTCTATATTATTTCCGTTACTCACGGATAAAATTTTTTACGGGGGTTTAGTGTTAATTGTAATTCGTTCAATTATTCTTCTAAATCGATATATCATCCTTGAGAATAAAATATTTTATAAACTAATTACTTGTAATATCATTAACCTGATGAAAAAACACAACTTAACGATAAAATTATTAATGAAAGAATTTATTTATCAGACCGTTATATATTGTGCTAAATTTCGAATACTTTAGTTTATCGTAATTTAAATTTTGTAGCGTACTATAATTTACTATTAATAAAGTTCTTAATATTGTTAAACAGATTAGATAAACATAAAAATATGAAATAATCAAAAAATATTTTAAGTATTTAAGTCCATTCAAGCCTTGTTCATTACAAATGAAAATGATCGGCATCGTAAGCGGTTTACTATAATAAGTATCATAGTGATTGTCCACAATAGATATATATATAATTCTATACAAAAATTAAAATATGATATTAAATAAATTATATTATTGAGTTGCATTAAAAATAATTGGATAAATCTAAGATTTCTTAAATACCTAAAATATTTAACATAGTTTCGTAGTAGAGGTTGGAACCGTTCAAAAAACCTTACCCGGTTAATACTAAAAATATTTAAAAATATTTTTTTTGGCCGTAAATTGTATCTATTTGATTCTACTCACATATTTAGTTATAGAGAGGAGCATTAATTTCGTTCATCGGCCAATTTTTGGAATGCTAACCAATCGACCAAAGGCTATATGTGCGACATATATTTAGCCAGTGATCTACATATATCTTATACCGAAAAAGGAAAGGCCTAGATCGGTCTATGAAACGAAGTGTATCAAGTGCGTCGATTGATTAGCATTCCAATCTGAGAACACGTGACCGACCGCAGTTATATAATTCTGGCCCGCATTTATATAGCTCTGACCAGAATTATGGTCCCAATGATTTTAAGATGCCTCGATAACCGGTTAACCTCTCGTAGTTTTATAAAAGTTTGTTCAATTTCAATCTAATAATTTATGTCATACAGTATCTAACGCAAATAGAAAATGTAATTATTATTAGACAAAAAAGCACAACGAGATAAATAAAACCATAATTATTCAATAGGACCATTATTTGATCTTATCAGTTATAAATTATTTTTCGTTCCTATTATTAGAAAGTACAAACATTTTTTATTATAATTTTATAAAATGAAAATTGCCCTAATCCATCAATTTTTTTTAGAAAATATGCAATAAACATTTCCAAATATCCATTTTATATAGGTTAAAGAGTAACTTCCATTATGAAAACTTCACTGTGATTCCTATTTTCTTCGGTGTGATTTTATTGTTATTTATTGTAAAAAAAAAAAATTTCAATAGTGTCTATTTATCCTAAAATTTTTTATTGTAAGAAACGAACGTGATGTGAATTTAGATAAAAAAAAAATTGACGATCGGCATCAATTTCAATAATTTTTCTCCAAGCGTAAATAAGAAAACATTTTTTGCGTTTATGATACTTTATTCTATATTTTAGTTTGTAATTCAGTCTATATTTATAAAAAAGAAAAAATAGTTGCTAATCAGATAAAAGCGCGAAAAATCATATGAGAAAATCTTTTGATCATGATTTAAAAAAAAATCATTAAAACAAGTGGATAAAATTTTATTGTCACTCTAAGTCGAAATTCCATCTGTCATTTAGATTTGGCCTTTCAGGAATTCAGGAAGCAATCATTAAGTTCTCTAATTCATTAACATTAATACTTTTAATAATTCGATGAATTCCAAAAAAAAATTCATTTTTTGGATTTAATTTTTGGATTCGTTATAGATTTGATTCGATTTTCGATTAATTCGAAATCAAGTAGCGTTAAAATTTATGACACAATATTTACTATATGTGAAACTAGAAAATTCTTAAGGCATTATAAAGTTGGGCCGATAATTTAGGCCGATCGTTGATTTGGGGCACAACAAATATACGTGATCGGTTAAAAGTGATTAAATTTCAATCATTCTAACCGAAAAATATATAAATGTACTAAAAGTATGTTTTTTTTTATATAAGAGAAAATTATTATTTTTTTTTATTATTTTCCTTAATTTTCACATGTGCATTAAAATCCAATTTTGTAATCAAATTTGTTTAATATTATATATAAATGGTATTAAAAATTTCTGATGTATATCTTACAAAAATAAAAAGATTTTATTAAGAATTAAAAACAACCACTTCATACAAGCGATTCTTATATAAACGTTACTTCTATAACCATCAAATTATATTTTCTATATCAAATATTGTTTCAAGGACTATGAATTGTTTCTCATATATCTCTCTATTTCCATTAAATATTCGTTCGAACATCAGTGAAAAAAATTTCTCGTAGCTTTGACGATCTCTGTTATTTGTCGAGCGTAAGTGGTAAAGTTGGATTAATGAACTGTTTAATCAAAAAAAAATTCAAAAATTATTAAATAAAAATTATAGTACCTTTGATCAAAACGGCATTTTATTAAATCTTGACGTGTCTAAATGGTCAAATATATTGGTAAGGGTATATTTAGTAGCGTTTACTCAGCCCTTTGGATGAAAGGACCTAGATGGATTTGGGATGATGGTGCACAAGAATGACTCGAGCTGGACCAATGAATGTTGCTTTAAAACGTTAAGATATTATAGATGATTTCATAAGAAATGGTGTAAAATTTTCGATCCTTTTATTGTAAGGTAATAGTAAATAACAAAAAAAAATTAGTCACTATAATTAAAATTATATAATAGATTAAAAAGTGATATCTTACTGTTATAATTTTTAGGAAAGCTCTCGTTTTTGATGGAACTACAAAAAAATGTAAAGACAACTCACGCTCATAATTTTTAAATATGCTTGCTGATGTTTATTTAATCCCAGAACATAATGGTCGGTTACGGCGTAATTTTTTTTGGAGGACATTTTCGACATATTTGGTCGAAATTATAATTCCGTTCGTACATCACAAATTAAAATGACCCATTTTTTCTAATAGAGTGTTGTCGAATGTTTCATTTTCGTACATCTTAGCAATAATTCTGCATAAATTTAATGCATCCTCAGGAATCTCGGGTATATATCAATCAAACATAATGTTTTTTTCCTATTGCAAAATATTCATAATAATATCAAATGATAAATATTAGAATTAGTATTATGGTTCTCGGCATGTAAAACTTCCGGCGCATCATATAAAAAACCCTATATCTTATACTTTATATCATTATTACATGGACCATGAAAACCCATGTCGGAAATACGAGCATCTGTAGAAACCTTTTCGTCTTAATTTTTTCCACGAAATTTCCGCGAACCTCAGAATAAATTCTTCAACGTTCCCATAGTATATCGATCATATTCTACAGGAAAGAATTCCTCAGGTTATTCATAGAGTTTCCGTTCTCGTAGTACAAAATCAATAACTGGTTGTTGGTAGCTAATGAAGCGGATTGTAATATGTTTTAATCTATTAAAAATAAAGAAATTGTAATTTTGTAATTAGGATATATTCACCGTTTCATTAAGAAGTCTAGATGACCTATTAGTAGTTATACTTTATATCCGTCATTCTCACAATATATATTAACTACGCTAACCAAAATTTCATTATTGCTATTGGTTAATTCTTGGTATTATTTTTTATCTGTGATTGATCGAAAATATGTCACATCAATGGTTTCCTGCATTATCAATTAAATAACTTTATATTTAATAGTTATTGAATAGATGTCGACCGAAGACCAATGTCCATCCAATAACTGAGTTATAGTTCGGTCATTAGGAATACTGCGGTGACAAATAGGATTAATACTGATCAATATTGGATGGTTCATAAAAATATCGATCAATAAAATTCCGTATATTCCTAACCGGCTGAATAATAACGTCATTTTATTTCATATTCAGAAATTAAAATGCAGTTGTCCCAAAAAACCAAACATTTAATGATTTATGGTTACCTGATTAATGTAAGGACTTGAAATGTTTTGTGAATTATCGAGGCGTTTTAAAGCAACATTCATTGGCCCAGCTCGAGTCCATTCTTGTGCACCATCATCCCAAATCCATCTAGGTCCTTCCATCCAAAGGGCTGAGTAAACACTACTAAATCTACCCTTACCCAATATATTTGACCATTTCGAATTTCTCAAAAGGAATCCATTCCATATAATCACAAACTTGACTGACGTTTAGTTGAGTATGTCGGGTTAATTTATCAATCTCTTCATTTTCTGATGTCCGATAAGGAAAATTTTCTTTCATAGAATTAATCATCCAAAATTATTTAATATTTATTCACATTTAGCAATGATCCGCGAGGTTTATCTTTAGTTCGCAAAGAAGGGAACGTCTAGATTCTGGTATTAAATAAGATTATTCAATTAAAAAAAGATAATCAAAGCGTCAAAGCGATAATTTTAAGGATAGTTATGTTTTGTTGTTTACCTTGCCATAATTATTTTTCTTTAAGTAATTTAAGATAGGAGAACTGAAATTTGGGTAGAAGAGCTCTCCTTTTATATATATTTTGCACAACATATTTAAACATTTTTTTCTAACCAATAAATAATTACAAATATACAATTTTGGATAACAAGATCATTGAATCTATTTAGAATGAAAATTAGAATTCCTACATTGAGAATGTTTCAAATCCCACCATCTATTTTGTGATATACTGTACAATCACAAATTACCTTTTTTGATAAGAGAATGATGTGAAACATTACCTAACTTAATGATGCAAATTAACTTTAAAAAGAATTAATAGAAGACAGTTCATGAATTATTATCGTGACTGATGTTTATCGGTCAATAAAACACTTTTAAGCGACCGAAATAAAATAATAATATTTTCAAAGATTTATTAATCATATAATTATTTTTGTTTTTATTTAGTTGGAACTCGAAAATCTAGTCCTAAAAAGGATTAAAAGGATAAAGAAGCCCCCTTTTTTTAGATCTACATTGCACAAAATATTTCTTAGATCTTTGATCTGACGTAATTTGTGATAATGTATAAAGTTTGAACCTTTTGAAATTAGAGTTACTACAATGCTTTGAAATTAGAGTTACTACAATGCTTTGAAATTTAGTAAAAAAAAAAGTATTATGAAACGGAGATTGTAACAAATTTCTTTTTCTGATAGATATATTATGTGGACAGAATCTGAAATGGAAGAAAAATTCGCGGAAATCTTTAGTGAAGAGATATACTTATTGAAGATAAAAAAAGATTTTATAAAAATAAACCTAAAAGTATATATCCTACCGTATTTTGCGCCTAAAGTTCACGTGGCGAAAATCATATTACTATTTAATTCGTTTTTGGTATTGTTACGAATATCATTGCAACTGGAAAAAAACATTGGCATGATAGAGCACACGATATTAATTTGCCATTTGTGATAGTAAAATGACATGAAATTTCTGAGGATACGCCTAAATTTCAGGAAATGTCAAAAAATCACCGCGCGATGATCATCACCGCACCAGCATTAGCAAATATCAGCACGGCGGAGTTTCATTACATTTGTAACTCTGCCCAAAATTCTACCCTAATTTTGGTAAGGTGACCGGTGATATCTAGCAATAATTAAAACAATATGAACATTACCCATATAAAAAAAATCTAATAATTATTACTTTAGAAGATTAATAGAAGATAGTTGTTTTCGCATATTATCTGACCGCCGATGTTTTACCGACCACTTTAACTGACTGAACTACTTCACCGAAACATTTTTTTTTTATCTGATCGAAATAGAATATAATAATACATTAAGCAACATTTAAATTATTAAATTTAATTATATTGTCTTTATTTAAAATTATACCATTTGCACTAATAATTTCAACTTTTTAAAATAAAATAACGTGTGTAAGATTAAATGAAGGATAATTAACATTGCACAATTGAAAAGGTTATTCACCTTTAATGAGACAGTAATATAAGTGTATAAATTTTTCCCAGTTATCATAGTACACAAATTAGTTCTATCGATTCCGAACGTTCTGAGATCGTCATAGAAGAATAAATAGAAGAATGGAAGAATGGAAGCATGATGATTAAATTTAATCAAAGTATTACAAATACTAATAAGTAATTACCATGTAAGGATGACAATGAATAGACATTTATTGAATATTTCATTTAAGATTTAAAGGATTCTAATGATTTATTCTTTTCAAATAAATGATTTTTTCAGATTGTTTCACAAATAAGCAGACAAATTACACATTATTAATTAGACTTGATCCCATCAAGTAATAGCGTCGATCTAAAAAGATTAATTAGGTAAATTTTATTAAAAGAATCCATAATATGATAATACGACATAATGATAAAAAAATATTATTTTCCTTTTACTCTGTTTTAAAGACTACATAAAAAATTTTAACCATGTAAATATATTTTTATATAATTACGTAATATAGTCGGTACTTCCAAATAGTATACTAGTCTATTTTGACAAAACTTTACAAAAAACATGTATTTACTATTTATTGAGATATTAAAAAAAAAAAAAATTTTTAAACTTCAAGTACAAGAGACGAAAATTTTTTTGTAATTTTTTTTTCTGCGTTACATAATCAACGTCATTTTGAAGACGGCAATACATAATGTTATTAATATTGATAAAAAGGAAAAAAAAAAATTTAAATAAGGAAAAGAGTTCATTTACCCGCTGAAATAATAATAATAAATGTGAAATTCTGTAACAAAATTTTAATTTGTATTATTTCAGAATTTTTTCGATTTTTTTGATTGTTCATGAACTTGTTTAAGGGTGTTTGTACGAAAGGTTTTTCTTTACTAATACATGTATTTTTAAAGTACTTTTATTTAATCTCTTAGTTGTTAGGATAATTTTATAATTCAACGCGATCGAGAATGCTGAAAAATAAAGGTACTAAATAAAATTGACCTAATCCGATGATTTACAGTATTTATTGAGATTAAAGAATTTACATTGTTATTATTTGTTTGTGCACTAACAGAGCTGTTGCAACGAATAATAAAGTATTTTTAATTAGCCATAAATCACAGAAAATAAGGATAATATATTATTTATTGGTTAATTTAGAAGAATTTGGAAATTATACATTCTATTTTTATAACCGAAATGACTCAAAAACTAAAACGCTCAATTTTAAGTACTGTGAAATGTAAAATAAATATTACTAATTAGATTGATTTAATTTTTTTGATCTTTAATTAGTTTGTTACTATTAATAAAGAATACATTGTTTTAATTAATCAACCTTTCTTTAAGGTATGGTATGTCGCAGCAAGCCATAAGAGCCGTAGTGACGTTGTCAGTATTATACATTTTTTTAATTGTTCTTTTTGATGATTAATTTTCTGTAAGTTCATTTAGACTACTGAAGATACTATTTTTAACAAAATCGATTATCATTATTCGTAAAAAATTTTTTTAATCATCATTTTTTTATTTATTGCTTTTTTTAATAGGCCCAAAATAAATTTAATGTTTGGATTTTAGATCTAGGACAAAGTTGACTGGCGCCGAGCATGGGACCTGCAGAAACTCGCCGATTTTTAAAGCTGAATACATTTTAGGGTATGATCATCATGCATGGCGCAAAAAAAATTCTCAAACAATTTACTTACATTAATTAAACCGATTTGATTCGACCAGGAACACTTTTTATAAAATATGCAACTATACGTAATATTTTCGAATTACACGTGAAAAAATATACTAACTAATATTATTATTTCTAATGAAACAGAGTCTTGAATGAATATGTAACTGTTACAGTAAATATAATATGGATGCAGTAATTACATATTCCTTTGTGTATGTAAATGAAGCATTGAAAATTTAATATTAATATTCAAAGTTAAATGAGTTTTCTTATAAAATTGGTGGCGTATTCGACCTTAAAAACTCAGAAATAAAGTTTCAGCACATTATTTAACTCTTCAAATGTTTGATATCCACAATTTAGGATATAAATTCTCATTTTTCTTCCTATGAAATAGTTCTTTCACCTTTAACACCAATCATACAAATTAATAAATATGGATCGTGACGCAATTGTCATTGAAATTAAAGATTTATTTGAAAATTACAATAAGGTCGTTGAAATCCAAGAGTTACTTAATAAATGTAATTTTGAAAATTACGATATTACTAATTTGAAAGATACTTACAATAACGTTAATAAGTGCTTGAAGAATTGTGATTTGGACAATTGCGACCATGAATTAAATCTACAAGAACTTATTCAGTCAAAAGATGATAAACTAATTGAGAAATTTTTTGATAAATGTGTTGATAAGTGCACTAATGAAGGAAAGTTTGAGCTCATGCTTTTGGTTACCATTTTACTACCACACCTCATTGTTGAATCCTATGAAAATCCAGTGATCAAACTTATGAAGCAGATTACCTATGTTAAAGTTCCAAATAATTTGTGTGGCTATTCAATACGTGAAAATCTTTGGAGCTACAAGTTTCCTTATCAACAAAATTCTCCGTTTTGGTTGGTAACAAAATTGCTAAAATTGAAAACAATACCTCGGCATTCTACCACTTTGTGCTATGTACCATTACCTGGTCTATGTATCTACCCAGAGTCCACCACTGGTATGCTCAACACCTTGTTTCCCAGTGACTTAAGTCCATTTGCCAAACTCATCTTATTTAATGCCTCCAAAGTATTATCTTCCAAAGCTTCATACAAAGAAATATCTAGATCTCCACCTTTCCAAGCCATTGTTAAGTTCAAGTGGCATACTTTTGCGCGGTGGCGCTACTTTGGATTGTTTTTTATCAAACTTGCTTACTGTGGTCTTTTCGCTGCAACGGTTAATACAGAAATTAAACAACTAATGATTGCAAGCATAATTTGCGGAACATTTATAACATTCCTAGAGCTTCGACGTAATATTGTGTTTGTGATGAATAACGTCAATATTAGTACCAGAATAAACCATTCATTCCTCTTTAGAACTTTAGTATCTTTCTTTTCTCTTATTACCATTATTATTATTGGGTTCCTGTTGCAAAACGATAAGTCCACACTCTCATATTTACAACGTTCCATATTGGGAGTTTCCCAATCTATATCAATGTTTCTCTTATGGATGGATTTCATTGGATTGTTGCTTGTCTTTAAAAATACTGCAATTATCTATCTTGGTAAGTATTAAAGCATTGTTTAAAAAATGTCTCTACTTAGGGGCCTTAACAAATATTGATTTCTTTATTGTACAGTAATTGCACATATTTGTAGAAAGATTGTGTGGTTACTTCTCTTTTTATTCATAATCTTAATCGAGTAATACGGAAACCAGTGGTGTAGGGTCAACCTCACGTGTGGTGTATTACATAAAATTTCATGTGTATGATTTGTAAGGACCGATGTGTATTGCTATTTGCTAGTAACTTTGTATGGTATGAAATAATAATGTGATAATCATGACATCACAAAATAATAAAAAAAAATTTTTTCTTTTTTTCTTTACGCGTTACGCATTTCACGTTAAAACTTTTAAACATCTCAATAGTATTGTAATAAAATCAAGCTCTTTCATACTCTTTTATATAAACTTTTATTATAACTTAAAAATGTCATCTATAGATATTAATGAAGTGGATATTATATATGAAGAAGATTTAACTATGGAGGTCCAACAAGTGAAAATGGAGTTGCAATAATCTATTACTTTTAATTTAAATAACCAACTTATTTACATAAAATTATTTACATCTTTAGCAAATGTGCAAGTCAAAAAATCTTTAAAATCAGTTCCTATCAAACGTAAACAAAATGCACAGTCAAGTAGTAGTAAGAAACGGTCCAAGAAAGCTATTGTGATTAATTCTTATACTGAAGATCATGATGATAATGATGATAAAATAGATAAGGAAAATAAATCATTCTCCAAACTTAATTAACTCGAATATCAAGAGCGAGTTCTTGCTCTTAAAGAACGCAAAATTGCTTTAAGAGAACGGGAAGCTGATATTCGTATTATGGAGTAATAAAAATAAATATTTCGCGACTCCATTAGTTATAAATATTATTAATATATTTTTACTAACAAAAATTTTAGTTAGTTTAATTAGTTTCGTTCAAACATAATACTATTATTTTTATTTGCTTATCAAAATAAATGATATTAGCAACATTTTGAAATGTTATAAACGCCATGAAATGTTTTTTTTAAATAAATAACTGAAGGAGCGAAGGGTTTTTTAAAAAAAGCTTAAAAAAGCAGTTGTGTATAAAATATTATACACCACATACTTTAAACACTAATATATATATATAATATTAACAAAGATAAGCTGTGGTGTATTTTATACACGGGTCATTTTTTCGTCATACAACACACAAGTGGTTGATCCTACACCACTGGTTTTCGTCTTACCTTATGAGCCTTGTATTTAGGAAAATAAGATGTCTACCAGCACAGATAATGATATTATTAGTCTTAACTTCCGCTACCATAATGCAGGAAATAAGAATGTAATTTTCGTGATTGAGATTTCCAAGGATAAAACAGTCTCTGATCTTGAAGAAGAAGTAAGAAAGAAGCTGGGATCAATCAACCGTAACGACTTTCTCCGCCAAATTTATTCTGAGGAGAAGCCTATGTGAACAGAAGATAGGATTTTTTCCTATTTTAACGAGACTCCTGATGAAGACCGTATCCATATTTGAATTCTTTCCTAGCGACTAGATAGAATTTTTTATCTATATTTCATTATCATGCTATGTAATAGTTTTTATGTATTGTAGGCCGACTTGGTCCCTCTGAGACCCTTCCGGCCAGCAACGTTTTTATTTCATAAATAAAGTATTATTTTATCGAATGTATATGAGAAAGGGTCACGTGCGATGATGCAATGCCTATGCGACATAAAAACCTATATTAACACCTGCGTTCCCACTAGAAATAAAACTCTATTTTTCTTCCGAACATAACACTATTTTTTATCCGAGCTAATATCCCTATAAAACGTAACACTATGTCTACCTCAACAGTCGAACACAACTCTTACTTAGTTGAGAACTGGGATACAGAAACCCTTATCAATTTTTTGAAAGAGCAGAACCTAAAGCTCGACGACGATGACTTGGGAATACTCCGTAAGAAGAAAATTGCCCGGTCAAGACTTTTTTGACATGACCAAAGAAGATTTCAAAGAGTGTGGATTAGAAATGGGACCGGCTATGAGACTTGCAAAAGAGGTCCAGGCTCTCAAAGAAAAGCTGAAGCGTGTGTTCTCCTCATACAAGAGTTTGAGTGAGGTGTTAGCGAAATACGGTATTGATGGCAACGGTACAGACACTATCCCACTTTTTTCACTGCAGTCGTATGAGATAGAGGATACTAACGAGCACTTCAAGCAATGGCGGAAATATTAGTCAGGCTGAAAAATTACGGAACTTTGGTTATGGATAGCTTGGAAGCCATGCGCAATGAGTACATTGTGGCCATTCTTCATTCCGCTATAAATATAACCAGGGATGACACAGGGAAAGAATTAAGTATGAGGCCTGAATATGAAGTAATAGGTGAAGAAAGCTCTGGGCAGGTTGATTATGCGATCAAGGTGAGTGATGCATGTCTGCACTTTTTTTTATATGATATATAAGCCATACTAACGCCATACTTTATTCTTCCTCTGGTCAGGATGTCGAGAACCTTATTTGCATTACAGAGGACAAATCACAGTGGAATGTAATCGAAGGCTTCGCTCAGAATATCAAACAGCTTGAGAGTTCGTATGAAACGAACAAGAGAAAGTGAAAGCGGGATGATGGGAATGATTATGATTATCTCTATGGTATAGTGACAACAGCTTGAGACTGGCACTTCCTATTCTATACCCCTGGAAGAATTTCTCAAGGAAGCAAGCTTCCGTTAAGTATCGAATTTTCCAAAGATGCTTTGGATAAAAAGTCTGCAGAATATCAAAAGCTGTGTAATGGCGTGAAAAAGGTTTTAAGTGTGGTGGTAGGGATAATAAAGGATAGGGCATGTGTGGAGGAAGAACCTGATAGGAAGAAGGCGAGAGTAGAGGGTATCGAACGAAAAAATAATTGGCTATTTGCATGTATATTAGCCAGAATGTGCAGGTTCTGTGCAGTAGTCACGGGATATATAAATTCTGAGATGAGGACACGATGTCCGCTTCTCAAAGTTTGGCTCTTTTTTTTTATATGTAGTATTGTAAAGTATGATTAACATAAATTAACTAATAAAGTTTCTTGGCCCATGTCGGACCTTTCTCCTTTTTTAATTTTATGTATCTGTAAACGCTGTATGACTGCTTATCGAATAAATAAAATCATGAGGGATCTGCAAACTAATCCTAAATCAGCTAACCCTATAATAAAATTTTGCATGCAAGATTTTTTGCACGCAAAATATCTGAGTATAATGTTCCATCTGGATTATAAACACATTACTGATAGACTTCCAGTAAGTATAAAAGATAGGGCATATCAAAGGCTCTTAAATCATTCGCAGAAACCTATTCCCCTAAACCAGATTTCAGAGAAAAATAATCGTATAGAGGATTATTTGCTCCATACATTAGAGATTTACCAGAAATCATTAGACCGGAATCACAAAACTATGGATCAGAAAAAATTATGTCCCCAAAGTTGGCCTGAATGTCTGGCACCCTTAACATTGCTTATTTCTTATGTCACAGACAATGGAACACAAACAGGTAATATTGTATGTGATTATGAGACGGAAATTAATAGCCGGGTTAATGTTCTGCAAAAGCAAATGCTTAAATATAATAAAGAAACCTTTGGCCGTTTTATGCAAAATCTGACTAGAGAACATGAGGAACGAATTAAGGCAAATAATCAACTGCGCTATGAAATTAATAAAATGAAGACACAGGTGCAGGGGTTAGAAAAAGCCCTTACTTTTATGAAATCATCTTAGCCGATCATCCCATGATTCTTGGTTCTATATTAGCGCTATGATAGTGCCAGGGTAGTGTCATGGGAACTGTTAGGGAGCTAGAACTGATCTCATGTTGTACAAAAATGGATGATGATATTCTATAGAATAAGTTGCTAAAGAATCGCCAGAATTCATTAAAAATACTATAAATCTCTGAAATTGCTATAAATCTCTAATTTACTAATAAATATGCGTGGTGCTATAGTTAAGATCATATTAGAAAATATTTATAATAAAACTGTTCCTAGGCCTATCAATCTCTGCCCCGGATATGATATGAAACATGTTTTTAACAGTTGTCCTCAAACTGATAACTATTGGTATGAAAAAGTGGTCGAAATAGAAAAACAATATGATTATTTATCTATTATTAGACCTCATGAACCTCCCCAGCAATGGGCTGAAAGAGTTACTTAATATATGTTATATATATATTTTTTTTATTTAAGCAGTTTTACATATCAGTTTTTAAATTGTAATAAACACAACATTACAGTATAGAGACAAATAAAATATATCAGACAGATATTGTAGAATTATAAAATAACTGATGTTTCTATGTTATTTCTTCCTTTTTCCGTCTCTTTTTAATGATTTATTAGTTACTTTCAATATCAAGTTCTTTTTAATCTGTAAAATGCGGATTGCACAATAGAAGCACTGATTTTAAAACCTCAGAGTAAAACAGTTATCATGGTACTCAGCAACTAATGTTGCTCCTGCAAATTTCAAGAATTCTGATCCAAGAAGATTTATCCCACTGAAGTGCGAACCTGGCGGTGACATCAAAACAACTGTATCTTTATTATTGATTCTTGCATTAATGAAATAATCTGGGTTAGAAATAGTTAGGCCAAATGCAGATAATGCATCATCGGAAAGGTATGTTGATGGTGAACCCGTATCGACGATAAAGTGCACAAATTTGATCTTTGCTCTTATTTTAACTGTTAAAGTACAAATAAGTCGGAAGCCTCGACCATAAATAATTCCATCTACATCACCGTCATGTTCTTGATTTGAGTCTGAGAGATACCCTACATTAAGTTCATCTGAAATCACTTTGTGAAGATCTTGTGCGCCAATGTCCTTGATTAGAACATCAAAAGAAGTTGGATCATAAGAAATATTCGTTTCAAGCATTTTAAAGGTTTCAATTTTTAGATAAAAGAGAAAAAACGAAATATGTTTTTTATATACGTGTAATTAGAAGAAATATGTTTTTATATACGAGAAGAGAAAAAGTGAAACACAGTTAAAATATATTTTTACATACAAGAAGAGAAAAAGCGAAATACAGTTATATGTTTTTATATTGTAATGAAAAAGAGAAGATATACGCGTAATGATGTAAATGATGTAAATGATGATTAAAAGTCTGTTCATTATTGTTAATCACTGACTAGCTGTGACAAATTGTCTGTTATAAAAATCTAATAGCAGTATCAGGCCGATTACGTAATTGACAAAATCTAAATTTGATATTAATGTTTAATAAGCCAATCAAATTAATAACAATAAAGGGCTTGTATTTTTTAACTCATGTATATGTGACTGTATACTAATGAGATTTATGATGATTTTGGCCTATTCAACTAATCTGTTTACTGTATGAGGTACTTTACATGGGTACACCTTCTAGCCGATTTTTTATTTACATCATGCTATCCATTTTTTTTTCACACCATGAGCGTCTTGTCACTCAATCTCGCTAGGTTCCCCCCTTTTTTTTTACACCTACCCTTCAGGTGAAAATAATTTGGTCTACACGCAGAATTATAACCAGAAAAGCGTACAAATGCAAGATAACAAATTTATGATTCTGATGAGTGAGAAAGGTCTGGTATATAGATCAAAGGTGTATTTTTTTTTTACATCTAGGTGTAAATTTTTATTATGACGAAATTATAATCAGGAAGGTACACAAAGACAAGAAAACAAATTAGTATTTTGATAAGTAAGAGGGGCTGGAGCACATTATTCGTCAACTATCATTCTTGAGGTTTTCAGGCGAAAATAACACAGTCTGCACATACTTTCTACTAAGCGTAAATTTTTATTATGTTAGGATTATAATCAGGAAGGCACACAAAGGCAAGAAACAAATTAGTAATTTTATTGAGAGAGAGGGGCTAGAATACGTTCTAAGAATACTAATTTTATTGATATACTAGAACTATATTTAAAGAGCCCTAGAATGGCGAAATTAATAAGTAATCATTTTAGTAGCAGGGAGGGCCCAGAATGCTTATTTCGAAAACTATCATTCTTGGGTCCCAGGTTAAAATAAATTGGTCTGCACGCCCTCCCTGCTGCTCCAACCTCTTTAATAAGTATCCGAATTTCTGCTGATGTCCATCGATTTGATGGCTTGCTAGCACGAATTGGTGTAGGTGGAATTGAAGTTGAAGTTGCATAATCAGGAGAAATAGTGACAGGATTATTACAATCAATGGAAGAAGATGCCTATAAAAAAGAAATCAATAAAGACCTATATTACATTTAAAAAGAATATGTATTTACTTTTTCTTGTCGTATAGCTTCATTTAGAGCCAATATTTGACTTTGCTGTTGCAAAAAAGTTGCAAGTTCGTAAAATCATTTAAAGTGGTTGCATTAAAAATTGGGTTTGAAACTTCGAAAACTATAAAATTAGTTATCATAAAAAAAACTGTTGCTTAAAAAATTTATGTTAAACTATAAAAGAGGCATGCTCAAGCTAAATCGAGCTTATAATTCTATTGATCTCGTCATTGATTGTGATACTTGAGCACAATGACATCACTATCAGGTCTAATTTCACCCCGGTTTTGTGGGCGCGGTTTTTGGTGGGGTGTGATGTTTTATGCAGTGACAAATAAAGATCAGGCCGCTAAAAAAAACCGTCCCTCAGATACTTAATGTTTTTGAACTCGTGGCTGCACGTGATCAGGTGACAGTTAAATGTCACTTGTTCCTTATATGGTGAAGATCGACACAAACGGCGCCCACAAACCGGAGTGCGGTCTAATTGAGGGAGATGCTTGAGAACGCCCTTAATTGTAAAAAATTAATATTTTTTTTATTAATACGTCGCAAAAATTAAGTAACAATTTTAAAAATATTTTTATTAATATGTAAATACTTTACAAAAATTAATGTTTTATATCAAGGAAATATTCCTTTAATAATGTCTATAAACGTTAAAATAATTGGTTTTTTATTAATATTTAATAATTTTAAATAGAAAATAAATTTCAGTTTTTTTGCTTACTTTATGTTATCGTCGGAATTTCCTTTTATCAGAATCAGATAGTCGTCTATAGTAAAAAAATATACTGTATATATATATATTTATATCATGTATTTTATCAAACAATCAATAGTGGGACAACTATCAAATTACGGTCACACCAATTATGTATGATTTTTTTCTTGAGCCGTGATTATAAGTTATTTCACGGAGTCACTGCGCCGTGAAAATCCGATGAAATAATTATTATTTTTATTTCGATTTTGATATTTAGTAAAAAATTTATGTAAATGTAAAAAAAAAAACTTATTTTTGGGGTGGCTGCAGATAAAGCTTATAAATTAGGTTTCGGATAACGGTCAAACCGGTTACCGGATGTTTCCTTTATCCGCTATATCCGATATTCGAAAAAAATATATACCCTAACCTATTAGATCCCGGATACGGATACGAAGCATTGTTGATTTATCAAGAGTAAGTTAGAATACACAGACAAGCCAAATATTCCTTGCTTATTATTTATTATGCAGAGTATTATAAAGATTTACGTTTTATAATACTCCATGGGCAGATTAACAATTTTTAATTTATAATAAGTAATAATAATATTTATTTAATCTGATAACGAGCAATTTTATCCAAAAAAGTCTCAATTATTCTATTCCTGATTCGAATGTGACGATCATATTAGAATGTTTTATCTCAAAATCGATTTTTCTATGCAGATTTGGAAATTTATGTAATAAAATATTTATTATTTCTAAAGAAACTTTTTAAGCCTTCGTTTGAATTATTGAATGTCATTTATATTATCGGAAGTTTACGAAAGAATATCTTAGTAGTCGAGTAGATCATCATTTAGAAGTTCTCATAATAATGCCCAAAATTTCGTGAGCAAGACCTAGGGACATTTCCACGAGGATGGATTGAATCTACAATTTTGATTGAAATGTTTGGTTTGTAAAAGACGTTTGTTTGTTTTAAGACATAAATAAAAATGCATTAGCTTTACGTTGTACGGCTATTTTGGAGGTCGAAATTCGACCTTTCTTTTTACGGTAAATTAAGTTGTTAAGATCGGCCAATACTATATTGGAGAATCCTGAGTTCCGTTTGACAAACTATTTGCAAGTAAGATTTGGTAGGTGAAAGCTCAACTTTCTTCGTTTTTCCTTTACACTTTGTCTGTGCAGTAGCGTACAGTTTAATAATATTTATGTTATCACAATTTTTTACGTGAATCAAAATAACTGTTGATATACTGTACGTTGACGTTACACATTTATTGAGATTTTTATATGTGCAGCAGTGGTTAAATTTCATTTACATAAATAAAGATACTCTTTAAAGGTGTCTATAATAATAATTTAATCAAAAAAATGAGATTTACCGCTTTATATACTTGTGACCAATCTCGTTCGTGATTTATAATTTTTTTTGCTCAAATTTTGTGACATGTTACTCAAATGAAAACTAATACTAATATTTACTGTTCTGAATAAAAGGCTATTTTCGTGTGCAAAATAAAAGAAATTTTATAATAGATTATCTAAAAAATAATCTAGTAAATATTACCATTGTTAAATCGATCTTAACTATTATTGACACCTCAAATCCTCGTGTACTACAGTATTACAACCGAAGCGTAACAAGAAATGACACATTTTAATATGGATCGCCATAAAAATGTCGTAAAATAAAAATTAAATGTAACTTTTATTTTGAACTTAGTTTTTATTTTCGACAATCTTACCGAATATTACATATACATCTATTGTGTAAATTGAAAAAAGTCCTTATTTTCCATTTAAATACGGCTAATAAAGAATTTTACACGCAAACCTGTTTCGGAATAAGTTTTTAACTTAATCATATGGTAAAGACTTTAATCACATGTTCATGGCTAATAAATTTGTATACATGTTTTTCACTCATGATCGCTAGTACCATTTCGTTTGATGATAACATTATTTATTATTTGTGTATATTAAAAAAATGAATTTTATAGTATACAAAAATAAATTTAATGTTTTCGATCAAAATTTTCACGACTTACTCCTTTAAATCACGTTCAGCTATGCAAAATCAAAATTCGATTTCGGATTTACATTAAAAAATGTAGATGACAAAGAAAGCGCAGTAAAAGCGCCTCGGCAAGAACTTATACTATATAATTACTATACAGCACAGAAAAGCGAATAATCTGATGAAGTGAATTCCTTAATAGGAAGATCGATAAATAAAGTACATCGTAGTAAATGCTTAATCAAGTTTGGTTACAATGGTTCCTGGAGTCTTTAAATCAAAACTATCGCCTTGAAATTTTGATACTTATACTTATATTGTACTGTAAAAAATCAAGAAATTTTCTTGCCTTATTTATGAATTCGAATATTTAGTCATCTATTAGCGGAAAAATAATTTTTACGACTTATTGTTATTTCAGGTAAAAATTTATAGATATTCAATTAAAATATCAGCGACATTAAGAATGAATCGATTATACGATTAACACTTGATAGAAGTGTAATAAGAAAATAATAGGTTGTCTTGTAGGGAATTATAGTGGTTTGCAATATGAACTAGTTTAAAAGAGAGATTTCAATATCGAGTTAGTACAAACCCTTAAAGAATGATGAAATAATATAATATATTACAAATTTATAATTCTTTCATTATTAGGTTCGAGATTTTTACTAATGGAACTTTTCTTTCTTTTTTTTGTAATACAAAATATATTATATGTATTTCGTCATTTTATTTTATTTACTTATTTTATAAAATTTTTTCTCAGTTTATATTAATTTTTTATTAGAATTTTCGCCAATTTTACAATAGTATTCCAAAATAACAGCTGAATTGCCTATCACAACATTCAATTATTTTAAATTCATTTTTGTATTCCCAGAAGATAATCCTGTGTCACATTTCGATTACTTTTTTTTTTCACTTACCCCAACGGCCCAACCCTTTCTATCCTTTTTATCCGTATAGAACGTTGGTTGGTAACACTATTGTCCTAATAATCCTTCTGTACCGACGTAATTTGTAATGAAAATTTTCCAATCTTGGTTAGTATATAACTAAAACAAAAAGGAATTAATAGGGAACCAATGAACCATTGAGGTTACTTAAAAAACGAGTTGAGCGGAGAATTGGTCCCGTAAGAAGTAAATATTAATCGTAAGAATTAGGAGAAAAATTACATGATAAAAACACTATAAAAGAAACCAATGGTAGATACTGTATTATTATCGCGTATTTTTTCTTATCTAGTAACTGTTAACTTGGTTAGTCCAAAGTTTTTTATTTTCAACCTTTTAGTTTATTGCATATAGTCATGTTATAAATAGCTTAAATTTTCTGTAATATTTAAATAATTTCCTAAATACTCGTATAGTTCAGGCTAAAATAATGAAACTTGATATACCTCATGATGATTTAATTATTATTTTTACGAAAAAAAGTCTGAATAAGAATTTATCCTATCAACAAGGAAATAAATTTACTCCAAAAGAACTGAAAGATTGTCCAGAATGTGGTAAACCTCGAATTTCTTTTGGATGGTGCTTAAAATGCGAAACTAATACCATGAAAGAAAACTTTCCATATTGGATATCAAGAAATAAAGAGATTGACGAATTAATCCGATATACTCAACTAAACGCTTGTGATTACTTGGAATGGATTCCTTTTGAGAAATTCGAAATGGTTAAATATGTCGGTAAAGGTGGATTTAGTAGCGTTTATTCGGCTCTTTGGATGGAAGGACCTAGATGGAACAGGGATGATGGTGCGCAAGAATGGACTCGAGATGGGCCAATGAATGTCGCTTTGAAACGTCTCAAAACATTTCAAGTTCTTACATTAATCAGGTATGATGATCAAACTTTTAGTGCCAGCCAGAATTATTATCAACATTTCATAATTCCGGCCGGCATTATAAATATGATTGTGGTGACAAGTTTAAATTTTAACAATTTTTTTTCTTAATAGATTAAAGTATATCACAAATGTCTACAACCTGCTTCATTGGCTTGGCTGGAACGTTTGGTATTACAAAAGGTCCAACATCTAGTTATATGATAGTAATGAAATATTACGAAAACGGAAATCTTTATCAATATCTTGACCATTGCAATGGAATTATTTCCTGGAGAGATGTGATTGATATGTTATGGGGAATCGCTGGAGGTCTTGAAAGAATTCATTCCGAAAGAAAATCCATGGGAATCTTCACGGAGGAAATTTACTTATCGAAGACGAAAAGGTATCTACAGATGCACGCATTTCTGACGTGGGTCTTCATGGACCATGCGATTATGATACAAACAATGGTTTAATTCAAAGATATGGGTCTTACCGTATGTTGCACCGGAAGTTTTATGTGGCGAAAATTATAGTACTGCCTCTGCCATATATTCATTTGGTATTGTTATGAATACTCTTGCAACCGGAAAAAGACCTTGGTATAATAGAGCACATGATATTAATTTGGCAAAAGATATTTGTAATGGTAAAAGACTTGAAATTTCTGATGATACGCCTAATTTCTATGCAGAATTGATACAACAATGCTGGGATAATGATCCAGAAAAACGTCCAACTGCATCCTATTAAAATAAAAAATTAGGTGAATGAATTATTTTAATATGTGACGATCCAAATCTCTCAAAGATTTCAGACAAGAATTCTGTTGCTGGAGAAAGCGATGGAGAAAAATTTCTCAATTGTCAAAAAAAATTTTTCACCCGGAAGTACTGTACATCCAGTAGCATTTTCCGAATAACATGAAATATTATTTTAATCAATTTTTTTAACTTGTTTTCCATTCAGTTTATCTTCATAATTATTAAATTATACAATATTAGTTACATACAGTACAGTATATGATGTAATTATAGTAGATTTTCAATACTGGAAATTTTAGTGAAATGGAAAAATTCTTATCATGCCAACAAGGAAATAAGTTTACCCGAGAAAATTGAAAGATTGCCTGGAATGCGGTAACACTCTTTGAATGGTGTTTGCGCTTGTGATTTCTACAATTTGAAAAGATGGAGCGAAAGTATGGACTCGAGCTGGCCAATGAATGTCGCTTTAAAGCGTCTCGATAATTTACAAAACATTTCGAATTTTACGAATTTTACATTAAATCATATAATTACTATTTTCAGTAACTCTGACCAAATTTATAGTACCAAGTTTTAACACGTGACTTTACTACGGAACACTTCGCTAAGATTGTCATTTTGCTACTGTAGCTTTTACCTGGAATATTTAGTACTACAAAAGTTCTAACGTCGATCGTAATGAATCTTTGTCAATATCTTGACCATCATAATGTAATTTCCTGGAGACATGTTATGGGGCGAATCACTGAAGGTCTTGAAAATTTATTGGAAGAAAGTTACTTATTAATATTTCCGGCATTTTTATAAAAATTAAAAAAAAAACAAAATAAACAAAAAACAAAATAAACAAAAACAAAAAAAAAAAATTTTCATAAAACTTTTTTTTTTTTTAATGATGCTCGTATCGGTGATATGGACCATGTGACTATGATGGAAGCATATTGGTATACTTATAATATAATAAGATAAAAAAATGGAGTTTCGGAAAATTTGGTTAATTTTGAATATATGGGATCGTTACATAAGTTGTGAATTACTATGATTAATCTGCATTTTGATATAGACCTGATTATTAATGCAGACATGAGACCAACCATATATTACACCGAAAGTTTTACATGGCGGAAATCACAATACTGCTTCTGATGTATCATAGTCATTTGGTATTATGGATACTACTCTTGTAACCGGATAAAGATCCTGGAATAATAGATAGAGCACAGTACATGATGATTTCAATTTGGAAAAAGATATTTATATATAGATTTAATGCGATGATGTTCGGTAAAATCAGGAAAATGGATTATTTTAATTTGTGATGATCCAAATCCTCTGTTGCTGAAGAGAAAAGATGGAAGATGATTTCCAAATTATGTAAAAGGTACATCCCAAGTCATATTAATACATAATTATAAAATAAATTTTTATTTATATTATCGAGATATTCAACTTAATAACTAACAATTTAATATTATTTTCATAGATTGAATGTAAATTTAATTTCTATAACCATGATTTACATGATTAATGTAGAAGTCGAACCGTTTAGTAAACTATCAAGACGTTTCAAAGCAACATTCATTGGCCCTGCTCGAATCCACTCTTGTGTGTCGTCATCCCATCAAAGAGCCGAGTAGAAGCCATTGAATCTATCCTTATCAACTCCGCAAGTTTATTAGGCATTATAGGCATTAGTGTATACAATTAATGTCCGATAAGAAAGTTTTTTTTCATTCATTAGTTTAAAAATACCCTAACAATAATATAAATTTATGGAGATATAAATAGCTAACCGATGAATACTAGTTATTTTACTTTAATTTGGACGTTGAATGAACAATTGATAAATAAAAATAATACCAAAAAATTAAGCGATATCGTTAGAATATGGATTTTATATAATGCTCAATATAATATGATACGAAAGTTGTGTTGGTAATAGAAACAGTGAAGATATATTCCCTAACACCAATAAACACATTGTAGCAGTTGACGACTCAAACGACTGGTCACGTGTCATTTGGGCTCAGCCATTCATCATAATTTTGGCCAAATTATTTATGTAATTTAGGTTAAAAATTATGTCACGTGATACTATAAATTTGTAATTCAGGCCGGAATCATAAATTTGGCCTGAATTAATTCTGAATGACTCAAAAGATAAGGCCGGGCAAAAAAAATTTTTAGATTCTCGTGACATAAAATTTTAAAAATGACCCGGTCGGCCGGCATTTTTTTTTATATTTATAAATTTTTTTATATGTAAAATTTTTTTACGCCACATTTGCCAATAACTTATAATCACGTGATAAAAATTTTTTACTATAAAAAAGAAATTCCCATTTTTCGAAAAACTGACCCGGCCGGGTCACGAGAATCTAAATTTTTTTTTTTTGCCCGGCCTAATCATTTATTTGTTACAAGGTGGAAAACATAAAATTTATTACTCCTTACATTCCCCTTCAGCTGATTGTTTGATAATTTAATAGATTTATTATAATCTCTATCAACCCCGTTTCTATATATTGTAGCCAGAATTTTTTTGAGCCATAAATTGCTGCTTTTTCATATAAAGAATCAGATCTATTCCTAATGTATAATCCTTATTAGCTAATTTTTCACAATATTCCAAAGCTAGCTTTTCGTTTTTTACAGTCCCATAACCAAATTGATAACATGATACAACAAAATAATGTGCCAATATATGATCTTTCTTTGATGCCTCAATAAATAAATTAAATGCTTGATTAGGATTTTTACTCGTTTCAATTCCTACATAATTAAAATATCCAAGTAAGAAAATAGAATCTAAATTATTTTGATTATCTATCAACCAATTATAAATTTCTTGCGATTTTATATCACGTCTATCAAAATAATCAAAAATATATTCGTATGGATTTTCTCCTACTTTAGTTAATCTAAAGATAAATTCTACTATTTCATTAATTTTACTTAAATTCTTTTCAGATAAAATACTTTCATTAATTATTTGTTCATTTGTTGATAAAGATATTATTTCTTTTGTATTCATTTTATCAAATTTTTGAATTTGAGACAATTTCCCATGGTATGAATTACTGACAATTGAAGTAGTATTAACATTAGCTGGATTAATATCTTGCTCGTCTGATAATTGAAGACTAGATTTAATTTGGAGATTTTCTGTTATCATGCTTGTTTTTGTAATCATTGCTTTTAACCTTTCTGCCACCTGGTCAATAGTTGGGCGATTATCTGGCTCACCATCCCAACAATCTAAAAAAGAATATATAATTTAAGAAATAAATCATAATATGTTGAAAAAAAGTTTAAATATTAATTACCAGTATAAAGTTTTATATAATTTTCAGGTGTATCAGGAATAGGATCTTCTCTAAGACCTTCTTTAATATCTATAGCCAAATCAAGATCATATTCTTCATTAGAAAAGGGAGGTTGTCCGCTAGATATTTCCCATAACAGTACCCCAACACTGTAAACATCGCTTTTTTCGTTAAATGAGGACAATTGTGTTGAATTTTTATTATTTCTTCGTTTACCGAATCTTTTTGGATCAACGTAAGGAATTATTCCGAATAATTTTGATTGTTTGGACGATGATCCAATTCTTTTAGACAATCCGAAATCGGCTATCTTTATTGTGTTTTTATGAACCAATATATTACCTGAATGCTATAAATATATATTAAATTAATAATTATAAAAATAAAAATTTACATTTAATTAAATTAACATAATTACCAAATCACGATGAATGATCCCTTCATTATGTAAACACGACACGCCACAAGCTAACTGGTACGCCAAGTTATATTTATCATCCCAGGTGAGATTATTAGAGTTTTTCTTTAAATAATCTTTAAGAGAACCAGAATCGGCATATTCCATAACTAATAAATATTTTTTTAATAAATCATCTTGATTGTCTAACGAATAAAATAAATAATTAAAAATTAATTTTATTACATTTTTTGAATACTAAGTCAAATAACATAATTTTGAACATTGTCTATCATTGGATTATTTTTATTATACCTGACTCAAATTTTGTAACTCCATAGAAATTAATAATATTATCATGAAATTGTATTTCTCTTTGAAGTTTAAGCTATATTATAAATATGAATTTTAATTAGTATATAATACGATTACTAGTGTAAAGCTATTAGCTATTATATTTCTTAATTACCTCATGTACAATTTCTTTTACAGTGACGTTGTTAAGATCAAAAAAAGATTTCAACGCTATACGTTGTGCCGAATCTTTCCAATTTGCACGATAAACTTTTCCGAATGCTCCAGAACCGATTACTTTAATATTATTAAAATGCTTGTATTCATAACTTTTAAAATACCCTTTAGCAATAGCTTCTTCAATCCAAGTAACCCACTCATCTGTATTTTCAGTATCCTGCATTTCGATATTATTAGACATTGTGGAAGTATGAACGAAAACAAAGATTATTTGTCGTACGGAAAAAAATGAAATCCCATTTATATGAATTCTGGTAACATGTGAATTTTGTACTTTGCCGATCTATGTAACATGATTTACAGCATATCAATCACCGCGCATGTAATATGCAAATCATTTTCATATTAAAAAAAATTCGTGTAAGTTTACGTTAAAAAATGAACTTTTTTTGAGATCCTTTTAAAAGTTTGGATAAATATATAGTTTTAATAGCAAAAATATATGTAATTTTGCAAGAGAAAAAAGATTTTCTAAGGGTTTAATGGTAGTTATTCGGGTAGTTTTTGTATAAACACAAAAAAATTGATTTTTTAATAAAAAAAAGAATTTTTACTTCAATAAATTTTAATGAGAATCCTTTAACTAATAATAAATATTTTATTTTTAGGTGTAACATTTCAAAAGAAACAGCTTTTATTAAGTTAATAAGGTCGGTCACCCAATAAGATTTTTGTTTATTATTGAATTTATCAAATTTTCTCTATTTTTTAATATGAAATAATGATAAAATTTTATTTATTATAGGAAAAAAGGAAGGGAAGAGTATTATTAGATTTATTTTTGAATAATATATTTTTTTTAAATTAAAAAAAAACTACAAAATTTTCATTATTTTTAGTAAATCCACTTTTGTCCAATCATGTTTTAATATTAGATTCCTATTTATTTCATCACGAAATTTTTTTATTTTAATATTCAAATTGTTTTTTAAATTAGAAAATAGTTTGTTTTGTAATTAAAACCATTGAAATAATAAATAATTTATAATACTATTATACAAATATAATGAAAAAAAGGGAAATTTTTCTTTATAGATTCTGGGTTTATTTGAAAATTTATTTGAGTTAATATTTTTTTAAGCTTTTTTTTTGTTATAAAATTATATAAAATACTTTCTGTCTTAATTTGGAGTTTTAAATTATTTACTATATTTGACAAATTTCAAGGTTTTCTCATTATTCCTTATTTTTAGCAAATAAAATGTACCAACTTCTAGTTAAGATCCACCTTAAAAAACAAAAAGTATTTGAAGAAATTTTTCAACACACTCTTAGATGTTGTCAAGAAGTATTATTTTCTATATTTAGTTTGAAAGTTATTTTATATAAATGTGATGTTACATTTGAACTGCCATTTTCAATTTTTATAAAATTTAGGCCGGCATTATAAAATTGGCCGGAATTAAGCAAAATTTGGCCAGAATTATGGATTCAATTTTAACCAATAAAATTTATTTTAGCCGATTTTGATCTACATACATAAATTATATAATTAATAACTATACGGCACCATAATTTTTAATATGGCTATCATAATAAGAAAAATTTGCCCTTAAATTTTATTACATGCGCAGTGATTGATATCTATATTTTTATTCACTAAGGATCTGCATACAGTAGACTCTTTTCGTAGTGATAAACTTTATTATGGCTTGAAACAATTGTAAAACTAATATCAAAAATGTTAAAAAAATTTTAACATTTGGTTTCAGTTAAGTCGGCATCACTATTTACACTATACCAAACTGTATTATAATTTTTATCTAATTCCAACACATTTTTCTATTGTTTTATTAAAAAATTCTGTTTTTCCATTGCCTTATACTTAATTTCATCGTCCATATCTTATTCAAATTTACTAATCCATTTTTCCCGGTGTATCTGATCTCAGTAACAAATTTTGGTCACTTTATAATTAGTGATATACAAAATTTTGATCGCTTTATTATAAAATAATAAATAAGATACACGAAAAAGGTCTCAGTTGCTTACGACATACATATCCAATAACTTTATTATCAGTTATCATCTACAACATGACTGATAGTAACAATTACTTGTTATTTAGGGTTATTAGCATAATAATAAAATTATTGGATAGTAACGAGAGCTTATTATAAAGATTGCATGAAACGGTCCCGTCAAACCGATAATATTATTATTGGATGATTTAAACCAAATAACAGTCTAAATATTTTAAAAATTAAAAATTAAAAATTTAAAAATTTAAATTTTTTTTTTATTAAAGGTAAAGAGATACTTTATGTGAACTATTACACAAATAAGAAAAAATGGGATTTAATAAATAAAATATGTATACTGTTACCGATATCGACGGTAATTAAGAGACGTATTATAGATGATTTATATCGTATAAATACACGAATACCGATGGAATTCTTACTCAATACTACCTATCCTGGTATTTCCGGTATTGTTCGTTAAGAATCATCCAGGTAAACAACTATAAAATACGATTAGTAATAATACGCGATGAATATAAGCAAATCTTATGCGAATATACAAAAACAACGTATAAGATTAACCGAAGTATAACAATTTATTTAATAGGTGTAGAATTTCGGGTTTTTACAACGAAGTGAATACTGAATAAAGGTGATAAGGGAAAGTTCTCTAGAACAACTAGTACAAAAAAATCTCTCTCTATCATGGAGTTGGCAGAGGCCTTTTTCTAACGATTAAGGGCGGAATCTAATCTATTGTTAATGTTTCATCACAATATTACAATAGCGATAACTTTTATTGTAAGCCACTTTTTAATAGAACACGAATAATAGTTTTTGGACAATTAATACTATTGAATTAATTTCCACACAATAACTTCTAATAAAATTGTATACATATTTATAATACAAATAAAGAAAGTAAATAAATATAATTAATAATAAATTGAATAAATTGAATAAATATAAAAACGATATATAAGTAAATTTATCATATAAAATCAATATCTTTAATATAGTTAACTGATATACACAAATCAGCAACTATGTATCGACATAATTCGACTCGTAATACCGGAAATCGACGTGTACACAAATGTACCGAAATTTCATCGGATCATCATATAATATCGGAAATCACATGCGCAAGAATTCGCGTAACAATACGTAATAATTATTTTAAGATAAATCCAATATTTAAGCGAACAAAATATAACATAATTGCTGCGCAACTAATTAAAGAAATAACAAGTAACCATTTTAGGATATTTACATTATCGAATATTCTCACAAATAGTAAAGAATCCAAATTTAGCAAAATCATTGATTCGCGTTAAAAGATTTTTAACAGAGATCACACTTAATCAATCAACTTATTTTAAAAAAAGTAAGTATTCTAATATAAAATACAGTTTAAACAATCAAAATTAATGATAATGGGGTCGTTCATTTAACGGGTTTACACTAACGAGCTTTAATGAGTGTTAAAAATGCTAGCCAAGCGCTAATAATAGCAAAAATGTTAATGATAAAGAGAAAAAAGTTATCGCATTTTTGGGTTTTAACACTTTCTTTTACAAATACATGTAATTTTTATGGCTCTAAATGTTAACTGTTATTTTTTTATTATAAAGTTTGAATTATTTTCTTGCAGAATGAAATTATTTCTTTAACGTGTAGTTTTCATTTGAAAAATTCTTCGCGACGTTATAATACAATATAATACCGACATTAACAATCAATCCTGACAAACCATAATCAAAACACTCATCCCGAAACTTTTTTCTAATTTTACATTATTTTTATTATTATTCTAAATTTATTAGATAGAAAAAATAAATTACAGTTTTTTTGCTTGCTTTATATTATTTAAAAATATAATTTTTTATTTTTTTATTTGCACACGAAAATAGCCTTTTATTCATAGCTCATTAAATTAGTATTAGTTTTCATTTGAGTAATATTTCACAAAATTTAAGCAAAAAAAATTATAAATCACGAATGAGATTGATCCCAAGTATATAAAGCGGTAAATCTAATTTGTTTGATTAAATTATTATTATAGACACCTTTAAAGAGTACCTTTATTTATGTAAATGAAATTTAACCACTGCTGCACATATAAAAATCTCAATAAATGTGTAACGTCAACGTACAGTATATCAACAGTTATTTTGATTCACGTAAAAAATTGTGATAACATAAATATTATAAAACTGCACGCTACTGCACAGAGAAAGTGTAAAGGAAAAATGAAGAAAGTTGAGCTTTCACCTACCAAATCTTACTTGCGAATAGTTTGTCAAACGGAACTCAGGATAGGACCCAGAAATATATATACAGGAGTAGGGTACACAGATGCGTCGCCATCATAGTGAAATTAGACAGAGTAAAGTTTTGATTTGCGTACAATCTAAGAATTTTTCATCCATAGTTAGGTCATCAAGATTGCGTATTTTTATCAAAATTTTTATATGTAAAAAATTAGTTTGCGTATTTTTGGCTTAAATTTGCTTGGCTAATCCCATATATTTACTGTACATTAACCGCATTGTAATATTTAGTATTAATTGAAAGAAATTTCTAAGGGTTAAAAAGTGAAAATTTAGAAAATATTATTGAAAAAATAGTAAATTAGAATAAATTCTATTTTTCACATTAGTATTTAGTTTTATAAATAATGGTATAAAAGTCATGATAAAATAATTAATAACTTAATGTCTGCATATTTTTGCAGGATTTTCAATATCAGGTGTCAATTATGCGTACTACTCATATAAAAAGTCTCTGCGTACAGCTCATAGTAAAAAAAATTTTCGCCACCTGACCTTTATATATATATTTCTGGGTCCTCTCAGGATTCTACAACATAGTATTGGCCGACTTAATTTACCGTAAAACTAGTATATCTGATATGATTTTAGCATGTCGATCATAACTAATTTTTTTCTGATACCCGATTTTCATTCTCTTTTATGTGAATCCATTCAACACTAACATATTTTAATACATAATATTTATTCCAGAGTTTCAAATAGTTTGTTTTTTACAATAATTTTTTTATATAATTTTTACTTTTATTTAACGCCAGTCTGCAAATCCTTTGCAATTGATTCAATTAAATATTAAAAATATATAAATTTTATTTAATTTTTGCGATATACCTTAAAATCATTACATATTAATTTTACAAAGTATTACAATAATATTACGACTATAAAAAAGTAATAATATATCGGGATAGTAAGTGTCGGGGTAATGAGTTTCAGGATCGACTGTGTGTTGCAACGGGTTATACATATTGGGGACGTTTAATATTAATTTTGATTGTTATTTTGACCCTAAAAAGAAAAAAATAAAATAAACAAAAAAAAAATTTTAATGAGAAAAATAATACATTATTATTTTCGTATCACGAAAAAGTTTATACCGTATATGCAGAGCCCATCTGCGGATTATATGGAGTATTGTGACATGGAGGCGTGTCGTTAGGCAGGGGCGTGTTGTTGGGTCGGGGTGCGTAATTGAAAGGAATTTCAGGCAATTTCTTATCATCGATGATAATTGACAAGTCCTCGTTTGATGCAAGAAGTCTCTCAAGTTCCTCTTGTTGGTTAGTAATTCTTTTAAGTTTATTATTTCTATAAAGGTGCAAACGGATGGTACACTCGGTGATTTCAGAGAGGGCGTCATTTATTTCTAGCTCTATCTCTGCTTCCTCAGCATACTTTGGCGTTATCTTTCCCTTGCTATCAAAACTCGTTTTTTCAAATGAATAATATGGTATTTCTAAGTTATAATGAGTGATAACGTTACGCCACTTAAGTTTCCAATTGGCAGTTGGGTTATCTTTGGCGTTATATTGATCGAACAATTTTTTAATAGCTTCAGAAAATTGTGAGGAGCGACGTTCTGCTGCTTGGTTGACAAAATATTTCCCCACAAAGAAAGCGATAATATTGATAACTTGCATCACGGAGGGAGTAACATAACCATCATTTTGACCATATATAAAAGAAGGAATAGAAAGGCCAATAATAAACCCACCAAAAATAAGGAAAAGGAAGACGAAAGCATATAAAAGACCATTTTTTACTCTTTCACTAAGCAATGGGTTTGCAGCGACTATTCTATTGATTTCTTCAAGACGAGCTTCTAATTCTTCCCTGTCAAGATAACCATGCATGTCAAGACACCATTCCGTTACAAAATAATACCTTGGCTTAAAGTAATTTTGATCAAGAGTTTTTTTTTCTCTAAGGCGATTTAATACTATTTTCATATTGAAGTATAATTTTATAAAAAGCCGTTAGTGAATGGGGAATATAAACCATTGTGGTAAATTTATAATAAGAAAATTTTTTTTAATGATTACAAAAAAAAAGAAAATATTTTGCTTTACAATAATAAGATTCATATTTTAGTGATAATAGATTTGTGATTGTATCACTACTTATATGTGAAAGAAATTATAAAAAAATTGATGGCGAATTATTTCATTTCATGTACAATAACATGTTTCTTTTTTCCGTAATTTGTTATTTTTTCTCCGTAACAGATAACGCCAAATTTTGTTACACGTGAACGTTAAATGGTTTCATTATATTTTCACTAATTATGGTAATTATGGTTTTTTAATTAAAAGAATTAATTTTTTTTTTTTAACTTAATTGTTGATCTGATTGGCCAAGACTTTACCCCTACAAGAATTAGAGTTCATCGGATATCCGATTTCCGGATGACCCGTATATTGCCCGGACATCCCCGGATAACCAAATATCTATGAGCCTATGAATCGCTAAGTCGATCATTTCATTTTTTGGCAATAGCCGTTCCACAAAAAAAAATCCTTTTTAAGAGAACATTAATATTCGAAAGTGTAGGAAGTTGCCGATGTGACGTTTCTCTCCTTTTTCGTATTATTATTATGTAACATTAATTTCCGAAAAGGAAAAATTTTTTAAATTATTCTGGCCAGCTTTAATATGATTGACCCGAATTACTGCCAACAGATATCCAAAATTTTGTATCCGTTCAATCCGAATATCCAAATATCTGTAGATATCCGTCTTTTAACGGGTAACGTACGGATACAAACCCTAATCCGAATATTTTCGTTACAACCCATACTTTTTGTGAAAAATTCCATGTTTACGGAAAATATAAAACAAATTCCGTGTATTAACGAATAATAATTATTCTCAAGTCACGGCGGGATGTCACGATAACTTAACGTCAACTTCCCTTTTAAATTTAGGCATAACGTAGTAAATATATGGGATTAATGATGTTGTATTGAAGCATGTTTAAGATTTTTGTAACAACATTCAGCTCTAATTACTAATATCTGAAGAACCTTCCATGGCTGGGTGTATGTTGCGCTTATTGATTAATTGACTAACCATAGTCATATTTCGATAAAGCAAAGTGTATGACTTATAATTTCATTTTTTTTTAATTTTAATTTTCTTTTATCAAATGACATTAGGGAACGGTTAGCTACCAACAATTTAACCGATCCTAAAAAGATCGCTTTAAAAAGGTTAAATGGATCACAAAACATGAGTAGTGAATATATACAAGAAATACCATAAATTGTTGAATGTGACAATATTGTACTGTATTTATGTTAAAAGATCCTGAGACTTGGGAATTTATGATGCTAATAGAATTTATTTATACAATAATTATTTATAAAAATTCAATAATCACTTATTTACTTTAAATAACAAGTAACCATTATAGAATAGGGTATTGCAGAGGCTATTTACATTATCGAATATTCTCACAAATAGAAAGAATCCAAATTTAGCATTTTCTGACAAAATTATTGATTCGCGTTAAAAGATTTTTAACAGAGATCACACTTAATCAATCAACTTACTTTAAAAAAAGTAAAAAAGAAGTTTAATCTAAATTAAAGTATTCTAATATAAAATACAGGTTTAAACAAACAAATTAATGATCATGGGTCGTTCATTTAACCTGTTTTACACTGAAGAGCTTTAACGAGTGTTAAAAATGCATTTAACGATTTTAATAAAGGAGAAAGAGGTAGGGGAGAAAAAAATATATAACGGAAGATGCTGAAATAGTTTCTTTTCGAGTCTGGTTGGTCGTTCTTCATCTTAAGTAGTGACTGATAATAAAAGGAGAAATCATTCGTGATGAGAGAGGATTTCCTCGTTGTTTGTATTATTTGTTTTGATCTGGTACGAAGAGATGAATAAAAGTTTCTGTAGAGCATCCGATTGTTCAAAGTTCTCATAAATCTTCAGTTCAATGATTGGTTGCAAGAGTTTTAGCTGTTATAAATCAGCTGATAAAAGTAAAGAATTTTTTAAAAAAGGACTTTTTTAGGATTGAGGAAATTGGGAAATGAATCGGCTCGTAATTTATTCCAAATGTTTCGTTAGCAAGTAATTTTAGATATTAAAAAAGATTTGTTTAGAGCTTAATATAACTAGCATCGATTTGTGTGACATTTATCTTCAGAAAGCGATATTAATCAATTAAAAAAGGGTATTAGAACATATTAAAATGAGCTAGTTACGTACTAAAAGCTATTCAGAAAGAAATTATCGACAAAATAGTTGCTTTCAAAATTAAAGAGAATCATGATTTAAGTCTTACTATCTAGCTGTTAAAATATTGGATCGAAAAAGCGTTTAGCCAAGCGCTAATAATAAGAAACGAAAAAATAATTATAATAAAAAATATTAATGATAAGAGAAAAAAGTTACCGCATTTTTTGATTTTAACATTTTCTTTTACAAAATACAGGTAATTTTTATGGCTTTCTAGATGTTAACTTTTTTTTTATTATAAAAGTTTGAATTATTTTCTTGCATAATGAAATTATTTCTTTAACGTGTAGTTTTTGAAAAATTCTTCGAGAGTTGAATTGAATACAAATACCCGAGCAAAAGAGTATCACAATTAATTAATACATTAAGATAGTAATAATAATAAATTTTAGAAAATTTCTAAGATGTAAAAAAAAAAAGAATTTAATATTTCGACGTTTCATATTTTTACTCTTTTAGTTGATAATCTAAATCATTCTTTTATAAATTTCTTAATTCTTTTTATTAACCAAAAATTGTTGCGCAATTCAAAATATTTTTTTTTCGAATATTTTAGTCATAATATCATTATATATATTCGAAATATATAAAGTAAATTAATTAACTAAAATGATAAACAAAATATACATTATTAGCATATTATTAATAAATAGAACTTAATGTAACAACAATATACAAATTCTTGAAACTAATTCTAAGTGTTTTTCGTCTCCCTTTTTTGAAGTTTTTGGATTTTGACTTTTTCCAATTTTACTTTTAGTGAACCTTTTTCTTCTCATTATCAGAGTTTCAGAAATGTCGTTTTTTCACTTTTCATAAATTTCGGGATCTTCAATTTCAATTCCTTAATTAGTAATACCCTGAACATAGTTCCCATCCCTAAATGTGAACACAAGAATAGTTTTACATCGTTACGGATGTAACCTTTAACATGATCTTTAACCCAAAGTGATAGTTTAACGTCATTCCGGACCGCAGTAAATAAAATACTTTAAACTAAATATAATACTGCGCCCCACAGTTAATAAATTCACTGGATAATTCCGGCATTACAGTGTTCCAGAACAACCGTTTTTTATGTGAAACACGCTCCTGAAAATGTTACCAAAGAAAACAATTCATTTTTCATGGATTTTTATGTAATATTGTATGCAGGCTAAAATGGTCTTTTTATGTAAATAGTATATATAGGTTAAATGTCAATGATGTTAATATGAATATTACTAATTAACTCATCAAGCTGCCTTAAGGGTATGATATGCCATCGTCAAATCTAGACTCGTTACAAGTAAAAAAAATTTTGACCCATGAAACTTAAACAAAATTTTGCTCTTTGGTTTTTAGAGTTAAGGTCTATCAAATAGTATGGTTTGGGCACAGTTTACTCATAAAATTAAACCAAAAAGCAAGTTAAAAGTTGTGAGAAACTGCGAATCCTCTAAGGTAAGTTGCGAATCCGCTATAAAATATCAAATATTTTGTGAAGTAATGATTAGAATATTGTGATTTCATAATAAAATTAAAGGAAAAAAGTAAAATATTCTGTCAAGTAAAAATTATGTATGTTAGAAATTTATGAAGATATTAAGTTTTTAAAATTATTTAAATTTATTTACATATATTATTTAGAAATATTAATAAGTGATTAAAATTTTTTTTAAAATTATTGGAGTGGTTAACTATATTCTTTTTGAATACAAATTTAATAAAATTTATTAGGTAGTTAATGAAATATTAATTTTTTTTGCAATTAAACTAAGTTTTCGTTCGATTTCGGCATCACGTGATATTAATAAATGATCGTCATAGATTTCTCCATATAAACCCATATGAGGGACCTGTTAAACTATAATGCGCCATACTGTTCAAAAATCCCGGGTGGCCACCCTGGATGTATCCAGGGTAGCTACCCGGGATGTATCCAGGATCTACCCTGGATTAACAAACGCCGTACTGTTCAAAAATCCAGGATGACCCGGGATTTTTGAACATTTACCCTGGATGCAAACATTACCCTGGATGATCATTGAATTTCTACACCAGTTGTTACATATTACCGGTCACGTGATATATCACATTTGCAAAAAATTTTTTAATAACGCCAATTGATTGTTATAAATATAATAAAATCTTTCAGAAATTTTTTCTTTAAAATTTTTTTTTTCTAATAATAGGTATAATACGTAAGACAGTTATTGTATAAATAAAATTTTCTAATAGTATCAATAGATATAACAGAAATTTTTTCTAAATTTTTTTTTTCTAATAGAATTTTCTGATTTATTTTTTTAACAATGCCAATAGATTGCTATAGATCTTTTGGAAATTTTTTTTTAATTTTTTTTTCTAATAATGGGTATAATACATAAGATGAATATTGTATAATAAAATTTTCTATTTTTTTTTTTTAATAATGCCAATAGACCGTTATAGACATAACAGAATCATTCAGAATTTTTTTCTAAATTTTTTCTAAATTTTTTCTAATAATAATAACAATAAATCATATAATACATAAGACAGATATTGTATAAATAAAAATTCTGATTTATTTTTTAATAATACCAATAGATCGTTATAGATCTTTTGAAATTTTTTTTTCTAATAATGGGTATAATATATATACGTAAGATGGATATTGTATAAATAAAATTTCCAATTTTTTTTTATAATGCCAATAGATCGTGTTATAGATATAATAAAATCTTTTAGAAATTTTTCCCAAAATTTTTTTCTAATAATAATAATAGATCATATAATAATAAATAAGGCAGATATTGTATAAATAAAATTTCTGATTGATTTTTTAATAATACCAATAGATCGCTAAATGTTTCGCTATGTTTTCATCAATAATAATATAAGAAAACGGTGCGAAACGTTTTTTTATATTAAAACACTTAAAAAAAAAACGTTTTACAACGTTTTTTATCAATACTAAACATTTTTATATTAAAACACTCAGAAAAAAACGTTTCGCAATATAATATTGCCTTTAAATATAAAGTACATATTAAACTTTTTTAAATTGCCAATTATAAATCGTAATTCTGGCCAAAAATTTCTTAATGCTGGCCAATTTTATAATGCCGGCCTAAATTTTGTTAATTTCAAAAATTTTAATCAAGAATAACATCGTGTTTATATAATGTAACACTTTTTCTTGGTATATGCATTATTATTTATAGAGTTCTTAAAATATTTTTATAACTTTTAAATATTAAAAATTTTAGTCTAATAAGTTTTAATCAGTTTAATAAACATTGTAAATTATTTCATAGTAAATTTGTAAACTGAAAAAAAATTTTTATTTTAATTTATTTTTTTACCTTATTTTATATATTTTATATGTATCTTTTATTTTAATATAATTTTAGTTATAACAGTCATAGAAAATTATCACATATTTATTAAATAAATGATTTGCTTAATTTGCTTAATGCTGGTAAAATACTAGAAATTAGCTTTAATGCTGGTCAAAAAAAAAAGATCTATATTTATCCTATTTTTAAATATAAGTAATGTTAAAGTATTTTATAAAAGAAAAATATTTGTATAATTATTTTGATTAATCAGTAGCCTAAAGATAAAAAATAAACGTTTTTTAATGAATAATAATATTTTTTTTTTTAATATTATAATTTTTTAAAAAATTATAAATGCATAATACTTAATTCAAATAATCATAAAAAAAAATTAAAATATTTAATTTAAAAAAAATAACTTTAATTACGAAATGAAGTATTCTGATTAATATTACACAAAATTTGTTTAATATGAAAATGATCTACGTGATTTATATTAAAACACTTAAAAAAAACGTTTCGCAATATTTTTTATCAATAATAATATAAAATAAATGTTGCGAAATGCAATATTTTTTTTTTTATATTATTGATGAAAAACGTAGTATAAAATATTAATTCAGTTGAGTTATCCTATAATCTAATAATTAGAAACTAATAATTTGTATCTCATTGGCTTCATCTTGCTTAGATGAATCTAAGTGTGATAATATATCATAAATACTATTGAATCCTTATTGGTTGAGATATGTCAATTTGACAAATGTGATATATCACGTGACCGACAATATGTAACGACTGGTGTAGAAATTCAATGATCATCCAGGGTAACGTAGCCTAACAAAAAATTTACACAACTTCCCACATGAAAGTCAGATGATAAGTCAGATGACAAAAATAAACAAATTTACTGTATATTTTATTTTAACATAAAGTCATTATATATATATATATTTATATATATTATCAATTTTACAAAAAATAAATCTAGGGTTTTATATACGGAAAAAATTATTTGGTAATTGCCTCAAAATTCATTGTTGTTTTTTATGTAAATTGAGGTGTTCTTTTTATAGTATATATATATATAAGATTATAAATTTATAAAAATTAATGTAATCATAAAATAATTGTTCTTTCCGAATAAACCATATAAGCCTTCGTTTGCATTCTCTTTCGATTATAACATTTCCCTAGGTGAAAATCGTCCAGGGAAAAAATAATACTAGACACTTGTCTGAAATTAGGTCACAAAAACATACAGTATTGGAAATTCACTCCAAATTATGTCGCAACTAAATTCCATATGGAATTGATGAACATTTCCAAATATAGTTAAATTATGGTTAATGCGGATTTTCCTTTATCCCATAATTTATCATTTTCTATAAATTAGATGACAGTTTTATTTGTTGATCACTATCACTTGACTGCCATTTAAATAGGCTAGTTAATGTAAAAAGGCATATTACTCTGAATGCTTCTCCGCAGTCTGTCTTTCCCAATAAGGGGCTTAAAGCTGCTTGTGAAGAGTTTTGAGTCAAAGTTGTTAAACATTTTACTAGGCTAAGGTAAAAAGTGATTTGTTTAAGCGGGTTGGGATTTGTGAAAGGTGATAATGTACAGTTAATTTTGATGTACGCTAGATCAAAGTTAACCATTCAATTCAAGTGATAAGGAAAAGAAATCGGAGTCTCATAAATGAAAATCTGAAATCTTGGATGTTCAATGGAGATAATATCTAAGCAGATTTAGTTAACTTGTTCAAATATGTAATACTGTATTTAATTTTATTAGCAAATGATTGTTCAAAAATGATAATTACTGCCTTTCAGATGAGACTGTATCGCAAATAAACAAGCAAAAAATTTTATAATTAATTGATGTAGCTAGAAAGATTACTATAATACTATCAATTCTAAATATTTCTCAAGTAAAATTATAATAATGTTGGTTAGTGTTTAAGTAAAAAAATATTATTTGTTAATATTTAGCTATAATTAAAATACTTATTCTACTTTTAACACTTAACACTAATAGCGGCAAATAGGAAACAATCAAAGCTCCATAAATTTATTTTAAGGGATAGTTTGCCATTAAACATTAAACAGGAGAAATGATTGGTAAAAATGGAATCTTACGTTCCTACATAGTATTGATAGTAAAGTTTAAAAAAATTTTTAGCGTTTATAAAATGTAGATCATTTTTGTTTTGAAAACTTTGTGCGCCAGAGATCGTCAAAATTGCTGCATTATTGGATTTCATATGTGATTCACACATTAATTTATAATATAATTAATCATGTTGATTTTTCATTTATTTAAAAGATATTTGACTATATTTTTAAATTAAACAAGGTTAAAGTCATAAAACACAGCAAATATACTTTATTTTTTAATAAACTAAAAATCTGTTTAATTTACACTAATAAAAATTCAAAAATATCAAAAATCTAACTGAATAATCAACCTTTTAACCTTAATAAAAGTTGTTTGTTTTTTTAATTGCACTTAAGGGTAAAGTTTCGAAATTATAGACCACTTGGTTATTTATTTCATTTTTTGCTATAAAATTAGTTTACGAAAAATCACGTGATTTAGGACGCAAATATATTTTCCATTAAAAATAGTATAAAATGATATAAAATTCTAACAAATTAGTCTCTTATTGATAAACTTTACTATGTAGGGACGTAAGATTCCATTTTTGCTGATCATTTCTCCTGTTAAGCGGCGAACCATAGTACTAATTAACAATTAAGCTATCGTATACTTTTTTTTTTTTTACTCTCCACAGTCGTGACATTAAATGATCTTATATGAAGCCGCAGTAGTAAGGTGATTATTTTTTGTATTTTTAATGGAAAGGTCATATAAAAATTATATGCAAAAAAAATAGTATACTACTATGAAATTAAATCCTGACATATTAAATTACGGCTAATCACATGATGATCACATTATATAACGATCTTTAACAGACTGTTTCATTAAAATAAAAATAGATTTATTAAAATAAAAAATTTTTTTTCAGTCTTTAATAGACTGTTTCATTAAATTTCAGATTTGATATCTGATCTTTTTTTTTAATTTTTTTTTATTTGTTACATTTGTCACATGATTAACTCAGCCCTCCACGTGATTTATGTGGCGCGACTCAACCATATTATCTATTAAATCTATTAAACTTAAAAAGCATTTTGAAAAGCTTAGGCATGCATGGAATATTATTATAAAGCTGTTTACAATTTTCTTTACAATAAACGCGTTTTTTTATAGATTTTAAATATTAGCTTTAACGTTCCAGTTAAATGAATCAAATACTTGAGTGATTAAGTAGAATTATTTAACAAGTATAAAAAAGGTCTAGAGTAAATTTATTTAGCAGGTAATAAAATATTGAAGCTAGCTCGAATGTTTATGGAGAAAATTAATAAATAGTATATTTGAAAATTATTTCTTTAAAACAAATGCTATCTATTAAATTTAATAAAGTGTAAATGAGTTATATTATAAAATAAGTTTCAATTATAATAATAGCTAGAGCTGGACTGCTGGAGGTGAGCCAACTTCTTTAAATGTATATATTTATTATAAAAGTAATAAAAATAATTTTCATTATTTTCTGGTTTTTTTTCTAAGATAAATGTTACACGAAAAGCTGAGTCGCAGAAAACCAGATAATCATGTTATATTTTAGATTTGTTTTTGGGCTTAGCCGGAACGAAATGATTTTTAGATTTTAGTGTTTTTCTTAATTACTATGATCATGAAAATCTAACTTGAAATTTTGTGAAACTATCGAGCTATGTCACATTATGAGTGATTCATTAATAAGCTTAATATATTTATTTATGGTATGATCACCTTAGCTCTGAAACTCCGATATGTTTTGGTATCATATGTTAATTCATGAACAAAGAAATAATTCCCACGTCTTTTAGCATATTATTAATGTACAGTATTTTATCGATTTTCGATCATCAACCGTGAAAAATGTGATTAGGCTAAAAAGCTTTATATTTTTATTATTAACTTGTTTTTAAACATTATCTAATATTTAACCTACTGTATATAATCTATTCACTAGATTAAAGTAAAATTTTTTTTTTTTGTAAATTCTAGAATTGTCACTAATTACTATAGATAGGTGATTCAACTGAATTCATGTCTCCTGAAACAATAGTTTTTCCCAAACCGGTATTATTTGAATTATGTGAAACCGGAATTATTTAATCCTTGTTGATGTGTGTTGGGGCCAAAATTCATTGTATACGCTTATATGTATATAAATAAATAAGCAAGTGTCATACACACGACTGTCTTTGGACAAATTTGATTATCAAAAAATATTTTTTATTTATTTATTTATTTTTTCAATAAAAAAATAATATACATATATTTTAAAATTATAATACATCGGGTTCTTTTCTCCTTGTACTAATAATTACAATGAAGTACAATCAATTAACATGTTTCACTTGGCGTAATACTTGATTTAAATAAGATAACTTTCTAGGAATGGAAGAACCGGGGAACAAAGCAAAATTTACTTATATAACAATCGTTACACTTAAATGATAATATATTATTAGTATTTAATAAATTTATTAATTAAAAATTGAAATCCACCAATTTCTTCAGACGAAGAAGATGAAGTAAAATTACCACCACCTTCAAAATGTCGGGATTCGCCTATTTCTTCAGACGAAGAGGAAGAAGATAATGAAGAGGCATTACACTCTAATGGGTATTATATATCAGTAACAACAATGACCGTTGTTGATAAAAATGTAAAAAATATAAAATTACTTGACGATAGAGAATTTTAGAATTTTTAATCGAATTTCATAATATCCAAATTATAATTGATGTGTTACCGTCAGATGAAGAAAGAGAGAAAATTGGGGAACGCGTATTCTATTTTAATGGGTATAATATATTAATAACTACAATTCCCGCTGAAAATAACGTAATATTCTTTGACGCGAGTTTTGTTTTCTTATTTTTTTTTGTTGTTGTAAATTGATGATCTATAATTTTAAAAGATAATAAATAAACGTTATTAATTGTTTTTCGTGTAAAATCAAATACAACAATAATAAACCATAAAACTATTGAAAGAATTGAATTATTCAAAGACAGACTAAATTAAAATGTTATTTTGCGTTAAACTACACAAAAGAATCCGAATATCCGAAAATTAATATTTCCAAATTAATAAAAATAATAAAAAAGAAAATTCTCAAAATAAATTAATGATATTAAAATAAATTATTTTAACAAAGTGTAAGAACCTTATCAATGATATCAATGATAAATATCATGTGTGAAGACTTTATCGTCATATGTCGTGGCTTTTTTACATGCGGTATATTTCGGAGAGTAAGTTCCATAATAGTATTATGTAAAACTTTAAATCTTGATGACGCACAATGAGCAAGTTGATAAAGAAAAAAATACTTTTTTAGGAAGAGGTTTGGAATATTCAAATCCGGATTTTTAATTTTTCAAAACAAAAAAAAATAATTAAAACTTTTTTGGATAAATTAAAGAAATTCATTTAAATAATGTGATTAATAAAAAAAAAATTTACAATATAAAAAGTTTCCCCGTTTATATTGTATGATTCAATTATTCTTTCACTCTTTTTCTTCTTTTTTTTTATTTACCCTTCAAAAATTATTCAAAAAGAAAAAAAAATACTAACGCGATTTTTTAAAGTAACACGATACCGGATGACCAAATTGCTTTGTATTATTAATAAGTCTGGTTTTTAAGTTTTTTTTTTGCGCAAAGAGAATATTCGTAAAAAGTTCGACGATCAGTAATTTTATGGTTTTCATGGTTACACAAATATTAAATTGGAATTAGGATTTTGTAGACCCAATCAGCGGAGTGGATATATAAGTTACCTTTTTTTTTTATTAAATTTTTCTTTATATATGACATAATACAATCAAAATTAGATAAGCTCTCTTATTCTCTTACTCTCTAATCTTTTTTTTAAAAACTCCGAGCTCCGTTGCGATCTCAATTGTTAACTCTCTTTCTCTTCTTTTTTTTTTATTTACCCTTCCAAAATTATTCAAAAGGAAAATAAAAAATACTAACCCGATTTTTAAAGTAACACGATACCGGATGACCAAATTACTTTGTGTTATTAATAATTCTGATTTTTAAGTTTTTTTTGCGCCAAGAGAGCGGCCAGGTAAATTTTACTGATCGTCAAACTTTTACGAATTTTTATTGACCCGTTCATGGTACACAAGATTGTCCTTATTCCAGGTTTAGTAAGTGAGAACATCCAATCAGCACAGGATATATAGTAAAATTACTTTTTTTATCTTTTTTATTAAATTTTTCTTTATAATATATGACATAATATAATCAAAATTAGATAAACTCTCTTAAAATATTTTTTTTTTTAAAAAAAAAACTCCGAACTCCGTTGCGATCTCAATTGTTAAAATTCCAAGTTTTTAAACAACAATATTTAGTTCTGCTGTCTGTATAGTAAACCAATCTTACCTTTAAATTAAATCTGAAAGAATATAATAAAAAAAAGTTTTTTCCATAAATAATTGAAACAGTGGAACAATTTTTTTTTTAAAAAAAATAGATTTGTTTTCTAATTTTAGATTGATTAAATCCCTGTGTCATGCAGAATTTTTTTTTTTCACTTTTTTTTAAAAAAAAAATTTTTCACAGGAATTATATAAATACATCGTTTTCTTGTATCTTTTTTTTTATCTCTTACATACCACATATTATTTTTTTTATCTCCTCCTTAATATACATATTATACAAATGAAAGTTCTTCAGAAAAGTCAGAAACAACTAAGAAAACAAAGAATCATAAGAAAACATTTTCGACTTAACGTATCCATTAATAATGGAAATACATCAAGGCTTACCGCGAACTTTTCTCGGCAAAGTGGCAATGTTTTATTAATTGCTCAATTTTTCAACGGATTTTCTTTTCGTTAATTATATCAAACTATAACCATTTAAAATGGAAAAATAAATAAATGTACTGTATGTATCTTCTTATTCCATCAATTACGTAATATCGATTCATTTTTTTATTTTTCAAACATCTTGTATTATACTGTATGTATCTTCCTCTGTTCATTTAAGGACTTACCATTTTTTTTATTTATGATATAGTCATACTTTAATGGAATCAAGGAGATGAATATGATCTATTATTTCCTGTAATAAAATATGAATACTTAAAAATAACCACTGTAAATATATTAAAATGGTTTATAAAGCGCTATAACAAGTTTTCCATTTGCGAATAAATGTAAAACGTTATTCTATTTATTAAACCAACCTTTTCATCAACATATTTACTGAAAACATATGTATTCTTATAAGCTGCGTAATAAAAAGGAAGCGTATAAATTTCCTAAATAAAAAAAATATACTATTATATTGATATCTCAATATATATATGTATATTATATAATTATATTATTATATTATAGATTATATTATATTATAGATAATATAATAACGTAATAAACGACTCATTTCAATTTCAAAGAAAATTATAAAGGGGCCACATATTTGTTATCACAGATCAGAAAAAAGGTTACGGTAATTGTAATTTTTTGAATTTGTGAATTTGTGATACAAAGTTTTACATAGGTATTGGAACGATCTCGTTTTTGATGCGCATGATATACTGTACATGAACTAAATGTGAATAATATTAAATAGTTAATAATTTTTCTTTTTTGTATAATTTTCTTAATGTAAATTTTAGAATGCCCAATTGTTTTCGTTACACGTTGATTGGCAACCGGATCATGTGCGGCAACAAACATTTTTTTTATAATTTTAAGGTTATGTCCGTAATTGCGGAATTTGCATTGTTTCACGGATATCATTGATTTTCAGACTACCCCTGCGTACCCTTCAAAAATGTCACGAAACGGCCGGCATTACGGCGTTATGCACTAACACGTGAAAATAAACAGTGACGAATAAGGGTGTGACGAATACGTTTTTACTTACTCGAAAAAAACTAAGTCCCTCAGATACTTATGAAAAATGGAAACAAGGAAGGGTGTGACGGATGTGACAAAAAAACAGTCACGTGAATTTTCGTGACATTTTTGAAGGGTACGCAGGGGAAATCTGATTTTCACTTCTGCGCCGTGAAAATTATGATATTGGTCTTTATTTTTTAAACAATTGATCAAAATGTAATAATAGTAAAGTTTACCGCCTTTTTTTTTCTTTTTCTTACAAAAAAAAAAAAAATTTTGTTTCCAACATATAGAAGATCATGACAATATTGTGAAAAACACCATTCTTGCTCTTACCTAAATTTGTACAGGACGGGTATTTCTTCAAATAATTTTGATAATATAAATTGAAAGGCATAGGCATACATGTATATTAGCTTTTTGTTGCTTAATGATTTATACGCAACGTGCATTATATATAATATATATAAACACATTTTAGTATAAAAGAACTTTTTGGAAATTATAACTTAAATCCTACGCTTTTGGTCTAAATTGCGAATAAATCATCCAAATTTATTACAAAATAAAACTTCATTAAATTAACCGCTAACTGTAATTACGTAACTATATGACTATATCGATAGTAGATTCTAAAATTCGATAAAGAAATTACCGACAATAAATTTGATGCATAGATCGGATGATCCGACAATAGTTTATGCACACTCATTTGAACTGCATTTGAAAATTTCGGTACTACTACTGCTTTATTGTATAACATAGTCTTACATAAGAAAAATTACAAATATCCATTTAACTATTTTTGATAAAAGGCATGTGATTTTGAACAACATTTCACAAAATTCAAATAATCACATGAGTATGATACTTGGAGAAGAAATACTTTATTCTGTGCCACGCTTAATTAAATTTTAAATTTCATCTTAAAACAAACAAATTAATAATAATTGGGTCACTTAATGATTTTATTGTTATATTTTAACATCTATAACATCTATTATTTGGATCTATTATCAATCATCATCTATATTCTATACGTAGTATTGTGTAATTTTAAATATTTAAATATTATATAAATACGTATGTATATCTTTTTTGTCTCTCCCCTAAGTATACGTATATTATATTTATATTTTTTTTTTACCTCCTCCTTAAACCTTATTATACATATATTGTACAAACGAAAATGCCTTCACAAAAAAGACAAAAACAACTAAGAAGACAAAGAATTATAAGAAGACATTTTCGATTTAACGTACCCATTTATAATGGAAACACATCGAGGCTTATCGCGAACCATTCTCAACAAAGTACAAATGATTTGCTTATTGCTCAATTTTTCAATGGATTTTCTTTTCATTAACTTTATCTTATAGACTATTAAAAAAATAATAAATGTACTGTATGTATCTTCCATTCATTATATATAGTAGCATCGATTCATTTTAAGATGACCATTTTTTCTATAATATAGCCTCACTTTAACAGTTCAACTTCTCTTTAAGATAATGGGTATGGTTTATGATTCTTTTAGTAAAATATGTATACTTAAGAATAACAACTGTCAAGTATATTAAAATAGTTTATTTAGTACTATCATAACAAGTTTTCAGTTTGCAATAAAATGTAAGACATTATTCTTTGTGAAAGATATTTTGTCTAGCTCGTCTTGTAATAAAGCTTTTCTTCACCAAAGTGCTAACTTCTTTTAATATTCTTTCATCGAACTCATCTTGACGTAAAAAAGATCCATTTTCTGAATATTTATAATTGTTTTTTTATTAGAAAATGGATATATTTTTTGAAAAAATCCATACTTTATTAAATTTATAGTAAATATGGTTCCTTTCGCCTGTTTAATTTGTTGTTTTAATTATACTATGTATAAGAAAGCATTGAGGATATTTTAATGCTATTTATAATAAACAAAGAATAATAAATTTTATAAAATAGCTGCTTTATTAATTGAATTTTAATTTTATTAAAGGGTATAAATTAATAAAAATAAAAATAAATTATGTAATTTTAGTATAATATGTTTAATATGTGAAATCTCGTAATTGTGTTTTTAAAAAAAACAATTGTCTCGATTAAGATAAATTACGTGATAAATGTAATAATTGTAAAATAATAAATTCATTGTTAATTTAATAAAAAAAATAAGAAAATATTATGCAAAAAGTAAATTAAATAAATATAAGTATTTTTGTGAATCATTTTTCGTATTTCGTAATTTGATTTCAGGAAAATGTCATGTCGGGATAATGTCATGTCAGGAAAATATGTTATTCAGGAAAATGTCCATTCGGGATTTTGTCATGTCGGGAAATCATTGTCAGGAAAAGGTTACGTCAGGAAAATGGATGTTGGAAAATCGTTCTGTAACCAAAATGGACATCATTTAAATGGTCTTGATGACCTCTTGAAAAAAACAATTATATGAAATATGTTTTTTAAGCCTTAATAATTAACCATTATTTTAGTAACTTTATAATCATCTGTGTTTACTGCGCCACATTATATTTACTCATTGTTACGCTAAAAAATTATTGGTTTCTTCACAAAATTTGGTATTTTTCATTGTTAAAAAATTTTTAAATATAATTTTATTTTCAAAAAAAAATTTCCAATGTTTCCAATGTCACTTCCAGTAATTCCAACACATTCAACATGTAAAAAATGTTTTAGTAAATATACAAATGTAGCGAATGATTGGTGTGTTAAATAAATAATTTAAAAGAAAATTTTACAAAATGGACCAGTAAAAATAAAGAAATTGATGATATTATTAAAGAACAACAATTAAAAATAAAACTCATCATGTTGATGTAATATTTGAATGAATCCCATATAATAAATTTAACGTTATTAAAAAAAATGGGAAATTAAAAAAATTATCATACAGCAATATGGAATGATGGTCCATTATATTAAGATGATCTTGGTAAAAAGAAATGGATAAGTAGTGCTCCGTACGGGTCGGATCAGACCCGGGTGATCGACCCGACTCGAATTTTGAATCGAATCGGGATTAATCATTTTAATGACTTGTAACCCGCATGACCCGACCCGTCGGGTTAGGGTCGTACTGTTGTTTTGACCCAGATCAACCCGGGTGACCCGGATGCCGCGGTTTTTCCCCATCATTAAGCCACGAAATGTGAGTTTTCTTGTAAAAAACTTTATTAATGAATAAGAAATAATGTCTGAGACTATTGATATTTCTGAACCAACAAATCAACTCGGAAAAAATAAAGATGCAAATACGCATTAGGAAGTCATGTGTCTTAACTGTTCGTAAGTAAAAGTTTTTATTGTATTTAATTTAAAATATATATTTAATATTATTTCATAATTCTTTTTAAAACTCTAGAGTTAATAAGACTTGGTTACGGAAAATTGGTGACTCCAATACGTCCAAGGTTATCTGGCTATTACAGATAAATAAGCTTATTGTATGCAATTATTGATAATATTATTGAACAAGTGTTCCAGTAGAACGAATTTTTTCTGGTGGAGCTGATCTACTGGCAACAAAATGATTCAGCCTTAAAACACAAACTGTTCGTGCATGTATGAGTTTGGAATCTTGGTAAGTGTGAAAAATCAAAGAAATTTAAACTGAATTTTATATTAATTAATAAATAAACATTATTACAATAAAAATTGTAAACTTTTTCGTAAAAAAATTGCGTAACTTGACGATTAATTTAGCTGATCATAAATTTAATATAAATTCGAGTTTGACCCGGGTTATTCGGGTTAAACTATGATCGGGTCGAATCAAGTTCGGGTTACACGGTTGATCGATCCGAATTTTCAAGTCGAATCACATGAATATTCGAATCGAATTCAAATATCCCTTAAACCCGACCCAACCCGACCCGTTAGGAGCACTATGGATAAGAGAATCGGATAAGAAAGGTTGTTTAATAAATTATTATGATGTTATTGACGAGTTTTTACTTAAGGTTTGAATAATTTTAAGTACATTTTTATATAATAATATGTAAAAATGTATATAATAATATTTATTATTTTTCTTTGTAAGGTTATTCAGTATCAATATGGTGAGCAAATATATCAAAATCCATATACAAAACATTATATTTTAGTTTTTCAAAATGAATATAGTGAGAATTATTGTAAAATATGTGGTGAGAAAAAATATACAATGTTATGTAATTCTCGTTTAATAAATAATTTAAAAGTAAATTTTACAAAATGGACCAGTGAGAATGAACAAATTGATGTTTTCATTAAAAAAAGGCAATTACAAATTATGATATAGTAATTAAATGGATCAATTTGATAATATTATAAGAAAAGGTGATTTTTCTACGAAACATCCCTTTGGCGAAATGGCTTCGGTGAATTGGATTTCGGTGAAATGTACCGTAACCAGGTTATATGGTATGGATGGGTTATAGAGGTAGAGTTAGATTATAGAATTTCGGTTATATAAGTATAATTAGATTATAGAAGCGTATCTAAAATCTAACTAGATTGGTTTAACTTACTTATATTGGAATAATCTAATCACATTGGTTATTTTTCTGCTATTCTAGATATCGTTTCAGAGTTTTTCTCTCTATTAACTTTTTCTGTTTCAGTATGATTTAACTATATTGGTTTAACTTAAGTATACATGTTTTGGTATACTCTAACTATTCTTTATTTTGTCCCACCGGCATTAAATGCAATTTCGGAAATTTTTCGGAAATTTATTTTTTAATTCGTAAATACTGTCGGGATTTTGTCCCACATTAAAATTCGGGATCAATTTTATTTTTGCAAATCAAAAAATATATGGTTTAAGTCACGTGATTTTACGTAAAAAAATTTTTTAGACATAAATTAAATTAGGATTAGGATTATAAGGTAATAGTACTGAAGGTTTGGTAATGAGGGAGGTATTAAGTTTCGTTTACGGACCGTTTCCCGACAGGACATTTTCCCGACAGCTTAACGCTGGCCGTTTGATCACGTGTTCGTGCATAACTGTCGGGAAAATTCCTGTCGGGAAAATGTCCTGTCGACCATTAGGTTTTACTTAATTATCGAACTCCGGAGTTATTTTATATAATTTGTATGTTCTTCATATAAATAAATAAAGTGCTTCGTTTATCATATATATATATATATACATATGGTCATTGATCTTCAATATTTGATTTGTATTAACCGGACGTCTAAACGTAAAATCACGTGACTTCGGAAAACCTATTTTTTCTAAATAAAACTTTTTGCCATATATTCACAACCTTTTAAACAATTTTGCTAAGTTTTTTTTTTTGGCCTGCTCCGTAGAGCACAAAATGAGGTTTTAAATGCCATTTTCGATTTATTTGATTTTCATTTTTTGTCTATCCATTTTTGGAATATGATCGGGAAAAATCTTAATAGTATACAAAAATCTACTTTTTTTTTTCTTTTAAAGCAGGCTAAGATATGCTTATTTTATGATTTTCAAGTTTATATTAATCTTAATTTATAAAAAAAATTAGTCCGCTTATATTATATCGAATCATGTGATTTGCCCGCTTTTAGACGATCCCCCTTTTATATACAAAATGATCTATGTCAAACATTTGCAGATGTGGGAGATGTTGGACAAAATATAATTTCGGGATTGCGTGAATCAGAAAAAAAAAATTTCGGGATTGTGTCAATTAAAAAAAAAAATTTCGGGATTATTTGCTTTATACGGCCAAATAGTTGATAATCAAAAGTCTCGGAAATTATTCTTTTTTACTAAATGTTATGTAATTAACAATTTAAATAGACTTTTAAAGAAAATAAAGTAAAGAATGATTTAGTTAATAAGATATGAAGTATCCGATCACTGAAAGTATCCAATCACTAAGAATAATCATTTACAGTGTATTTTATCAAATCTATTGATATATATTATTTGAATTTCAATAAAGATGCGATCATAACTCCAAAAAACGTATAAAAGAACGTGTTTTTTTCTCTGAAAGCATTTCATTCTTTTACACTAAAACATTACACTAAAACATTTCCTCTGTAAAGCAATAAGCAATGCAGCAGCAAATTATTTCCTCAAGTTGTAAAGCAACTTCTACCAAATACACGCATAACTCCTTTTCACATCTTTTACAACACACATTATCCTTCAAGTTAATTACTTTAATCTCTTTAATCTTTTTATCAGTATTAATCGAAGCTTCTCCAGTACCTAATACTCTTGGTTCCATTACATCATTCCCTGTGTTACAGAGCTGCGCTAATTTCGCTGCTGCTGCTTATATTAATTCTCCTCTTCAAAATTGGAACTGTGGAGACATCTGTATGGCAAATGCGGGTACCCAATTGTTTAAAGAATTTAAAAACGAACGGCTTAACACAAGGGGTATTTTATATTATTACTGTGCCACACATCGTTAATTTTTTACGTTTACTAACAAAATAATAAATATATAGGTTTCATAGCCACGCATCCAGAAAAAGAATTAATCATCGTATCATATAGAGGAACGCAACCAGGAAGTATCAGAAATTACATTACTGACTTTGTCATTTATCAAGATACTTATTCTCCTAAACCTGATACCAAGGTACACCATGGATTTCTTAATGCTTGGGAACAAATTCAACCCCAAGTTACTGATGATCTTATAAAATTAATCCAAGAAAATCCCGATTTCAGGATCGGATTTATGGGTCACAGTTTAGGTGGTGGTGAGTTCAATAAATTTAAAAAAAAATTACATATTTAATTACAACTTTTTAACAGTCTTTTTTTTTTATCATAGCACTTGCTACATTATCGGCATTAGATCTTATAGAAAAGAAACCAGATTTAGCTAATAATGAAAAATTGTTTCTTGCTACATTTGGTCAACCAAGAATTGGTGATGAAAAGTTTGCTAAATATGTTGATGAAAACCTAAGAGCAATAAGAACTATAGTTCGTGGTGATCCAGTTCCTCGTTTACCTACATCATGGCCAATTCCATTTATTGGGTCCTATAAACATTTTGGTGAAGAATTATATATAAATAATCCTGATCAAGATCCAACTGCCTTTATTGAATGTAATGCTGAAGATCCAAATTGTTCTGAATCGGTACCTCTTCGTCAGTTAAGCCTAAAATATCATTCGGGTCCCTATTATGGTGTTAATATGAGAGATGCTAATAAAGGTCCCAATGAAATTGACGAAAATTACGATTACTCAGCTGATCCTTATTTCAATTATGACCCAAATTTCAATTATGAGAGTTTTATGGGAGTTAACGGTGTTGATGGTACCAAGGGAGTTAACGGTACTGAGGAAGTTAAAGGTACTGAGAGAGTTAACGGTACTAAGGAAGTTTATGGTACTAAGGGAGTTAAAGGTACTAAGGGAGTTAACGGTACTAAGTACTAAGGGAGTTAACGGAGTTGACAGATGATAATAACTAAAGGTTATAGATAGATTGATTTTTTATTTTTAGACTTAAAGTAGATAATAATGTAATTTAATTAATTTAATTAATTTGTTGACCTAAAACAGATAATGATATAATTTAATTGATTTAATTAATTTGTTTTATCGCCGTTTTCGAATTACTTGAAACTGCATTTTTTCGTTCACGTGACTGCCTCGTTCACGTTTTTTATATTTATTTCAGCGACTTAGATTTTTTGTCCTCTATTCGTCACCTGTAGAGCTTCCGTTTGAAAATCAAATTGTATTTCGAATGTTTGAAAATATTTGAGATAAAATTTCGAATATATCATATAATATTCGAATCTCACATGATATTCGAATTAATATATGATATTCAAATTTCATAATTTTATTACGAACTTTATTTTTTTTTAGTAAAATTACTGTATGTCTTTATTTCTTTATTTTATTTAATATTTATATTATTTCCTTTATGTTACAAATTAAAGTAATTACATGATATCAAGTAAATTGGAATTTCTTTTTAAAAAGATTAATTTTTCTACTTTTTCTGGTTTTAAACTCTTCAATGTTGTTATTACAGTATATTCTGTTTCTTGACATTCTTCCATAATAAATTTATAATAATCAAAAGAAAAAATTAGTTAAATATCGTCTATCGAAGAATTTTTTTTATCAACTATTTATTCTGTACAGTGTACACAAATAGGCGTCAAATCAATGAAATCATGTGGCAAATTTGAATAGATTCAAATCTTATAAAACATTTTAAATATCAGATGATATTCGAATCTGATGACATATTTAAAGATTCGAATTTTAATATTTCAGTTTTAAATATAGATTTAACTATAATTTACAAACGAAATGTTCGAATGTCCTAATTTCAAACGGAAGCTCTAGTCACCTACATAATATGTCACCTGTGTTACCATAAATATATAGCCGAGTGGTAGTAAGATGATCCCTCCATTATGGCATTTTTATATACCTTTATGGCTTTATCTAATATTATAAATATATAAATATAGACATAGGTATAGGGTATAGGTAGAAGTATAGTAGGTAGAGCCTAGGGGAAAGCCAAGATGAAACTGACAAGATATGTAACAAAATAGAACATAAGGATTTGATAAGCTTAAACATGATATCAAAACTCAGGCTGGTAAACGCCTGATTTATATCTGATTCTTTCATATTTAAAGCCAAAATGATGATCTGGTTAGTGTCAGTTTTTGGTGGTACAGGGACCACCATTTATTAAAATGTTTACCACATAATCCGCCTCAACTCTATCAAAATAAATAAATTTCATGCTTGGTTTCACTTTCTTTTCCGTATAGGAGAATTTTATAGCATTTTCAGCCTAAAAAATATTTCTTCTCATTTCTTTCAATTACGTCATTTTACATGACTGATATATATCTTCTATAAAATATATTCCAAAAACTCAAAATACTGCGGTTAAATTCCAAACTTTGATGGTTTTCCTTAAAATAAATAGAATTAAAAAAATTGAAAAAATTAAATGATCAGTAAATAATTTAACAAATGATCTGACTGATAGTTTTAAGGGATGAAAAATAGGGTTTTGGTACGAAATCTCGAAAATCATTTGAGCGACTGACACAAGACCGACAACAAAATCTCGACAATCCAATATCTTGACAAGTCAAAATCCCGACAAAATTATAACACACTTAAACTAAATTTTACATATTGCAAAAATTATTTTATTAGCACACATCACAAAATTGTCGATATAATGACTTGTCGGGATTTTGGATTGCCGAGATTTTGGATTGTCGAGATTTTGTCGAGATTTTGATCGGATACCGAAAAATAGATGTAAATTTCCTTTTTAAAATAAAAAGGCAATTTTTTTTACATAAAAAATTATTTTATTTGCATGTAAATACTAATATAAATTAAATCAATAAATAATGTAGTGCATTCTTCCTAAGGTTTGGATTAAAAATTTTTTTTCTGGTAATATTTATTCCATACGTGAATAAAGTGATAGGACGACCTATATCTAAATTGCTTATTAATTTTAAAAAAAAACAGCTAAAAATTAAATATCGAAAATATCGAAAATATCGAAGTTAAATGATTAACTTAAAACCTGGTGATATAATTTATAAATACATCTTAATATATACAAATTTTACATAATTTTTTTTGTATAAATCAATATTAATGTCGTAAAAGCAACTGCTAACATGACTAACCTATTCTATTCCGCTTATTTCGAACCATTTGACATTTTGTCTCAATATTTATTTATTTAGGCCGCAGTCGTGAAAATCAGGATATTCCACAGAACTTATTTATATCACGATTCCGATCATAAAACTATTTAACACCTTATACTTTTTTCTTTTTAAATAAGAATCATCCGTGAGAATATCAAGGATATACAAGGTATGTCAAATTTTCACTCTAAATGTCAATATTATCAATTCTTTTTTCTGATAAAATTTTTATTTTCACAAAATAAAAAAAAAGAATTTCAGACACAATGAAAGTGAATTCTATTATTTCAAAATCTTCAATAAGATTCATTCCACAATCAAAGGAATACTTTTAATCACTCCTTTTACTTTATATTCTTCGGTTAAATTTACCACTTTTATTCCGGAATGACTTATTTTTAACAATATAGGATTCCTATTTTTCCAACTAGAAAAAAATGATTCTATATCTTACAATTAAATACCTTAGAATAAAATTTAAATTTAAATAACTAATTGGTGATGATTTGTCTAATACTTAAATAACTTACCCAACTAAATTCATAATCTTTGCACATGTTAATAATTAATCCATTTAAAAATTGTCAATTAATTAACAAATTTTCAAATTCTGGAATCAATAAATTTCGACAATTTTGATAAATTGCTTGAATAAGTATTTTATAATCAACGTAATATATGATATTATCACAATGTATACTAATTCAGAAAGATTTCCTGTTGTGTTTTCAATTAATTTACTATAGTAATCAATGGAATATAATTAATCTTTAAAATTTTAAAATAGTAACGACAAATTCTTTAAATTATTTGGATCATACCAATTTATGAAAATGGTTTCTGGATTTCTAGATATACTAAGTTCACAAAGCATGAAAGAAATCTTGTAGTAGGATCCCAACCACTTCTTAAATATTGGACAGTATCTACATGTTTAATTAATGATTTTTCATTCGATAAACCGGATCCCGTGATCATTAACCAATAAAATTTAAGTAACGTGATGCGGTAAATCTTAATTTTGGCCAGAATTATAAAAATATTAATTCCGGCTGAAGTTATGTATTACTTATATATTCAATTAAAAATATTTTATATTTATTTTCATGACCTCTATGACTTAAAACTAAGATAAAAAAAAATTAAATTATAGTGTATATTAGTTTTATTAGCATGAAAATTTTTTAAAAATTCAGTATAATAGATTTTCAATATATTGAAATTGTTTCGCTATAACGGATATCCCAATAAACCGGATATTTTTAGTGGAACCGATAGATCCGGTTTATCGAATTTCACTGTGTATATTGAATGGGTACCTTTTGAAAAATTTCAAAAAGTTTCAAAAGTGGATTTGGTAAGATTTATTCAGCTGAATGACCTGAAGGAAATATTAATTATTGGGATATTGAAAATCAAAAATGGTATAGATATGCATTGAAAAGTTTAAATAATTCTTCTGATATTAGTTCAGAATTTTTAGATGAGGTAGTCTAAATTTACTTTACTTTAAATTTGATTTATTTGTAAACAAAATTATTCCATTTTTTTAATGAATAGGTTAAATCTTATCTCCGGATACACCTTTTTAATATTGTTAGATGTCTTGGAATAACTCAAAATCCAAACGGGAATTTGGAACTATTCAGATTTCCACATAATTCCACAATATTTAAGGTAGATTTCCATGTGTCCTGATGTTCTAAAAACATGCCAAGCTCAAATGGCCTCTTGTTTAATTGTGAAAATTCTTAATAAGATCGTCGTCAGCTATAAGAAACAAATTGTAATAACATTTGATCAAAAGTATGACTTTTAAAACATTTCGATTAGTGACATCATGTACCATCTGACATAGTTTATTATATCTCAGAAACAAAAGTTTTAATTGATGGTAATATACTAAGCTAATAGGGAATGAAAATGATGAAATGTTAAATTGCATATCGCTAACTAATTGATAAAATGAAACATAAATGATAATAATTGGAAATTATTAACCTATTTTTAATTCGTACTAAAAATTTTATAAGGGCATATGATTTGATTGCTTACTTTTAGGCAATTAGTGAATTCACATGTTGAGTTTGCTATTATAAGTTTTTTTACCTATCTTGTTACCTATATATATATTGCTCGGGGTCCTGAAACACTCATCAACAGTTAACTGGAAAATCTTTTATCGGCAGGCTCTATAGATGATCTGGATATTATCCGGAAGTAGAAAATAATTATAGAAGTATTTTGACGCAGACAACCATATTACTAATAAAAAATAGGAGTATGGAGAAAATATATTTAAAAAAAAGTCTCTTTTTAAGGAGCAGTTGATTAATATTCACTCTCCATATGGTAAGAATAAATGAACTTGCAGTAATATGAATCTTATTTTCCAAAAACTACTCATTTTATTAATGTAATTTAATTTTAATTAAGGTTACTAACGGAAAAAAGTTGAAATAAGTAAATGATATTTTATTAAAATATTGGTAGTGAAGTAAAGAACAATTTTATTGTTTTATTAAATTTACAGTAGCTATAAAATTACAAAAATGTATAATTATAACAATAAAAATGCGTTAAACTTTTAAATTTTATAAAATTATTTACCTGAGTATACCAGGATATTACTCGGTCATATATGGTAAAGTGTAAAACGAGTAATACTTAAGGAATCGAATAACCCTTTTTTATTTAGGTATGTTCAGGTCCATCCCCTTGCAAATCAATAAGGATTAGCATCCCCATGCGAATAAAGATTGCCAGTAATACCCGAATATTGATTTACTGATCGCAGATCTAGTTTATTATACCCTTAATCAAACCATGACCGTCCCAAAACCAAACCTTTTTTCATTGGACAGATCACATGACAAAAAATTTAATTTTGGCCAGAATTATGACTAATTTTGGCTAATATTTTAATTAATTTTTATCATTTAATTTATTAAATATTTACTTTTTTTAATATTCCAACATTATATTTATATTTTATTTTAGTTTCATATTAGAACTTTTGAACAATTTTAAACTATGTCCAAAACCCAATACTTCCCTAATAAAGGCCGGCCAAAGACCGAGTATGATTCTCGTCAAAAAAGTTGAAAGAAGGTGGAAGGAAGATATTTTCATTATAATTTTTGTTATTATCATTATCACTTACATTTTCATTAATAAAGTTTTTTTTTTTTTTAAGTAATGGTTACAGTAGTTGTTAATAATCAAAGAATCAATCATGTCATTTGTTTGAGCATCTATGTGATCCAAATTTGCATCATTCTCCGTATTATATGGGATAAAACAGAACGTAAAATGGAGATCACATTTATTGCTAATTTTTGTTCACATGGCTGAGATCAGCCAAATGATTTAATAAAAGGCTCTCCATTTCATCACCCACCGAAAAAATTCATAACTCTACTGAAAGAAAAAAAACCTTATTCGCCATGAAGTCTTCTGTTTCTTTTACCATAATCGTCGCAATCATTTTTATCCAAGCCTTAACGCCGTTCACTGAAGGTAAATTTTGAATAGTCATGACAAAATAATTAATAATCATCTGTTTTAATAACTTTCTATTGAAATAAGTGTATGCGGACCATACCGTATGGATACATAACAAGGTAACTGCTGGTACATACACTAATGCTGCAACCGTCTTAGAAAATAAAAAAGGGGACTTTAATTGGCAAGGTGATGATGGCGCAATTGACATAGAGGGCGATTGGGCTCACAGAGGTTATGGCTTGAATGTTCCTGATAATGTGAAATCATATTGGCTTGCTTTTAGAGTTGCTGCGTCTACTGAAGATGATAAATGGCGCGGCCCATTCAATAATGATGGGGATAAATGTTGGCACTTTCATGGTACTATAGATGCTTGGGATGTATTCGAATGTTAAACCAATTTTATCCACAGAGCAGCAAAAATGTTACACGATTTCTTTTTTTTCAATAATTCATTTTTAACGGATCCTGATCATCAGAATCTTAAGTTCTACTAAGTTAATATTATATATATACAATATATTGTAATCTTAACCTGTGTGACTATTATCTATTTTACTATAGTTTTCGCTCTACTTTTAGCTTTCAAAACTTTCTATCAACTATTTTCTTTCTATTTACTTTTACTTTTAATGAAATTTTATTAACCTATTAATATTAATTATGTAACAACAAATCTATTTGTAATTGACATTAAATTAACAATGTCTCTCATAACATTAAACTATTTAAATTCTAAACTATATGTTTTCATTTATTTCTCGCAATACAAAACCTTTTATTAGGCTCGTGTTAATTATGGTTTTTTTTATGAAGAGATTTTCTCAGACATCCGTGCAGATGGAATCAGCCTTGACGCATAAACGCAAGGCTGATCGCCATCTGGTCACGTGAATATGAACGTTGAAGACACGTGATACTTGGACCTGCACAATAATGTTTCACGTTTGGTATTACAAAAAATTACGGAATCGAAGCATTAACCTGTAGTCGCCCCAAAAGTAATGTTTTTTTCATTTACAATGTGTAAAAATTTTTTAAACATTAAAGAATTTCTATGCCTTTTTTGTGGCTCATGATTTTAAAATTACGTGAAATACTATCGCTATATAAAGATAATACCGTGCATAAAATTATGCATGATACATACTAAATGTAAATATTACATTGATTGCATAAAAATCTGTATAACATAAAAAAAGATTTTTTTTTAAAAAAAAATTAAACCCAGCCAGTTAAATATAACAAATGATAAAATCTTTACTAATACGCCATTTTGCCAATGAGACTTTCACATGCAAATCTGTTTCGGAATAAGTTTAATTATCTGACAGGACTTTAAATTTATTACGACTAATACTTTGCATGTTTTCATAATTCTTACTTGATCACTAGTACAAAAGGTAAAACATTTCGTTTGATGATAGCGTTCATTTTTCTATTTGTGTAAATAAAATTTCAATTTGTACATATAAGTCGGGCATTAATAGTATATATTATTTATGAGAGTGTCATATGAACAACCACTTAAAAATTGACTCGAACTTACTTTCATTCTTTCATTCAAGATCAATTAGTTCTACTTTAATAATTTCGTCTTTGAACTCTACATTTATATAAAAAAAAAATGAATTTTATATTATTCAAAAATAAAATTGATGTTTCGATCAAATTGTCAGGACTTCCTGCGTGTTTGTTTCTTTAAATCACGTTCGTTTACGCAAAATCAAATCGCAAACAAATTCGATTTCGATTTGCAAATTTTCATTACTAACCAATGTAACAAGGATTTGGAAGGTAACATAGTGATAAAAATTGAATTTTTTCTGACGACGGCTTACTGCATAACTCAATCTAATTATAATTAAATAATAATAATAATACAGTCATTTATTTAATTAATCTCTCACGATAAAAAAAACCGCTTGTTAAAGCTGTTACGCAAATTGCAATGAATCGAGGAAGAAGACATGTATTAATAAATATCAAGTGTGTAAATACAAGTTTTCTATTATTGGAATGAAGGTTATTGAAGAAATTACCTATAAAAAATCAAAAAAATTTCTTATCATTTTATGAATCCGAATGTTTGGTCATCCGTTAACAGAAAAATAAAATTAAATCAATTTTTACGGAATTGTACAATTTTAGATACTCAATAAGATGATATCAGCGACATTAAGAATGAATTGTTTATCATACAATTGATACTTGATAGAAGTGAAATAAAAATTAATGGGGTGTTGTTATAGTTGGCCTGCAATATAAACTAGTTTAAAGATAAAACAATCGAGTTGGTACAGACCCTTAAGATAATGAAATAATATAATATACTATTACAAAATTTATAATTCTTTTAATTTTTTATTATTTTATCTTCATTTATTAGGTTCGAGATTTTTACTAATGGAACTTACTTTCTTTCTTTTTTTTTTGTAATACGAAATGTATTATATACTTTTATGTATTTCGTTACTTTGTTTTATTTTATTTTATTTTATTTTTATAATAATAATAATAATTCAAGTCAACCCTATTTTTGAATATTAAATCTAACATAAATGTATACTTATTAATTTCTGGAAGAAAAATTTTTTCACAGCTTATATTATTAAGAATTTTCACCAAATTTACAATAGTATCCCAAAATAACAGCTAAATTACCTATCACAACATTCAATTATTTCTTGGAAGAAGATAATCTCTGTGTCACTAAAACCCTTTTTATCCGTACAGAATGTGGAATTTCTTAGTTGGTAACACTGTTGTCCAAATAAATAACCTAATCCTTCTGTATTGACGTAATTTGTACCAATCTAAATTTGACACGAATTATATAACTAAAATCAATGAAACTATTGCCGGGGAATTGTTCCCGTAAGAAGTAAATATTAATCGTAAGGATTGAGAGAAAAATGACAAGATAAAAAACACTGAAATTAAGATAAGCAAAAATCGGTAACTATATAGAGGCTTTTACTATGATGTGATTATACAAAGGTTTTTTTATATAATAATTAGGATTTTATAAAAAATCGCCATAGCGATGTGTCGCAAGTATCACGTGACTTTACATATGTAAATAATTTGTCACCCAGCGTCACATCCTATAGTTTTCCATTTTTATTATTTATTCTGGGGACGAATTTTTTCAGTGCAAAAAATACTATTTGTCACTCCCTATACATCACATGCTTAATCTCGGCCAAATTTTATAACGCTGGCCAAAATATCCTTTTTTGGAGCTTTAGGTAACGTTACACAATCCAAAAAAGGCAATTTTATTTTTCGGCAAAATTCAAGTTTTTGTTATACAAAACTTCCAAAAAGGGAAATTTCTTTGACGATCTTTTAATTCCGGCCGGAATTATAAAATCACGTGACACTGGCGATGCATCGCCATGGCGATAAAAAACAAAACCCTAATAATTATATATATTGGTAGTATTTCCCAAAGGTGTGATTATATAGAGGAATTTTATATGATGTGACTATATGGAGAGTGATTATATAGAGGTCCGACTGTACTGTATTATTATCGCGTATTTTTTCTTATCACTTGGTTAGTCCGAAGTTCTTTTTTTTTTCAAACTTTTAGTTTATTCCATATAATCATGTTATAAATAGCGAAAAAAAAGTCTGATCTTGGTTTTTATAAGAATTTAGCAAACTAGTCGAAATCGGTAAATTTATAAGTCCGAAAAATGATAACATATTAATCATTAGAATATTGATTGAAGGCTTATAATAAATTTTGATAAATATAAACATCATAGTTCCCTTCATAATTTTCAGATTTAAAAATCAAAGTCTTTTCTCTCACGGTCGTGTTACACGTGATTATGTAATTAACAACAATAATTTATTTATTAATATTTTAGATAATTTTGACAAAATGGAGGAAAATATATCATATCAACGAGGAAATAAATTTACTCCAAAAGAACCAGAATGTGGTAAACCTCGAATTTCTTTTGGATGGTGCTTGGAATGCGAAACTAATGCCATGAAAGAAAACTTTCCATATTGGACATCAAGAAATAAAGAGATTGATGAATTAATCTGATACACTCAATTAACTAAACGCCACTCAAGCTTGTGATTTATACTTGGAATGGATCCCTTTTGAGAAATTCGAAATGGTTAAATATGTCGGTAAAGGTGGATTTAGTAGCGTCTATTCAGCTCTTTGGATGGAAGGACCTAGATGGATCTGGGATGATGGCACAAGAATAGACTCGAGCTGGACCAATGAATGTTGCTTTGAAACGTCTCGATAATTCACAAAATATTCCAAGTTCTTACATTAATCAGGTAACTACTTCTATCATGAATTTAAATTTTCGAATAAATTAATCGTTGAATACTGAGTTTTTTAAGATAATGCATTTTTTCATTTCGGAAAATGAGATAATAAATGATAATATAGATTATTCGATAAACAATATCAGATCAATCACAAATAAAAAGTATAATATCACGAATTGATTAGTTGTAATAATAAAATTTCGATCGGCGTAAAAGTTACTATCTTTAAATCCTACAAATAATTGAATTTAAGAAGTAATTTTATATTATTTACAGTTAATAAACAACTTGATAAACACGATGAAATGATATATACTCTAACTTTCTAACACCATGGCTGCATTACAACATACATGCGATTAACTATTATTATATATTTTTATGACTTTCTTAACTCATAATATTTCACTAAAATCACTATTTGAAACCATAAGTTACGAAATAATTTTTGTAAATAGTGTGAGTTATTTAGCAAATGTAGAGTCCAAAAAAAACCTTAACCAGTTAATTGACTGGTTAATACGAAAAATATTTTAATTTTTTTTTTTGCTGAAAATTGTACCGATTTTTGATTATTTCATCAATACCATTATTAATAAATAGGAAAAAATTCGGTATTAAAACTTCGAGTTTAGGAACACATGACTGAAATTACCAAGTCTCTGGGCCGCATTAAGTAAATCTGACCAGAATTATGGATTTATGGTCAAATACGTAGTTTTAACCGATTAACATTAACCGGTTCCAAGCTAATGCTAAATCCGTCTTATGAAAATGCTATTATTAGATTCTATTTAATGTCAAAGTACATATTTTTTTTTTTGAAAATTCGCGTTATCTAATATTATAAGCGCGTGATAATATTTCCGTTGATTTTAAAGTCAACTGTACGGTATGTTTATTTTAGAGTTTATGTGAATTATTTGCGTTAATTTATAACAATGAGGATAGTATAAATCAGGTATTGATATGGATTTTATATTATCGCATCATCTTATTTATTCTAAATAGATTATTTACCGAAGATTAAATGCGTTGATAAAAAGTACTGTGGAATGTTAGTAATATGGTGTCTAAAAAAATGAAAATTCTTTTATTTATAATTAAATTAAATATTAGATCAAAAAATAATTTTAGGGAAGCAAAATATATGAAAATAAATACTGAGAATCGATTATAGATTTCGTAAAATAATGAATGATTTTCCGAAGCGTTAGCTACCACCAAATTATTCTAAGTAGATCGAAAAAATTTTTTTTTTTAATAATTATAAAACCTATTTTGATCATAATGATATTATACCTCAATATTTTCTAAGAAGGTAATAAGCAATTATATTGCGGTTACTAACATAGTCATTGGAGGCTTATCGATCTTTAATTAGATTAAATCAATTAACCTTCTTTTTTTTTTATTTTGAACATGTAATTGTCTAACATGTAAACACGTAATAAATTCATTTTCGAAAAAAAAAAATATTCAATTATTTTATTTATTATTATTTTTTTATTTAATTTTATTTATTTATTGTCAATTAGGATTTTCGTCAAATTTTTCCATAAACGTATATTATTAATTGTCAATATTTCCTAAAAAATAAACAATTTTAACGTGGCTGGGATTTAATTAAATTAGTAGTTGGGGGCTTATTGATTACTTCTTTTCGGATTTAATTAAAATATAATTTTTTTTTTCATTACATGTCTTAATCTCATTCGTTAAAAAAAATCATTAATTTTACAATAAAAAATTTTTTCAATTTTTTTTATAAATAAAACCCAAGTTCGACAGGTGGAAGGGTGGGGCGCTACTCTAAACGATAATGATTAATGATTATTTAAAATTTCACCCAAAGTATTCCCTTAAACGTATAGTTTCACTTAAAAGATCTTTTAAAATCATGTCAAACTCCCCCATGAAAATGACCTCTTGTATTATTTACATTAGTATTGTTTATTTATTTACTATATTTCGTAGTGCCTATATTCCTATAATGGACTGTTTACTCTGCATGTAATTTTAAATCAATAAAATTTTTTTAATTTTGACGTTATAAATTTATAATGTATAATTTATGTTTTATAATTGAATTATCATGAAAATTGTTTTTATTCAAATGAAATTATTTATTTATATGGATTTGCAAAAGATTTGAATTATACAGCTATATACAGCTAGTAATAGATTATACAAATGAAGGAAATTTATGAGAAAATTCAACAAAATTGGCTAAATAATTTAGCGAAATAGTCCATTTGTCCTATTTTTGCTTAAACCTTTATTATTTTTTTTAATTTAATTTGAAACTTGTTTCACAATTGATAAACAAAAATAAGTTTTAAATAATTCCGATATGTTCCGTAGATAATGACTTATAATTACATTCTAATTTGCTTACAACGAAAAGGAATAAATGATTTCAGAAAATTACCCTATAAAAAATTTATTTCATGTTTTTTTTATTCTATATTATTTCCGTTATTCACGGATAAAATTTTTTTACGGGGTTTACTATTAATTGTAATTCGTTCAATTATTCTTCTAAATCGATATATCATCCTTGAGAATAAAATATTTTATAAACTAATTACTTGTAATATCATTAACCTGATGAAAAAACACAACTTAACGATAAAATTATTAATGAAAGAATTTATTTATCAGACCGTTATATATTGTGCTAAATTCCGAATACTTTAGTTTATCGTAATTTAAATTTTGTAGCGTACTATAATTTACTATTAATAAAGTTCTTAATATTGTTAAACAGATTAGATAAACATAAAAATATGAAATAATTAAAAATATTGTATTTTTCATTCAAGCCTGGTTCATTACAAATGATCGGCAATCATGTAGTTCATAATAAATATATATACAAAAATTAAAATATGATATTAAATAAATTATATTATTGAATTGCATTAAAAATAATTGGATAAAATGAATCAATCTAAAATTTCTTAAATACCTAAAATATTTAACATAATAAGCTTTATATTTTTATTATTATTTTGTTTTTTTAAACATTATCTAATATTTAACCTAACTAGATTAAGTAAAATTTTTTTTTTGTAAATTCCAGAATTGTCACTATTTTCTATAGATAAGTGATTCAATTGAATTCATGTCTCCTGAAATGGCCATTCCACAATGAGCAAGTTGATAAAGAAAAAAATACTTTTTTAGGAAGAGGTTTGGAATATTCAAATCCGAATTTTTAATTTTTTCAAAAACGAAAAAAAATAATTAAAACTTTTTTGGATAAATTAAAGAAATTCATTTAAATAATGTGATTAATAAAAAAAAAACATTTACAATGTAAAAGTTTCCCCATTTATATTGTATGTATGATTCAATTATTCTTATTATTCTTTCTCTTTCTCTTCTTTTTTTTTTATTTACTCTTCAAAAATTATTCAAAAAGAAAAAAAAATAATAACGCGATTTTTAAAGTATCACAGATGACCAAATTGCTTTGTTATTAATAATTCTGGTTTTTAAGTTTTTTTTTGTGCAAAAGAACGGACGGGTGGAAATTCATAAAGTTTGACAATAATTTTTATGCATTCATGGTTACACAAATACTAAATTAGAATCAGGATTGCGTAGGATATATAAAATTACTTTTTTTTTTATATGACATAATATAATCAAAATTAGATAAGTTTATTTAGGAAATTTATACGCGCAGCTTATAAGAATACATATCAGATATGTTTTCAGTAAATGTGTTGATGAATGAAAGGTTGGTTTAATAAATAGAATAACGTTTTACATTTATTCGCAAACGGAAAACTTGTTATAGCACTTTATAAACCATTTTAATATATATAACGGCGGTTATTTTTAAGTATTCATATTTTATTACAGGAAATAATAAATCATATTCATCTCTTTGATGGAGAATTAAAGTATAACTATATCATAGATAAAAAAAATGGTAATATCTTAAATAAACAGGGGAAGATACATACAATAATAATACAAAATGTTTGAAAAATAAAAAATGAATCGATATTACGTAATTGATGGAATAAGAAGATACATACAGTACATTTATTTATTTTTCTATTTTAAATGGTTATAGTTTGATATAATTAACGAAAAGAAAATCCGTTGAAAAATTGAGCAATTAATAAAACATTTGCACTTTGCCGAGGAAAGTTCGCGGTAAGCCTCGATGTATTTCCATTATTAATTGATACGTTAAGTCGAAAATGTTTTCTTATGATTCTTTGTTTTCTTAGTTGTTTCTGTCTTTTCTGAAAAGGCACTTTCATTTGTATAATATGTATATTAAGGAGGAGATAAAAAAAATATAATATACGGTACGTAAGGGATAAAAAAAAGATACAAGAAAACGATGTATTTATATAATTCCTGTGAAAAAATTTTTTTTAAAAAAAAAGTGAAAAAAAAAATTCTGCATAACACACGGATTTAATTAGTCCAAAATTAGAAAACAAATCTATTTTTTTCATTATTCCAATTATTTCGTGGAAAAACTTTTTTATTATATTCTTTCAAATTTAATTTTAAACAAAAAAGAAGGTTTAACAATACATTAACCTACTAGAATATAGAATGCCTTTTTACTTTGTTTTTATGTCGATCTTAATGAATATATATTGATAAATCCAAATTTGGGAAATAAATTTTTTTTTTTCCAACAACTTTCTGTTATGTATTGCATATTTTGTGGAACCAGTTATTTTTATCTCCAAATTGATTCTTTATTGATGCGCATAATATACTTTGAATTATTATATATGAATTCTAAATATTTAATAATTTTTTTTTTTGTATTATTTTTTTAATGTAAATTTTAAGATGATGCAATGTCATCCCCAATTGTTATTGTACACGCTGATTGGCAACAAAAATTTTTTTAAAACCCGATAATGTAAAAATTTCTTATAGAAATTCTTTAAATTGAATCCATGCAAAAATAATTTATACGTATAATAATGTAATATTCTATTATTTTTTGATTATATTATTATTGCATTAAGATTATCAAGCTGAATATCTTGAGGTTCTTATGACGTAATAGTACCAAACTTGAAACTACTTCCCGTGTACAAAAAAAAAAAAAAAAAAAAATTTATTGACACTTTCTAAACAAGGATCTTTTGTGATAGAAACCTTTGTGATAGACGCGTTGGATATTTTTAGTTTCTTTAAATCGGATTCCAGAGTTTTTTTTACATTGTTAAGTTTCTATTTTAGTCCCATCAAAACAAAGCAGATTCGCTTAGGTCCTTAAAGTTATACTTACAAACCTCTTATTGGTTTCATTGAATAGGTAGCTTAAGGAAAAAGAAATGGAAAAATGGTGCTATAAATAGTCATTACGATTTATTCATTTACATTTAGAAATATAAACAAATAATAAGTTGGCATTTATATTATTAAATTGGCGTTCGTATTAATATTTTTTTTAATACGACATGCGATATGTTCATTTTAATGTATGATTTTTATCTTTGTGATAACTGATAACAAAATAACAAAATAATAAAACCTTGATGGGCGCAATGCAGTGCGACGATTTTATTTTATAGATAAATACCGCATTTTTTTAATGCTTATATTCAAGTCCGTCCAAATGAGTATGAGGCTGTGCAATATATCAGTATTCTATTAAATAATAAGTTGCCATTTAGTGAATTAATTTATAATATATATATATATATATTTTTTTTTACTAAAAAACTTTTTGATGATACAAATGATACAAACAAAAAGAATGCTCAATATCATTCAATTGTTTTTTGAAACAAATAGAATTTGAGCCATTTTTTTCTAGGATTTGTGATTTTTTTTTTTCTAGATTCATACAAAGATTTAATATGTAACATAAAAAAGATAATTACATTTGTGTCACGTACCTCTTTCCTTTGAGATGATTTTTTTTCGTTTTACTTTCAAAAATTCATTTATCAGGCCTTTTTTGGATGATGATTTGACCCGCATAATATATTTTAGAATAAGGGGGTCAAGCACCGGGAGAATCCAATCCGATATTTTTGCAAAAATCAAAGATTTAAGCTTAGTAATACAGTTATCTAAATAAAGATCTGGTCTTTTTTTTTTGTTATGACATATAATTCATATGATTCACATAAATTGGGGCTATCTAATTCCAGATATCAATCAGACATCGTGCTTATGAACCAATGAGATTACTACCTCAAAAATTCCCATGTTTAGCATGCTTAATGAAATAGGAAACGGAAACACAATAACCCGAACCGTTAAAAAAAAGGAATTGTTAATTCGAAGAATAATAAAAACGATCCATAATCAGAAAAATGACCAAGACAAAGTAAAAAGAAATAGGTTATATTAAAGGTACATAACTATTTTCTTTTGTTTAATTTTTTATCTGTTAAAAGAGTTTATTTCCTTTTTATTAGACTATGATGGTTATATGTTTATTTCCTTTTGTTATGGTGATTATATTAAACCTATAAATTCACGTAATTAAAATTTTTATGGGAAAGCCCGATTTTTACTTTCATTAGGTTTTCATTAGACTTTCATTAAACTTTCATTGAACTCATTACCTCTCGGGCTTATATTCCGAAATGAATCATTGTAAATTAATATATTAAAAGGAGTGAAATCTAAATAAAAGATGTTTATTAATAACTGATAATTTACTTTCAATATTTTAGTAAAATGGAGGAAGATTTAACATATCATCAAGAAAATAAATTTACTCCGAAAGAACTTAAAGATTGCCCAGAATGTGGTAAACCTCGAATTTCTTTTGGATGGTGTTTGGAATGCGAAACTAAGAAAACTTTCCATATTGGACATCAAAAAATAAAGAGATTGATGAATTAATCCGATACACTCAACTAAACACCACTCAAGCTTGTGATTACTTGGAATGGATCCCTTTTGAGAATTTCGAACTGGTTAAATACGTCGGTAAAGGTTAACCGTCTATCAAAGTACTCAATTTTGATTTTGATCACATGTTAGGATTGGTTAATGGATTTTCGATCAAAAAACCCGAAACGATCAGATCAGAATTGAACGGGCCTATTATCAACATTTCAAACTAATTCTGGCCGGAATTAGAAATCTGCATCTCTAATTAGTGTTTAAATAACTAATTGTGGTGGCAAATTTAAAATTATTCTCTTTTTAACTTTATAAAGATATTTTTTTTTCTTAATAGATTAAAGCATATCACAAATGTCTACAATCTGCTTAATTACTAGCTGGAACGTTTGGTATTACAAAAGGTCCAACATCTAGTTATATGATCGTAATAAAGTATTACGAAAACGGAAATCTTTATCGATATCTTGACCATTGCAATGGAATTATTTCCTGGAGAGATATGATTGATATGTTATGGGGGAATCGCTGAAGGTCTTGAAAGAATTCATTCCGAAGAAAAATCCATAGGAATCTTCACGGAGGAAATTTACTTATCGAAGATGAAAAAGTATCTGCTCGTATTAGTGATGTTGGACTATATGGACCATGTAATTATGATGAAAGTAGAAGTCAAATATATGGGGTCCTACCATATGTTGCACCGGAAGTTTTACGTGGTGAAAATCACAATACTGCTTCTGATATATATTCATTTGGTATTGTCATGAATACTCTTGCAACCGGAAAAAGACCTTGGTATAATAGAGCACATGATACTAATTTGGCAAGGGATATTTGCGACGGTAAAAGACTTGAGATCCCTGATGACACGCCCAAATTTTATGCAGAATTAATGGTGATCCGGAAAACTTTATAAGGATATTTTTTTTTCTTAATAGATTAAAGCATATCACAAATGTCTACAATCTGCTTCATTAGCTGGAACGTTTGGTATTACAAAAGATCCAACATCAAAGTTATATGATCGTAATAAAGTATTACGAAAACGGAAATCTTTATCGATATCTTGACCATTGCAATGGAATTATTTCCTGGAGAGATATGATTGATATGTTATGGGGGAATCGCTGAAGGTCTTGAAAGAATTCATTCCGAAGAAAAATCCATAGGAATCTTCACGGAGGAAATTTACTTATCGAAGATGAAAAAGTATCTGCTCGTATTAGTGATGTTGGACTATATGAACCATGTAATTATGATAAAAGTAGAAGTCAATTATATGGGTCCTACCATATGTTGCGCCGGAATTTTTACGTAGCAAAAATTAAAGTGCTGCCTCTGACTTGGATACAGGTATAATAGAGCTCATGATATTAATTTAGTAAAGAATAAACGTGATGATGAAAGATTCGAAATTTCTGATTATACGCCTAATTTTAATTCAGAATTAATGTAACAACGTTAAGGATAATGATCCAGGAAAACGTCCAACTGCATCCTATTTAAATGAAAATTTAGAAGAATGGATAATTTTAATCTGCGATGATCCAAATCCTTCAAAAATTTCAGGCAAGAATTCTATCGTTAGGGAAAAGAGATGGAGAAAAATTTCTCAATTGTCTAAAAAATTTTTCATCCGGAAGTACTGTACATTCCGAAGCACTTTCCGAATAACATGAAATATTAATTATAATCAATTTTTTTTAACTTCAGATTATCCTCATAATTATTAAATTATATAATATTAGTTACATACAGTATATGATGTAATTATAATAGATTTTCAGTACTGGAAATTTTAGTAAACTGGAAAAAGATTTATCGTGCCAACAAGGAATAATTTACGTGTGGTAACACTCTTTTGGATGGTGTTTGCGACTGTGATTGCTATAATTTGAAAGGATGGTGCGAAAATATGGACTCGAGCTGGCCAATGAATGTCTCTTTAAAGCGTCTCGATAATTTACAAAACATTTAAAACATTTCGAATTTTACGAATTTTACATTAAATCATGTAAATTACTATTTTCAGTAATTTTGACCAAATTTATAGAACCAAGTTTTAACACGTGACTTTACTACGGAACACTACGCCATTTTGCTACTGTAGCTTTTATCTGGAATATTTGGTACTACTTCGATCGTAATGAATCTTTGTCAATATCTTGACCATCATAATGTAATTCTTTCCTGGAGATATGTTATGGGGAGCGAATCACTGAAGGTCTTGAAAATCTATTGGAAGAAAGTTACTTATTGTATCTAAAGATGCTCGTATCGGTGATATGGACCAAGTGACTATGATGGAAGCATATTGGTATACTAAAAAATGGAGTTTCGGAAAATTTGGTTAGTTTTGAATATATGGGATCGTTACATAAGTTGTGAATTACTATGATTAATCTGCATTTTGATATAGACCTGATTATTAATGCAGACATGAGACTAACCATATATTGCACCGAAAGTTTTACATGACGGAAATCACAATACTGCTTCTGATGTCATTTGATATTATGGATACTATTCTTGTAACCGGATAAAGATCCTGGAATAATAGATAGAGTACAGTACATGATATTAATTTGGCAAACGATATTTATATAGATTTAATGCGAAAAAATCAGGAAAATGGATTATTTTAATTTGTGATGATCCAAATATCTAAATCCTTCCAAATTGTGTAAAAGGTACGTCCCAAGACATATTGACACATAATTATAAAATAAATTTTTACTTATATTATCGAGATATTCAACTTAATAACTAACAATTTATTATTATTTTTATAGATAGAATGCAAATTTAATTTCCACAACCATGATTTACATGATTAATGTAGAAGTCGAACCGTTTAGTAAACTATCAAGACGTTTCAAAGCAACATTCATTGGCCCTGCTCGAATCCATTCTTGTGTATCGTCATCTCAAATTTATCTATGCAACTCAGAGCCGAGTAGAAGCCATTGAATCTATCCTTATCAACTCTGCCGCAAGTTTAGGTAGTGTATCGGAATAATGTCTGATAAGAATTATTTTTAGCAATTTAAAAATAATACCAAAAATTAAACGATATCGTTAGAATATGGATTTTATATAATTTTCAATATATGAAAGTTGTATTGCTAATAAAATATCCCCTCCAATAAACGCATTATAACATACCGACGGTATTCTCATATAATTTTTTTATAAATTCAATATATCATAAAAGCTTACAATCCGCTTCATTAGTAAAACATTTGGTATTACAAAAGATCCAACATCCAATAATATGAACGTAACGAAACTATGAAAACGGAAAAGCTCTACCAAAGATTTACGTCTTACAGTAATATAATAGACTTTGTGGGAAGGATGGTTAAATGTTTAAATTCAATAATGTTAAAGATACAAAAAGCGTCCTATATTATCAGACGAGCATTCTATTAATAAAAAAAATGATACAGAAAATTAGTTTCTAATGTTACAGTAAACAAACCAAAGATCCAGGGATGTCGATCCGGGCTACCATGAAATTATCGCCCTTGAATTAATATATGTTACACAGTAACAAACGAAATTTTTCAAAAGTTAAAATTTTTTTTTTTAACAAAGGATAAAAAATACTTTACATGAACGATTTTTATCAATACATCAATAAACATGAAAAAAATGTAGGATTCAATAAATAAAAACATGTATACGTAATAGTCAATTTTAGCATGCAAAAGTTAAAAATATAACGTAATAATAGCCATTTTAGAGTAGTATATTACACAAATTAATAATAATTGTTTGTTACCCGGACCCAGTGAGGAAAAATAAACAAAGTTCATATGAATATTATTATTAATGTTACAATAATGTTCATTATATTACATAACATATTAAAATTGTTGTTTTGATAGATCATATTGAATTATAACAATGAATATATTAAATATAAACCTTTGTATATTAAAAATTAAATTGATATGAAAAATACTGGTTATTATTTGGTTTAATTCGTTTTATATTAGTATAATATAATTATATAATCGGCTAGTTAATTTATTAAATAAATTTTTATATATTTTATTTATCGTTTTCAAATTTAAAATAAATTAATTTAGTAACTAATATTTTATCTTTTATAGTTTAAATTAAACGTTTTATAAAAATTTTTCAACGCGTTGTCTGTCAAACCGTCAATTTTTTGATACAGAATTTGAAACGCTATCATGATTTTATTTTATAATATTTTATTTGCGTGGATGTTTTTTTTTTATTTTTAGTCTTTTTTTGTTTATAATCTTTATTTTTAATCTCTTTTCGGTTTATACAATAATCTTAAAAAAAAATTTTTTTTTATTTAAGGGTAAAATGAATATTTCATATAACTACCCCTGATATTTCTAAAATATTAAAAGAAAAAAATAATATATAGTTTAAACTTTTAGTAATAAATAATAATAGATAAATAAATAATAAATAAAATAAAATAACATAAAGTAAATAAAAAAGAAAGAAAGAAAGAAAGAAAGAATTATTATATTAGTGATAATAATAATATGAGTTGCCCCCTAAGATGCCCCTTATATCATATTCTCACCCACATCTATTTTATTCCATAAATGTAAATATTAAAAAACTTAAAAACCGGATTTGTATTTAAAATGGGGTAATTCTCATAATCTATTATCAGTTATAATTATTATTTTTTCGCGGATAATTACAGATAAGGCATTTGAACAAAGTTAATGCATAAGTTTTATTAATTGTGCAACGCATGATGTTGATGCCGATGCCGGTCTATATGTATACTATTGATCGAAATTATCTAATGACTTTCTTGTATGCTAATCATCTATAGTTTTTTCTCTACCGAATATCTTTTGAGAAAATATATATAACTAGATAATATTTTAAGGGGTAAGATGATTGATTTATATAAAAAAATAATAATAATAATCAATGAAGAATGGAACATGACTCAAATCTAAATATATCCTATTAAAATGTATACAAGGTAAGAAACCCTTTTTGTAATTCCTAATATAACTTAACATTCAGGGACCAAAATCAAAAATGGTAATTTCAATAAGAAATATGTGTTACCATTTTATAATAATGTGCATATCATGTGTATGAAATTTATATAACAAAAGTAATTACTGCGCCGATACGTATTTTTGATAAAAATATCTATTTTAAGCGGTCGGTTAATCGATCATTTTTAAAATGTAAATTTATATAATAATAATAAAAATTATTTTTAAAATATAGTTTTTAATCAAAATTCATAATGGAAATGATATATTAAAGTATTAAAGTAATGATATTCAAAATATTTTAAAGTAGGAATGCCGTAATAACGGTAAACACCGCCCCGTCTTTACAATGGACTGAAAAAGAGAAAAATATCCGAATTCCGTGACTCAAAAATTATAAAATAAAATAAAAATAAAAATTAATTTTTTTTTAAAAAAAAGGAGATCCCCAATTCATGCGTGAAAAATAAAAGAAGGAAAAAAATGATTATGGATAAGAAAAAAATTTTTTTGCACGTTACTTTTACTTTGCATTTTGTACAATAAAAATTTGGCGAATAATAACAATTCTTATTTTTTTTTCTTATTATGTAATACATAACAGCTTATTTGACATTGTTCTGAAAAACAACAATCATAATTTCAATTTCTTTGTTGCAATACTTGATTTCTGCTATATTGCATATTACTTCTCATGAATTTTATTTATTTAACTTTAAATGTATTATAACAAATATGGGTACGCAACTTAGGTACAATAAAAATTTTTGCTATTAGCCGTTATCATACATATTACTACATAAAACTGAATTTACGATTTAAGTATGGGTATTGGTTATTAGAGAATTCGGACTTTATAATCTATTACAGTATTATTATGGTGTTACATCATTTTTTTTAGAAAAAAGATTCTTTTTAGTTTATAAACTTTGAAAGGAAAAAAAGACAAAGCTTTTTTTATTCACATATCAATAGTACTTCAGGACTAGGTTTAATGTCGAATTATACAATTAATAATAGCTGTTATTGTTTTAATATCATTATCTTGCCAAAAAAAAATAAATAGAAACTATAATGGAGAGTTTATCAAAGTTTTATCCGTTTACTATCTGATAAACCTGATGTACCATACTTGATGTGAACGTTTTAATAATAAACGCGAATAAAAATAAAGCTTAAAAATATTCTTTGTTGTATGTGTAAGTATGTAAATTTAAGGTATATTAATTCCACTATTCCATAGAAACCGGATTTGGATTCGTTAATAAATGAATTTTTTATAGTAGATAAGAAAAAGAATTATTCAACGAATAATATTTGAATAACTAGAATAATAAAGTTTGGTTAATAATTATTAAATAGGCAAAAAAAATTATTCTTCATTTTATTTTTGAACGTCACCAATTAATTAAAATTATAATAAATTGCAGAGATACAACTAATTTAAGTAAATAAAAATTAAAAGAACAAAAAAAAAAAATCACGGCTCATCCGGGATCGACAAGATACATGAAAATACCGCTGTTTATAGGCAATTAAATTATTTTAAAAATATAAATGGAAAATTTATGAAACCTCAAAAAGCTTAAAAAAACTTTTGCCGGTTGATTTTCGATGATTAGATACAAATTTAACTTTCTTTAGAAAATATTCACTATATTAAATGCCGTTAGATGATCCGATGATTATCCATAAAGAAATATGCGCGGAAAAAATATATACGTGTTCATTGTATATAAATTATGTTTCGATCCATTAAAATTAAATTACTAAATTAAATTAATCGGATTTATTTGTGTTCATAATTTATATATACTGTAATCTATCTGATACATTACACGCGATTAAATTTTTATTTTTCGTGAATTTAAATAGTGACATAATTAGTTATATTTAACGATAATAGATTAATAGCTAATTAGGGATATACAAATAACAACGTACCATGAATAGGGTTCTATATTTCCATTTATGCATTTTATAATGAATAAATTTTTATTTATATTATTTTATATTATATAACACAATCGGATTTATTTAATTTTTCTTTTAGTACGCGTTTAAGTCATAACCTTTCAAAAAAGGATAAGGCTCGCTTTTTTTGTGTAATATAAACGTTGCTCGCTTTTTTTTGTGCAATATAAACGTTGCAAATCAAGGTTTAATTTCACGAAAGACGCCAAATATAAATATTTCATTTATCAAAAATTTTTTAAAATTAATTATAGGTGAAATTCCCCGGTTCAACGCGTTCTTCATGTTTTCTTTTTTAAAATATAATAAAAACAGATATATATATTATAAAATAATATAATAATATTCAATAATATGCGTAAAAGAAAATATTTAATATCTATGATGATATACATATTCGGATTAGTTATTATTGAACATTCAAATATTGTATAAATACGTCATTATATATTATATTATATATACACACACACAGTATATATATATATGTATCTTTTATTTTCATTCCCTTCCTACAAATATTATTTTTTTTTTATCCTTCTTAATATACGTACATCATAAAAACGAAAATGCCTTCTCAAAAAAGACAAAAACAATTAAGAAGACAAAGAATTATTAGAAGTCATTTTCGACTTAACTTAGAAAACACATCGAGACTTATCGCGAACCTTTCTCAACAACAAAGTACAAATATTTTAGTTACTGAATTTTTCAATGGAATTTCTTTTCATTAACTTTATCAACTTATGGCCTATTAAAAAAAAATAATTATTAAATGTACTTTATGTATCTTCACTTATTATTCCATTCATTATACAACTGAACACTATACAACACCGATTCATTTTAGGATATCAAATATTACCATTTTTAATCTATAAAATTTGTTCTTTTTTTTCAAAAATCTTGTATTATATGTATTTTATGAATCTTCACCCGAATTCCTTGTTCCATTCATTATATATTAAATAACACTCTTTTTTTTTTATTTTTTTCCGAATTTTTTAATATTCTACATTTTCCTAATTCTTTTTATTTTTTTTTTTACGAGAAAAAGTCTGATATATCAAACTAGTCGAAATCATTTTAAGGAAATTTTGATATATATGGTAGCATATAATTTTCCTTTTTCAAGCGCGTTTGTCGATCAGTATATCACGTGGTGTAACTAGTAATTAATTTTAACTTTTAAGATTAAACATTTCTGAATCAATATACAAGAAGATTTATCTTATCAACAAGGATATTCTAAAAGAATTGAATGATTGTCTAGAATACAGTAAAACACGAATTTCTTTGGGTGGTGCTTGAAATACGACACTTACGAGTTATGATACTAATACCATGAAAGAAAATTTTCCTCATCGGACATCAGGAAATAATGATATTGATGAATTAATTTGCTACACTCAATTAAAGTTATCCAAGTTTAGATTTATTCAACTTAGATGGATTTGGGATGATGGTGCACAAGAATGGACTCGAGCTGGACCAATGAATGTTGCTTTAAAACTTCTTGATAATTCACAAAACATTTCAAGTTAATATATTTTTTCAATCTTAAAGAGGATTCTATTAATTGCACAATTACTTTAAAGTAAATAAGTAGTAATAACAGCGCAAGTTAACTTTGAATAAAGTATTCGATTATCAAGATGATCAAATTGATAGTGTCAGCCAGAATTACTATCAACGTTTCATAGTTCGGTCCGGCATTATAAATTTTGAGATTATCACATGCCTAAAATTAGCGTTAACTTTACTAACGCTTGTTGTTTAATAGATAGAGCATATCACAAATCTACAATCTGCTTCATTAGCTGGAATGTTTGGTATTACAAAAGATCCAACATCAAGTTATATGATTGTAATGAAGTATTACGAAAACGGAAATCTTTATCAATATCTTGATCATTGCAATGAAATTATTCTTGGAGAGATAGAGATATGGTCGATATGTTATGGGGTATCACTGGAGGTCTTGAAAGAATCCATTCCGAGGGAAAATTCACGGAAATCTTCACGGAGGAAACTTACTTGTCGAACAGACGAAAAGGTATCTACGGATGCTCGTATTGCTGACGTTGGTCTTCATGGGCTATGTGATAATGACATAAATAATGATGCAATTCAAAGATATGGGGTCTTACCATATGTTGCGCCGGAAGTTTTACGTGGCGAAAATCATAGTACTAGTAGCCCTTGGAATATATTCATATGGTATTGTTATGAATACTCTTGCAACCTGAAAAAGACCGTGGTATATTAAATAGAGCACATGATATTACTTGGCAAAGGATATTTGCGATGGTAAAAGACTTGAAATCCCTGAGGATACGCCAAGATTTTATTCAGAATTGCGACAATGTCGGGATGATGATCCAAAAAAACGTCCGACGGTACTTTATTTAAATAAAAATTAGAAGTATGGATTATTTTAAATTATGATGATCCAAATATTTCAGACAATGTAGGGAAAAGAGACGGGGAATGAAGTAACATCCCAAGGCATATAAGCCAAAATTTATGTCGTTGTACTTTGGTCATATCAACACCTAATATTATAACAGTGAATTTTTATCGAGATTTTTAACGTTAATAACTCATATAAATAGGTCGAAAATTTACGATAAGTATGATTTACATGATTAATGATGATGTTGAAACGTTTAGTAAATGATCAAGACGTTTCAAAGCAACATTCATTGGCCCTGGTCGTTATGTACCGTCGTCCCAAATTTATCCAAATCTATCCAAATCCTTTCCATCCAAAGAGTCGAATGGGACTATTGAATCCATTCTTATCAGCACTAAGTATTTCGGATCCATTTCAAGCGTTCACAAATTTCAAGCGGAACTTAGTTGTGTGTATTGTATTAATTCGTCAATCTCTTTATTTCCTGATGTCCAATAAGAAAGTTTTCTTCATATATTAGCTCCAAGACAAATAATGTAAATTCATACTCGTAATACCCATTCCATGAAGAAATAAAGTTAACTAATAAATACTGTCAGGTTATTTTTACTTTACTATGAACGTCAAATGAGCCACTGATTTTTCAGCAATTATATACTAGTAGATAAAAATAATGCCGAACGCTGATTACGCTGATTGCAATATTAAAATTTCTATCATTGTAAAATAAATATCATTAAACCCGCGTATATAAATAAATTTTAAGAAATATAATACAATACATGACAAATGTTTTGCATCTAATAGATATATATTCACCCAATACTAATAGCTACGTTGCGACATATTTCAATTTTATTGTACTTAATACTTATATGTCATATCGTATTGGCTCCATTCCGAATGAAAAATCGCAGAAAATTTGCGGGATAATTTACAAAAAGGTTTCTAAATATAAATGCTCGTATCGCTGACGACTCATTGACAACGAGACATATGTAAAACCGATACGCGTAGTATATAGTCCTTCGCTGTGATCTGTTTTTTCCTTTATTAAATAAATTTACGAATTTTTATTTCCCTAGATTCGCTTTAGATTCAAAGAAAGAATTGTGTAATATTAAAAGATATTGTGTGTCACAACTTTCGTCGCGTACTTCTTTCTTTTTGAAGATTTTTTGTTTACTTTCTTTCAGAAATAAATGTAAACATGAAGTCTTAAAAATTATCTAAATAAAGATCCGGTCTTTTTTTTTTATGACAATTTGACGTAACTTCCTAACTGGTTCATTATAATCTCTATTAAATCAAAAAATGATTGATAGTATTTGCTACAGAACTTCTAAATATAATTAAATCATAATAAATCATAAAGAAGAAAATATGAAGTTTTCATAATGGAAGTTGCTCTTTAACGATTTAACCTATTTAGAAGTGATATAATGGATATTTGGCAATGTTTATTGCATATTTTTCTAAAAAATTGATGGTTAATATTGTGTAAATGAAAATTTTAATTTGTTCATATAAGTTTCGAGAAAAAAGGCATCAATACTAATATTTATAAAACTAATAAAAGTGTCACATGAAACAACACTATAAATAAGTAAAATTGACTCGAATTTACTTTCATTCTTTCATTTACTTACAAATTAAGGTCAATTAAATTCTATTTCTAGTAATCTCATCTTTGAACTCTCTAATTATATAAAAAAAATAAATAAATTTAAGAGTAGAGTATCCTTCCTAGATAAATTTTACTATTGTAAATGTCCACCGGGGTTGTGTCATGTGCCAGATAAACAACCGGTTAAATAATTTACCGGTATATGAAATCAGTTATTTTAAGACAATCTAATATTCTTTAAAATACCATATCTGATATGTTTAAAGAGTGATTTATTTATTCATACGTTTAAACTTGTTCAAAGTATACAAAGAACTAATATTTAAAAATAAAAAAAAATAGTGTATATTTACATAATGGATATATTTCTATATATGGATATTGTTGACTCAAAACTAAACCAATAAAATGGAAACCAATAATATTCTTTATTTCACATTCACCAGAAACAAATAGACATTCGCGAAGTTTAAAGCTTCATACAAAAGTTTCAAACCAAAAATTTTAAATAAAGAAGTCAAAAAATAGAAGTTCAAAACCGTGGCTTATTCATATTGCACCAAAAATTGGTATTACGGAGTTTTTTTTGTACATTTTGCTATATAATGTTTTCGATCAAAATTTTCGAGCTCCTTTAAATCAAATCACATTATGACAAAGAAAGCGCAGTAGAGCGTCTTGGCAAGAACTTATACTATACAGCACAAAAAAGCGAAGTAGAGAAAGAAAGAAGCTTAATATACTATATTGGTTGTTGCGTCTTAAGTTAACGTAATAATGAGTCTTTAAATCAAAACTACCACCTTGAAATTTTGATACTTATATTATACTGTAAAAAATCAAGAATTTTCTTGCCTTGTTAAATAGGTAATCTTGTAGGGAATTATAGTGGCTTGCAATTTAAAAGATAAGAGAGAGATAGATTTCAATATCGAGTTGGTACAAACCCTTAAAGAATGATCAAATAATATAATATATTACAAATTTATAATTCTTTTAATTTTTATTATTTTTATCTTCATTATTAGGTCCGAAATTTTTACTAATGGAACTTTCTTTCTTTCTTTTTTTTTTGTGATACAAAATGTTTTAAATACTTTTATGTATTTCATTATTTTATTTTATTTATTTATTTATTTATTTTATTTTATTTTTGTAATAATAAGATCAACCCTATTTTCAAATATTAAATCTAACATAAATGTATACTCTGAAAGAAAAAATTTTTTCACAGTTTATATTATTCTTAAATATTTTTATAATAGTATTCCAAAATTCATTTTGTATTCTCAGAAGATGATAATCTTGTGTCACACTAGATTACCTTTTTTTTTCAGTTACCCCAACCCTTTCAACCTTTTTTATCCGTATAGTCTGGGGTGTCATCTTGACCCGCTGCATGCACGTTGTCGATCCTATTCATGGAGTATTGTAAAATATATGTGATCGACAACGTGCATGCAGCGGGTCAAGATGACACCCTCAGAAGGGTCAAGTCCGATACTTTTGCAACACTGTTGTCCAAATAAGTAGCCCAATCCTTCTGTATTGACGTAATTTGTACCTATCTAAATTTGCCACGAGTTATATAACTAAAAACAAAAAGGAATTTATGGAGAACCAATAAACTATTGAGGTTACTTAAAAACGAGTTAAGCGGAGAATGTCTCCCGTAAGAAGTAAATATTAATCGTAAGAATTTGGAGAAAAATGACCAGATAAAATTAAAATAAAAGAAACCAAAGGTAGATACTTTATTAATATCGCGTATTTTTTCTTATCTAACTGTTAGCTTGGTTAGTCCGAAGTCTTTTTTTTTCAAACTTTTAGTTTTATTCCATATAGCCATGTTATAAATAGCTTCAAATTTCTGTAATATTTAAATAATTTCGTCTTGATATACTTCATGATTTTAATTATTTTTTACGAAAAAAAGTCTGATCTTGGCTTTTATAAGAATTTAGCAAACTAGTCGAAATCGGTAAATTTATAAGTCCGAAAAATTAAACATATTAATCATTAGAATACATTTAAAGGCTTATAATAGATTTTGATAAATACAATAAACATCATAGTTCCCTTCATAATTTTTTCGGATTTAAAAATCAACGCTTTTTCTCTCACGGTCGTGTTACACGTGATTATGTAATTAATAACAATAATTTATTTATTAATATTTTAGATAATTTTGACAAAATGGAGGAAAATATATCTTATCAACAAGTAAATAAATTTACTCCAAAAGAACTTAAAGATTGCCCAGAATGCGGTAAACCTCGAATTTCTTTTGGATGGTGTTTGGAATGCGAAACTAATGCCATGAAAGAAAACTTTCCATATTGGACATCAAAAAATAAAGAGATTGATGAATTAATCCGATACACTCAACTAAACGCCACTCAAGCTTGTGATTACTTGGAATGGATCCCCTTTGAGAAATTCGAAATGGTTAAATACGTCGGTAAAGGTGGATTTAGTAGCGTTTATTCAGCACTTTGGATGGAAGGACCTAGATGGATCTGGGATGATGGTGCACAAGAATGGACTCGAGCTGGGCCAATGAATGTTGCTTTGAAACGTCTCGATAATTCACAAAACATTTCAAGTTCTTACATCAATCAGGTATGATGATCAAATTTTTAGTGCCAGCCAGAATTATTAGGCCTGTTCAATTCAGATCGTTCGGAATTTTGATCTGGCTGATGAAATTGTGTGACCTGATCAACAACCCAAAAAGTTTACTATATCTTTATGGTATTGCTTATTTGCCATTTTACCAAGGTCAACCGTTCAATAAGCTTATCACTATTTTTTCGATCGTTGAGTTTATTTATCAGTTTTTCAATATTATCATTTAAATTATTCTTCATCATTTCGATTGTTTTAATTTCAGTCTCAATATCATCATCATCATATTTCCAAATTGAGAATTTATCATAGCATTTTTTTCCAAAAGCATGTTTCGTGAAAGTAGATTTCTCTTCAAAATCCTTATAAATAGCACTATCATCTTTTACTCAATTTTGATTTTGATCACATGTTAGGATTGGTTAAGGGATTTTCGATCAAAAAACCCGAACGATCAGATCAGAATTGAACGAGCCTATTATCAAATTATTCTCTTTTAACTTTATAAGGATATTTTTTTTTTTAATAGATTAAAGCATATCACAAATGTCTACGATCTGCTTCATTAGCTGGAACGTTTGGTATTACAAAAGATCCGACATCAAGTTATATGATCGTAATGAAGTATTACGAAAACGGAAATCTTTATCAATATCTTGATCATTGCAACGGAATTATTTCCTGGAGAGATATGATTGATATGTTATGGGGAATCGCTGGAGGTCTTGAAAGAATTCATTCCGAAAGAAAAATCCATGGGAATCTTCACGGAGGAAATTTACTTATCGAAGATGAAAAAGTATCTACAGATGCTCGTATTAGTGATGTTGGACTATATGGACCATGTAATTATGATGAAAGTAGAAGTCAAATATATGGGGTCTTACCATATGTTGCACCGGAAGTTTTACGTGGTGAAAATCACAAAACTGCTTCGGATATATATTCAATTGGTATTGTCATGAATACTCTTGCAACCGGAAAAAGACCTTGGTATAATAGAGCACATGATATTAATTTGGCAAGGGATATTTGCGATGGTAAAAGACTTGAAATCCCTCATGATACGCCCAAATTTTATGCAGAATTAATGCAACAATGTTGGGATGGTGATCCGGAAAAACGTCCAACTGCATCCTATTTAAATGAAAAATTAGGGGAATGGATTATTTCAATTTGTGATGATCCAAATCCTTCAAGATTTCAGACGAGAATTCTATTGCGGAGGAAAAGAGATGGAGGAAAATTTCTCAATTATCTAAAAAAGTTTCTCATCTGGAAGTACTGTGCATACAGAAGCGTTTTTCGAATAACATGAAATATCTTATTTTCCATTCAGCTCATCTTCATTGTCCGGAGCGAAGCGAAGGACTATATATGTCTACGCACTATGATGATCTATGGAAATAACGTGTAAATTTTCAATCACGTGAGTTTCTCTGTCCAGGAATTCCAAGGCGTTATGCTGCTAATCAACAGAAAATTACCGGAATTCCAAGGCGTTATTGCTGCTAATTAGTAGAATATCGCTACATCTTTATTTATTATACCTCGCTCCGGACTTACAACGGTTCCCGTTTCCTAGTAATTATTAAATTATTAATATTAGTTACATACAGTATATGATGTAATTATAGTAGATTTTCAGTACTGAAAATTTTAGTAAAATGGAAAAGATTTATCATGCCAACAAGGAAAATTTACCCGAGAAAATTGAAAGATGTGGTAACACTTTTTTTGAACGGTGTTTGCGCCTGTGATTGCCATAATTTGAAAAGATGGTGCGAAAGTATGGACTTGAGCTGGCCAATGAATGTCGCTTTAAAGAGTCTCGATAATTTACAAAACATTTCGAATTTTACGAATTTTACATTAAATCATGTAATTACTATTTTCAGTAACTCTGACCAAATTTATAGTGCCAAGTTTAACACGTGATTTTATTACGACTAAAAAATCAGGAAATGGATTATTTTAATTTGTGATGATCCAAATCCTCTGTTGCTGAAAAGAAAAGATGGGAAGATGATTTCCAAATTGTCTAAAGGTATATTCCAAGACATATTGACACATAATTATAAAAAAATTTTTACTTATATTATCGAGATATTCAACTTAATAACTAACAATTTATTATTATTTTCATAGATAGAATACAAATTTAATTTCCATAATCATGATTTACATAATTAATGTAGAAGTCGAACCGTTTAATAAACTATCAAGACGTTTCAAAGCAACATTCATTGGCCCAGCTCGAATCCATTCTTGTGTGTCGTCATCTCAAATTTATCTATACAATTCTTTCCGTCAAAGAGCCGAGCAGATGCCATTGAATCTATCCTTATCAACTCTGCCGCAAGTTTAGGCATTAGTGTATCGGAATTAATGTCCGATAAGAAAGTTTTCTTTCATTCATTAGTTTAAAAATACCCTAACAAATAATATAAATTTAATGTCCCCTTTCATGAAGATATAAAAGCTATCCGATGAATACTGACAGATTACTTTACTAAGAATGAGCCACTGGCGTTGCTTATTTTAGCAATTAATGATGAATAAAATTAATATCACAAATTAAGCGATATCGTCCAATAATAAGAATTTAGCGTATTCATGTTTTCCTTTGTCTCCTCATCTCCATTACTAAAGAAATATTACGAAACTATGAAAACGGAGAGTCCACATCAATATCTTAATTATTGCAATGGAATTCATTCCGAATTATTAATTATCGAAGTCGAAAGATATTCAGAACCCAAGAGATCACTCATTACTATTCTCTTCAGGGCCAGACTTACGTAATGCCACCTGGAATTATCCAAAAAGGAATGATCTACACGTTATTTTGGCAAACTCCGTACTGTATATATTGCTCACTATCCTAAAGAAGTTCAAGGTTTACCGCATTCTATCATTACCTGGTAAATATCGTACTTATAACCTTGCAAGTGTATAGTTTGTTGTAAAAAATTTACAAAATCATGAGAAATTCGTGAGAAATCAGAATTGACAAAAAAATTTATTAGAAGCGATTGAAAAAAGATGGAGGAAATCGGGGAAAATCAAACTATTGGTTACACGATTAGGAGGGTCGAAAACAGCGTGCGGATTGTAAATTTAAACGTAGTTATGCGTTTTACTTACTTTACTCACTATAATATATTAAAAGTACGTAACATAAATTAAATTTTTATTTTAGTACACATTAAATAATTATTAATAGTTTATAATACAATGTAGTATTTTAAATAGAAGAATGAAATAGTTTTTATATTTATTATAATATTGTTCTTTTTGACAGATTTTAAACATATATACGTTTAATAACTCGAGTGATCATATGTAAGCGAACATGAAATTACAAAGTCTTTTTTAGAGAACTCATTTGAATTTCTGTAAAGTAAGAAGAATAGAGCATTTTTTGGATTATTTTTTTCAAAAATAAATTTGTTTTATAAAGTTTGACAAATCAAATAAAAAAAAAAACTTTTCTAGAAAGTAATAGATATTAAATAGACAAAAAAAATTTTTTCTTTGTTTTATTTTTGAAAGACGCCAATTAAAGTAAATTAAAGTAAATTTGCGATAAATAGATGATTTATTTTACTAAGTTTGGTAAATATAAAAAAAATCATCTCGGCTGGGGATCGACAAGACACATACATAAAGATATCGCTGTTTATAGACAATTAATATAAGTGGAAAATTTATGAAACCTTCAAAAACACTCTTTTTTAGTAAATATCCTCCCCTCCCGCTAAATGCCGAGCTGATTGAATGATCTTTTAATAAATGCGATGATTGTTTTTGATCCATTAAATTAATCGTACTTATTTGTATTCATAATTTGTATATAATCTATATGACACATACATCTAAAATGGTTACTTGTTACTTCTTTTTTAGTTATCGTAATTTCCAGGGTCACATATTTGCTATCACGGACCAAAAAAAGGGCACGGTTCAACCCTTATAAATCGTCATGTAAGTGATCAAAAATTATCATTAAAATTAACTTTATTTAAATTAAATAAAAAATTTCCGCATTATACATTAATGGAAATGACTTTTATATTATATTAATTATATACCTTAATTATATATCTACTTATATTATATAAATAATGTGAACAAAAAAAACATCTGGTTACCCGATCCTATACAAGAAAAATACCAAACCAAATATTTTTGTTACGTCAAATCAGAAAATTTATTTATTGGAAATAATTCTTCCCCTGATCTAAGAACTTTTTTTAAAAAAAAATCATGATTTTTAGCATTCATTTAACCAACGATTATGATTCTCAATCGAAAAACAGTTTCTATGAAACGATGGAACTACTTTTAATGGAATTAATATACCTTAAATTTACATAGTATTCTTGCATACGGCAATAAGAATTTTTATTCGCCTTTATTATTGAAACTCCTAATTATCACTTCATTAGCGGTACATTAGGATTTAGTAATTAATTTAGATTTATCCATTGTATAATCTACTTTTTTGGCTAGATCTATATAATAATAAATTGATAATTACACAAATTTTACTCTATCTATATGTATGCTAACCATTAATTGATAATTAAATGACAAGTTTCATATGATCATGATGCAATAATTATAAATTAAACGAAAAAAAAAATATCCGGTCGTAATTCGGTAAACGGGAATGATACAAACAAGTTTAATGTGTTGATAAGTAAATAAAAAAGCCTTTTCCTTTTTTCTTTCATGCTTACAAACTAAAAAGGATCAATTTTTCTTAAAAAAAAGATGAAACATAACATTATGATTATATCTGAATT